>NW_026043992.1:634400-951600 GCF_937001465.1 Orcinus orca
TTCCCCCCGGTCAAAAGGGCCATCTGAAAAAAGTGTAAAATCTAGAAAGGCAGAACAGGCCATGGAGAACTGGGAGCCTTGTTATGCTGATGGGCGGGATGTAAATTGCCAACAGTCACTGGGGAGAAGTGTATGGTGTTTCCTGAAACATCTAAAAAACAAAGCAACAGAGCCTAGGGCACTTCCACTTATGGTCCTATAGCTTAGGGAAATTAAAATCAAAAAGACACAGCCACCCCAAAGTTTGGGATGGCTCTGTTTACAAGAACCTCGTTTACGGTACAAGTTCAATATCGCAGAAAGCGAAAAATGGATAAAGAATTTGTGGTACTTACGTAGAATGCAATATCACTCAGCAATGAAATCTATGTCATCATTCCCGTAGCAGCATAATGAGTGGATTCAGGTATGATGATTCTAACTGAAATAAGTCACACAGAAAAAGAAACGTCATAAGATATCACTAATACACGGAATGTAAACTTGGCTACACAGGAACTGGATTACAAAACAGAACAGGGTCTCAAATTTAGAAAACCAACTTATACTTGTTTAAGGGGAAAGGTGAGTTGGGGTGCTGCATAAAACCAGAGATTGAAATGAGCACAGATAAAGTTCCTTAAGCCAAATATGGAATAGACAAGAGCTACTCCTTGCTCAACGAAATGGACTCAACACCCCATATTAAACGCCTAAGAATGTACCTGACTAGTAAGTATCTTAAAACCTATGGATTGCTATGTCTCCGAAACAGAATCAAGCGTGTGTACAGGGGCATAAACGCAGCAGTGATAAGATTGGAGAGGTTCGGTGAGCAAATGAAGACCCTTTGAAGTCATATTGCATGGTACCCATTCCACGGGTCTCAACTCTCCAGCTTTAAGGGATTCTTCCTTCAGCTGAAACATGCATGTGGAACCCAGAGTATGATCAACCATGTGATTGGGAGACGTGTTCAAATATGTCTCAGTTTTCGACCGCTGGTACTCAGGTGCAACATTCCAGATGCTTTACTAACACTCTCCCAACTTGGAGAGTCAGTGCCTTTAACCTCCTGCTTGGCCCAGTTTGCAATTTCTGCGGAAGATGAACAGGGATAGGGAGGACCAATGAGAGACTAGCTGGAGGTGTCTGGACGGGCAAATTTAACTCTCATTTCCCACCAGGAAGAGCAATTAAGCAAAGGCTCAGCGTGCCGTGCCGGAACCAGATTAGGGCCTGAAGCAATCGTGCGGTGTTGCGGCCAGCTCACAAGAAAGCGAGTTGAAGAAAGGAGCTCAGGGGCACTGTAATTCACAAACCTGCAGAGTTATAAATGACAGCTATCGTCCAAAAATATACTGAAGTAAGGCTGCCACGAGGACTTGAAAGCCGGGCAGAATTGCAGGAAACCAATTTCAGGAGGTAGAGTGGAATTGCATTTAAAGCATAGGAAAAGAGGCAGAACGTCGACAATGATGCACTTGGCCAAAAAGGGCGTATGCGTTTTTTCCTGAATATATTCAGGAAAAAACGCATACGCCCTTTTTGGCCAACCAAGCAAGCTTGCAAAGGAAATCTGCACTACAATGAAGTCTCACTTCCCCCCCGTCAAAAGGGCCATCTGAAAAAAGTGTAAAATCCAGAAAGGCAGGACCGGCCATGGAGAACTGGGAGCCTTGTTATGCTGATGGGCGGGATGTAAATTGCCAACAGCCACTCAGGAGAAGTGTATGGTGTTTCCTGAAACATCTAAAAAACAAAGCAACAGAGCCTAGGGCACTTCCACTTATGGTCCTATAGCTTAGGGAAATTAAAATCAAAAAGACACAGCCACCCCAAAGTTTGGGATGGCTCTGATTACAAGAACCTCGTTTACGGTACAAGTTCAATATCGCAGAAAGCGAAAAATGGATAAAGAATTTGTGGTACTTACGTACAATGCAATATCACTCAGCAATGAAATCTATGTCATCATTCCCGTAGCAGCATAATGAGAGGATTCAGGTATGATGATTCTAACTGAAATAAGTCACACAGAAAAAGAAACGTCATAAGATATCACTAATACACGGAATGTAAACTTGGCTACACAGGAACTGGATTACAAAACAGAACGGGGTCTCAAATTTAGAAAACCAACTTATGCTTGTTTAAGGGGAAAGGTGAGTTGGGGTGCTGCATAAAACCAGAGATTGAAATGAGCACAGATAAAGTTCCTTAAGCCAAATATGTAACAGAGAAGAGCTACTCCTTGCTCAACGAAATGGACTCAACACCCCATATTAAACGCCTAAGAATGTACCTGACTAGTAAGTATCTTAAAACCTATGGATTGCTATGTCTCCGAAACAGAATCAAGTGTGTGTACAGGGGCATAAACGCAGCAGTGATAGGATTGGAGAGGTTCGGTGAGCAAATGAAGACCCTTTGAAGTCATATTGCATGGTACCCATTCCACGGGTCTCAACTCTCCAGCTTTAAGGGATTCTTCCTTCAGCTGAAACATGCATGTGGAACCCAGAGTATGATCAACCGTGTGATTGGGAGACGTGTTCAAATATGTCTCAGTTTTCGTCCGCTAGTACTCAGGTGCAACATTCCAGACGCTTTACTAACACTCTCCCGACTTGGAGAGTCAGTGCCTTTAAACTCCTGCTTGGCCCAGTTTGCAATTTCTGCGGAAGATGAACAGGGATAGGGAGGACCAATGAGAGACTAGCTGGAGGTGTCTGGACGGTCAAATTTAACTCTCATTTCCCACCAGGAAGAGCAATTAAGCAAAGGCTCAGCGTGCCGTGCCGGAACCAGTTTAGGGCCTGAAGCAATCGTGCGGTGTTGCGGCCAGCTCACAAGAAAGCGAGTTGAAGAAAGGAGCTCAGGGACACTGTAATTCACAAACCTGTAGAGTTATAAATGACAGCTATCGTCCAAAAATATACTGAAGTAAGGCTGCCAAGAGGACATGAAAGCGGGGCAGAATTGCAGGAAACCGATTTCAGGAGGTAGACTGGAATTGCATTTAAAGCATAGGAAAAGAGGCAGAAGGTCGACAATGATGCACTTGGCCAAAAAGGGCGTATGCGTTTTTTCCTGAATATATTCAGGAAAAAACGCATACGCCCTTTTTGGCCAACCAAGCAAGCTTGCAAAGGAAATCTGCACTACAATGAAGTCTCACTTCCCCCCAGTCAAAAGGGCTATCTGAAAAAAGTGTAAAATCTAGAAAGGCAGGACAGGCCATGGAGAACTGGGAGCCTTGTTATGCTGATGGGCGGGATGTAAATTGCCAACAGCCACTCAGGAGAAGTGTATGGTGTTTCCTGAAACATCTAAAAAACAAAGCAACAGAGCCTAGGACACTTCCACTTATGGCCCTATAGCTTAGGGAAATTAAAATCAAAAAGACACAGCCACCCCAATGTTTGGGACCTCTCTGTTTAAAAGAACCTCATTTACGGTAGAAGTTCAATATCGCAGAAAGTGAAAAATGGATAAAGAGGTTGTGGTAGTTACGTACAATGCAATATCACTCAGCAATGAAATCTATGTCATCAGGCCCGTAGCAGCATAGACTGGATTCAGGTATGATGATTCTCACTGAAATAAGTCACACAGAAAAAGAAACATCATAAGATATCACTAATACACGGAATGTAAACTTGGCTACACAGGAACTGGATTACAAAACAGAAGAGGGTCTCAAATTAAGAAAACCAACTTACGCTTGCTTAAGGGGAAAGGTGAGTTGGGGTGCTACATAAAACCAGAGATTGAAATGAGCACAGATAAATTTCCTTAAGCCAAATATGGAATAGAAAAGAGCTACTCCTTGCTCAACGAAATGGACTCAACACCCCATATTAAACGCCTAAGAATGTACCTGACTAGTAAGTATCTGAAAACCTATGGATTGCTATGTCTCCGAAAGAGAATCAAGCGTGTGTACAGGGGCATAAACGCAGCTGTGATAGGATTGGAGAGGTTCGGTGAGCAAATAAAGACCCTTTGAAGTCATATTGCATGGTACCCATTCCACGGGTCTCAACTCTCCAGGTTTAAGGGATTCTTCCTTCAGCTAAAACATGCATGTGGAAACCAGGGTATGATCAACCATGTGATCGGGAGACGTGTTCAAATATGTCTCAGTTTTCATCCCCTGGTATTCGGGTGCAACATTCCAGACGCTTTACTAACACTCTCCCGACTTGGAGAGTCAATGCCTTTAACCTCCTGTTTGGCCCAGTTTGCAATTTCTGCGGAAGATGAACAGGAATAGGGAGAACCAATGAGAGACTAGCTGGAGGTGTCTGGACTGGCAAATTTAACTCTCATTTCCCACCAGGAAGAGGAATTAACCAAAGGCTCAGCGTGCCGAGCCGGAACCAGGTTAGGGCCTGAAGCAATCCTGCGGTGTTGCGGCCAGCTCACAAGAAAGCGAGTTGAAGAAAGGATCTCAGGGGCACTGTAATTCACAGACCTGCAGAGTTATAAATGACAGCTATCGTCCAAAAATATACTGAAGTAAGGCTGCCAAGAGGACTTGAAAGCGGGGCAGAATTGCAGGAAACCGATTTCAGGAGGTAGACTGGAATTGCATTTAAAGCATAGGAAAAGAGGTAGAACTTAGACAATGATGCACTTGGCCAAAAAGGGCGTATGCGTTGTTTCCTGAATATATTCAGGAAAAAACGCATACGCCCTTTTTGGCCAACCAAGCAAGCTTGCAAAGGAAATCTGCACTACAATGAAGTCTCACTTCCCCCCGGTCAAAAGGGCCATCTGAAAAAAGTGTAAAATCCAGAAAGGCAGGACAGGCCATGGAGAACTGGGAGCCTTGTTATGCTGATGGGCGGGATGTAAATTGCCAACAGCCACTGGGGAGAAGTGTATGGTGTTTCCTGAAACATCTAAAAAACAAAGCAACAGAGCCTAGGGCACTTCCACTTATAGTCCTATAGCTTAGGGAAATTAAAATCAAAAAGACACAGCCACCCCAAAATTTGGGATGGCTCTGTTTACAAGAACCTCGTTAACGGTACAAGTTCAATATCGCAGAAAGTGAAAAATGGATAAAGAAGTTGTGATACTTACGTACAATGCAATATCACTCAGCAATGAAATCTATGTCATCAGGCCCGTAGCAGCATAGAGTGGATTCAGGTATGATGATTCTAACTGAAATAAGTCACACAGAAAAAGAAACATCATAAGATATCACTAATACACGGAATGTAAACTTGGCTACCCAGGAACTGGATTACAAAACAGAACAGGGTCTCAAATGTAGAAAAGCAACGTATGCTTGCTTAAGGGGAAAGGTGAGTTGGGGTGCTGCATAAAACCAGAGATTGAAATGAGCACAGATAAATTTCCTTAAGCCAAATATGGAATAGACAAGAGCTACTCCTTGCTCAACGAAATGGACTCAACACCCCATATTAAACGCCTAATAATGTCCCTGACTAGTAAGTATCTTAAAACCTATGGATTGCTATGTCTCTGAAAGAGAATCAAGCATGAGTACAGGGACATAAACGCAGCAGTGATAGGATTGGAGAGGTTCGGTGAGCAAATGAAGACCCTTTGAAGTCATATTGCATGGTACCCATTCCACGGGTCTCAACTCTCCAGGTTTAAGGGATTCTTCCTTCAGCTAAAACATGCATGTGGAACCCAGAGTATGATCACCCATGTGATCGGGAGACGTGTTCAAATATGTCTCAGTTCTCATCCCCTGGTACTCGGGTGCAACATTCCAGATGCTTTACTAACACTCTCCCAATTTGGAGAGTCAGTGCCTTTAACCTCCTGTTTGGCCCAGTTTGCAAATTCCGCAGAAGATGAACAGGAATAGGGAGAACCAATGAGAGACTAGCTGGAGGTGTCTGGACGGGCAAATTTAACTCTCATTTCCCACCAGGAAGAGGAATTAACCAAAGCCTCAGCGTGCCGTGCTGGAACCAGATTAGGGCCTGAAGCAATCCTGCGGTGTTGCGGCCAGCTCACAAGAAAGCGAGTTGAAGAAAGGAGCTCAGGGGCACTGTTATCACAAACTTGCAGAGTTATGAATGACAGCTATCGTCCAAAAATATACTGAAGTAAGGCTGCCAAGAGGACTTGAAAGCGGGGCAGAATTACAGGAATCCGATTTCAGGAGGTAGACTGGAATTGCATTTAAGCATAGGAAAAGAGGCAGAACGTCGACAATGATGCACTTGGCCAAAAAGGGCGTATGCGTTTTTTCCTGCATATATTCAGGAAAAAACGCATACGCCCTTTTTGGCCAACCAAGCAAGCTTGCAAAGGAAATCTGCACTACAATGAAGTCTCACTTCCCCCCAGTCAAAAAGGCCATGTGAAAATGTGTAAAATCCAGAAAGCAAGGACAGGCCATGGACAACTGGGAGCCTTGTTATGCTGATGGGTGGGATGAAAATTGCCAACAGCCACTGGGGAGAAGTGTATGGTGTTTCCTGTAACATCTAAAAAACAAAGCAACAGAGCCTAGGGCACTTCCACTTATAGTCCTATAGCTTAGGGAAATTAAAATCAAAAAGACACAGCCACCCCAAAGTTTGGGATGGCTCTGTTTACAAGAACCCCATTTACGGTAGAAGTTCAATATCGCAGAAAGTGAAAAATGGATAAAGAAGTTGTGGTAGTTACGTACAATGCAATATCACTCAGCAATGAAATCTATGTCATCAGGCCCATAGCAGCATATTGAGTGGATTCAGGTATGATGATTCTCACTGAAATAAGTCACACAGAAAAAGAAACCTCATAAGATATCACTAATACACGGAATGTAAACCTGGCTACACAGGAACTGAATTACAAAACAGAACAGGGTCTCAAATGTAGAAAAGGAACTTATGCTTGCTTAAGGGGAAAGGTGAGTTGGGGTGCTGCATAAAACCAGAGATTGAAATGAGCACAGATAAGGTTCCTTAAGCCAAATATGTAATAGACAAGAGCTACTCCTTGCTCAACGAAATGGACTCAACACCCCATATTAAACACTTAATAATGTACCTGACAGTAAGTATCTTAAAACCTATGGATTGCTATGTCTCTGAAAGAGAATCAAGCGTGAGTACAGCACCATAAACGCAGCAGTGATAGGATTGGAGAGGTTCGGTGAGCAAATGAAGACCCTTTGAAGTCATATTGCATGGTACCCATTCCACGGGTCTCAACTCTCCAGCTTTAAGGGATTCTTCCTTCAGCTGAAACATGCATGTGGAACCCAGAGTATGATCAACCATGTGATTGGGAGACGTGTTCAAATATGTCTCAGTTTTCGACCGCTGGTACTCAGGTGCAACATTCCAGATGCTTTACTAACACTCTCCCAACTTGGAGAGTCAGTGCCTTTAACCTCCTGCTTGGCCCAGTTTGCAATTTCTGCGGAAGATGAACAGGGATAGGGAGGACCAATGAGAGACTAGCTGGAGGTGTCTGGACGGTCAAATTTAACTCTCATTTCCCACCAGGAAGAGCAATTAAGCAAAGGCTCAGCGTGCCGTGCCGGAACCAGTTTAGGGCCTGAAGCAATCGTGCGGTGTTGCGGCCAGCTCACAAGAAAGCGAGTTGAAGAAAGGAGCTCAGGGACACTGTAATTCACAAACCTGTAGAGTTATAAATGACAGCTATCGTCCAAAAATATACTGAAGTAAGGCTGCCAAGAGGACATGAAAGCGGGGCAGAATTGCAGGAAACCGATTTCAGGAGGTAGACTGGAATTGCATTTAAAGCATAGGAAAAGAGGCAGAAGGTCGACAATGATGCACTTGGCCAAAAAGGGCGTATGCGTTTTTTCCTGAATATATTCAGGAAAAAACGCATACGCCCTTTTTGGCCAACCAAGCAAGCTTGCAAAGGAAATCTGCACTACAATGAAGTCTCACTTCCCCCCAGTCAAAAGGGCTATCTGAAAAAAGTGTAAAATCTAGAAAGGCAGGACAGGCCATGGAGAACTGGGAGCCTTGTTATGCTGATGGGCGGGATGTAAATTGCCAACAGCCACTCGGGAGAAGTGTATGGTGTTTCCTGAAACATCTAAAAAACAAAGCAACAGAGCCTAGGACACTTCCACTTATGGCCCTATAGCTTAGGGAAATTAAAATCAAAAAGACACAGCCACCCCAATGTTTGGGACCTCTCTGTTTAAAAGAACCTCATTTACGGTAGAAGTTCAATATCGCAGAAAGTGAAAAATGGATAAAGAGGTTGTGGTAGTTACGTACAATGCAATATCACTCAGCAATGAAATCTATGTCATCAGGCCCGTAGCAGCATAGACTGGTTTCAGGTATGATGATTCTCACTGAAATAAGTCACACAGAAAAAGAAACATCATAAGATATCACTAATACACGGAATGTAAACTTGGCTACACAGGAACTGGATTACAAAACAGAAGAGGGTCTCAAATTAAGAAAACCAACTTACGCTTGCTTAAGGGGAAAGGTGAGTTGGGGTGCTACATAAAACCAGAGATTGAAATGAGCACAGATAAATTTCCTTAAGCCAAATATGGAATAGACAAGAGCTACTCCTTGCTCAACGAAATGGACTCAACACCCCATATTAAACGCCTAAGAATGTACCTGACTAGTAAGTATCTTAAAACCTATGGATTGCTATGTCTCCGAAAGAGAATCAAGCGTGTGTACAGGGGCATAAACGCAGCTGTGATAGGATTGGAGAGGTTCGGTGAGCAAATAAAGACCCTTTGAAGTCATATTGCATGGTACCCATTCCACGGGTCTCAACTCTCCAGGTTTAAGGGATTCTTCCTTCAGCTAAAACATGCATGTGGAAACCAGGGTATGATCAACCATGTGATCGGGAGACGTGTTCAAATATGTCTCAGTTTTCATCCCCTGGTATTCGGGTGCAACATTCCAGACGCTTTACTAACACTCTCCCGACTTGGAGAGTCAATGCCTTTAACCTCCTGTTTGGCCCAGTTTGCAATTTCTGCGGAAGATGAACAGGAATAGGGAGAACCAATGAGAGACTAGCTGGAGGTGTCTGGACTGGCAAATTTAATTCTCATTTCCCACCAGGAAGAGGAATTAACCAAAGGCTCAGCGTGCCGTGCCGGAACCAGGTTAGGGCCTGAAGCAATCTTGCGGTGTTACGGCCAGCTCACAAGAAAGCGAGTTGAAGAAAGGATCTCAGGGGCACTGTAATTCACAGACCTGCAGAGTTATAAATGACAGCTATCGTCCAAAAATATACTGAAGTAAGGCTGCCAAGAGGACTTGAAAGCGGGGCAGAATTGCAGGAAACCGATTTCAGGAGGTAGACTGGAATTGCATTTAAAGCATAGGAAAAGAGGTAGAACTTAGACAATGATGCACTTGGCCAAAAAGGGCGTATGCGTTGTTTCCTGAATATATTCAGGAAAAAACGCATACGCCCTTTTTGGCCAACCAAGCAAGCTTGCAAAGGAAATCTGCACTACAATGAAGTCTCACTTCCCCCCGGTCAAAAGGGCCATCTGAAAAAAGTGTAAAATCCAGAAAGGCAGGACAGGCCATGGAGAACTGGGAGCCTTGTTATGCTGATGGGCGGGATGTAAATTGCCAACAGCCACTGGGGAGAAGTGTATGGTGTTTCCTGAAACATCTAAAAAACAAAGCAACAGAGCCTAGGGCACTTCCACTTATAGTCCTATAGCTTAGGGAAATTAAAATCAAAAAGACACAGCCACCCCAAAGTTTGGGATGGCTCTGTTTACAAGAACCTCGTTAACGGTACAAGTTCAATATCGCAGAAAGTGAAAAATGGATAAAGAAGTTGTGATACTTACGTACAATGCAATATCACTCAGCAATGAAATCTATGTCATCAGGCCCGTAGCAGCATAGAGTGGATTCAGGTATGATGATTCTAACTGAAATAAGTCACACAGAAAAAGAAACATCATAAGATATCACTAATACACGGAATGTAAACTTGGCTACCCAGGAACTGGATTACAAAACAGAACAGGGTCTCAAATGTAGAAAAGCAACGTATGCTTGCTTAAGGGGAAAGGTGAGTTGGGGTGCTGCATAAAACCAGAGATTGAAATGAGCACAGATAAATTTCCTTAAGCCAAATATGGAATAGACAAGAGCTACTCCTTGCTCAACGAAATGGACTCAACACCCCATATTAAACGCCTAATAATGTCCCTGACTAGTAAGTATCTTAAAACCTATGGATTGCTATGTCTCTGAAAGAGAATCAAGCATGAGTACAGGGACATAAACGCAGCAGTGATAGGATTGGAGAGGTTCGGTGAGCAAATGAAGACCCTTTGAAGTCATATTGCATGGTACCCATTCCACGGGTCTCAACTCTCCAGGTTTAAGGGATTCTTCCTTCAGCTAAAACATGCATGTGGAACCCAGAGTATGATCAACCATGTGATCGGGAGACGTGTTCAAATATGTCTCAGTTCTCATCCCCTGGTACTCGGGTGCAACATTCCAGATGCTTTACTAACACTCTCCCAATTTGGAGAGTCAGTGCCTTTAACCTCCTGTTTGGCCCAGTTTGCAAATTCCGCAGAAGATGAACAGGAATAGGGAGAACCAATGAGAGACTAGCTGGAGGTGTCTGGACGGGCAAATTTAACTCTCATTTCCCACCAGGAAGAGGAATTAACCAAAGCCTCAGTGTGCCGTGCTGGAACCAGATTAGGGCCTGAAGCAATCCTGCGGTGTTGCGGCCAGCTCACAAGAAAGCGAGTTGAAGAAAGGAGCTCAGGGGCACTGTTATCACAAACTTGCAGAGTTATGAATGACAGCTATCGTCCAAAAATATACTGAAGTAAGGCTGCCAAGAGGACTTGAAAGCGGGGCAGAATTACAGGAATCCGATTTCAGGAGGTAGACTGGAATTGCATTTAAGCATAGGAAAAGAGGCAGAATGTCGACAATGATGCACTTGGCCAAAAAGGGCGTATGCGTTTTTTCCTGCATATATTCAGGAAAAAACGCATACGCCCTTTTTGGCCAACCAAGCAAGCTTGCAAAGGAAATCTGCACTACAATGAAGTCTCACTTCCCCCCAGTCAAAAAGGCCATGTGAAAATGTGTAAAATCCAGAAAGCAAGGACAGGCCATGGACAACTGGGAGCCTTGTTATGCTGATGGGTGGGATGAAAATTGCCAACAGCCACTGGGGAGAAGTGTATGGTGTTTCCTGAAACATCTAAAAAACAAAGCAACAGAGCCTAGGGCACTTCCACTTATAGTCCTATAGCTTAGGGAAATTAAAATCAAAAAGACACAGCCACCCCAAAGTTTGGGATGGCTCTGTTTACAAGAACCTCATTTACGGTAGAAGTTCAATATCGCAGAAAGTGAAAAATGGATAAAGAAGTTGTGGTAGTTACGTACAATGCAATATCACTCAGCAATGAAATCTATGTCATCAGGCCCATAGCAGCATATTGAGTGGATTCAGGTATGATGATTCTCACTGAAATAAGTCACACAGAAAAAGAAACATCATAAGATATCACTAATACACGGAATGTAAACCTGGCTACACAGGAACTGAATTACAAAACAGAACAGGGTCTCAAATGTAGAAAAGGAACTTATGCTTGCTTAAGGGGAAAGGTGAGTTGGGGTGCTGCATAAAACCAGAGATTGAAATGAGCACAGATAAGGTTCCTTAAGCCAAATATGTAATAGACAAGAGCTACTCCTTGCTCAACGAAATGGACTCAACACCCCATATTAAACACTTAATAATGTACCTGACAGTAAGTATCTTAAAACCTATGGATTGCTATGTCTCTGAAAGAGAATCAAGCGTGAGTACAGCACCATAAACGCAGCAGTGATAGGATTGGAGAGGTTCGGTGAGCAAATGAAGACCCTTTGAAGTCATATTGCATGGTACCCATTCCACGGGTCTCAACTCTCCAGGTTTAAGAGATTCTTCCTTCAGCTAAACATGCATTTGGAACCCAGACTATGATCAATCATGTGATCGTGAGCCATGTTCAAATATGTCTCAGTTCTCATCCCCTGGTACTCGGGTGCAACATTCTAGACACTTTACTAACACTCTCCCGACATGGAGAGTCAGTGCCTTTAACCTCCTGTTTGACCCAGTTTGCAAATTCCGTGGATGATGAACAGGAATAGGGAGAACCAATGAGAGACTAGCTGGAGATGTCTGGACGGGCAAATTTAACTCTCATTTCCCACCAGGAAGAGGAATTAAGCAAAGGCTCAGCATTCCGTGCCGGAACCAGATTAGGGCCTGAAGCAATCCTGCGGTGTTGCGGCCAGCTCACAATAAAGCGAGTTGAAGAAAGGAGCTCAGGGGCACTGTAATTCACAAAACTGCAGAGTTATAAATGACAGCTATCGTCCAAAAATATATTGAAGTAAGGCTGCCAAGAGGACTGGAAAGCGGGGCAAAATTGCAGGAAACCGATTACAGGAGGTAGACTGGAATTGCATTTAAAGCATAGGAAAACAGGCAGAACGTCGACAATGATGCACTAGGCCAAAAAGGGCATATGCGTTTTTTCCTGAATATATTCAGGAAAAACAGCATACGCACTTTTTGGCCAACCAAGCAAGCTTACAAAGGAAATCTGCACTACAATGAAGTCTCACTTCCCCCGGGTCAAAAGGGCCATCTGTAAAAAGTGTAAAATCCAGAAAGGCAGGACAGGCCATGGAGAACTGGGAGCCTTGTTATGCTGATGTTCAGGATGTAAATTTCCAACAGCCACTCGGGATAATTGTATGGTGTTTCCTGAAACATCTAAAAAACAAAGCAACAGAGCCTAGAGCACTTCCACTTATGGTCCTACAGCTTAGGGAAATTAAAATCAAAAAGACACAGCCACCCAAAAGTTTGGGACGGCTCTGTTTATAAGAACCTCGTTTACAGTACAAGTTCAATATCGCAGAAAGTGAAAAATGGATAAAGAAGTTGTGGTACTTACGTACAATGCAATATCACTCAGCAATGAAATCTATGTCATCAGGCCCGTAGCAGCATAATGAGTGGATTCAGGTATGATGATTCTAACTGAAATAAGTCACACAGAAAATGAAACATCATAAGATATCACTAATACATGGAATGTAAACTTGGCTACACAGGAACTGGATTACAAAACAGAACAGGGTCACAAATGTAGAAAACCAACTTATGCTTGCTTAAGGTTAAAGGTGAGTTGGGGTGCTGCAAAAAACCAGAGATTGAAATGAGCACAGATAAGGTTCCTTAAGTCAAATATGTAATAGACAAGAGCTACTCCTTGCTCAACGAAATGGACTCAAAACCCCATATTAAACGCCTAATAATGTAGCTGACTAGTAAGTATCTTAAAACCTATGGTTTGCTATGTCTCTGAAAGAGAATCAAGCGTGAGAACAGGGGCATAAACGCAGCAGTGATAGGATTGGAGAGGTTCGGTGAGCAAATGAAGACCCTTTGAAGTCATATTGCATGGTACCCATTCCACGGGTCTCAACTCTCCAGGTTTAAGGGATTCTTCCTTCAGCTAAACATGCATTTGGAACCCAGACTATGATCAACCGTGTGATCATGAGTCATGTTCCAATATGTCTCAGTTCTCATCCCCTGGTACTCGGGTGCAACATTCTAGACACTTTACTAACAATCTCCCGACTTGGAGAGTCAGTGCCTTTAACCTCCTGTTTGGCCCAGTTTGCAAATTCCGCGGATGATGAACAGGAATAGGGAGAACCAATGAGAGACTAGCTGGAGGTGTCTGGACGGGCAAATTTAACTCTCATTTCCCACCAGGAAGAGGAATTAACCAAAGCCTCAGCGTGCCGTGCCGGAACCAGATTAGGGCCTGAAGCAATCCTGCGGTGTTGCGGCCAGCTCACAAGAAAGCGAGTTGAAGAAAGGAGCTCAGGGGCACTGTAATTCACAAACCTGCAGAGTTATAAATGACAGCAATCGTCCAAAAATATACTGAAGTAAGGCTGCCAAGAGGACTTGAAAGCGGGGCAGAATTGCAGGAAACCGATTTCAGGAGGTAGACTGGAATTGCATTTAAAGCATAGGAAAAGAGGCAGAACGTCCACAATGATGCACTTGGCCAAAAAGTGCGTATGCGTTTTTTCCTGAATATATTCAGGAAAAAACGCATACGCACTTTTTGGCCAACCAAGCAAGCTTGCAAAGGAAATCTGCACTACATTGAAGTCTCACTTCCCTCCCGGTCAAAAGGACCATCTGAAAAAAGTGTAAAATCCAGAAAGGCAGGACAGGCCATGGAGAACTGGGAGCCTTGTTATGCTGATGGGCGGGATGAAAATTGCCAACAGTCACTGGGGAGAAGTGTATGGTGTTTCCTGAAACATCTAAAAAACAAAGCAACAGAGCCTAGGGCACTTCGACTTATGGTCCTATAGTTTAGGGAAATTAAAATCAAAAAGACACAGCCACCCCAAAGTTTGGGATGGCTCTGTTTACAAGAACCTCGTTTACGGTACAAGTTCAATATCACAGAAAGTGAAAAATGGATAAAGCAGTTGTGGTACTTACGTACAATGCAATATCACTCAGCAATGAAATCTATGTCATCAGGCCCGTAGCAGCATAATGAGTGGATTCAGGTATGATGATTCTAACTGAAATAAGTCACACAGAAAAAGAAACGTCATAAGATATCACTAATACATGGAATGTAAACTTGGCTACACAGGAATTGGATTACAAAACAGAAGAGGGTCTCAAATTTAGAAAACCAACATATGCTTGCTTAAGGGGAAAGGTGAGTTGGGGTGCTGCATAAAACCAGAGATTGAAATGAGCACAGATAAAGTTCCTTAAGCCAAATATGGAATAGACAAGAGCTACTCCTTGCTCAACGAAATGGACTCAACACCCCATATTAAACGCCTAAGAATGTACCTGACTAGTAAGTATCTTAAAACCTATGGATTGCTATGTCTCCGAAAGAGAATCAAGCGTGTGTACAGGGGCATAAACGCAGCAGTGATAGGATTGGAGAGGTTCGGTGAGCAAATGAAGACCCTTTGAAGTCATATTGCATGGTACCCATTCCACGGGTCTCAACTCTCCAGCTTTAAGGGATTCTTCCTTCAGCTGAAACATGCATGTGGAACCCAGAGTATGATCAACCGTGTGATTGGGAGACGTGTTCAAATATGTCTCAGTTTTCGTCTGCTGGTACTCAGGTGCAACATTCCAGACGCTTTACTAACACTCTCCCGACTTGGAGAGTCAGTGCCTTTAACCTCCTGCTTGGCCCAGTTTGCAATTTCTGCGGAAGATGAACAGGGATAGGGAGGACCAATGAGAGACTAGCTGGAGGTGTCTGGACGGGCAAATTTAACTCTCATTTCCCACCAGGAACAGCAATTAAGCAAAGGCTCAGCGTGCCGTGCCGGAACAAGACTAGGACCTGAAGCAATCCTGAGGTGTTGTGGCCAGCTCACAAGAAAGCGAGTTGAAGAAAGGAGCTCAGGGGCACTGTAATTCACAAACCTGCAGAGTTATAAATGACAGCTATCATCCAAAAATATACTGAAGTAAGGCTGCCAAGAGGACTTGAAAGCGGGGCAGAATTGCAGGAAACTGATTTCAGGAGGTAGACTGGAATTGCATTTAAAGCATAGGAAAAGAGGCAGAACGTCGACAATGATGCACTTGGCCAAAAAGGGCGTATGCGTTTTTTCCTGAATATATTCAGGAAAAAACGCATACGCCCTTTTTGGCCAACCAAGCAAGCTTGCAAAGGAAATCTGCACTACAATGAAGTCTCACTTCCCCCTGGTCAAAAGGGCCATCTGAAAAAAGTGTAAAATCCAGAAAGGCAGGACAGGCCATGGAGAACTGGGAGCCTTGTTATGCTGATGGGCGGGATGTAAATTGCCAACAGCCACTCGGGAGAAGTGTATGGTGTTTCCTGAACCATCTAAAAAACAAAGCAACAGAGCCTAGGGCACTTCCACTTATGGTCCTATAGCTTAGGGAAATTAAAATCAAAAAGACACAGCCACCCCAAAGTTTGGGATGGCTCTGTTTACAAGAACCTCGTTTACGGTACAAGTTCAATATCACAGAAAGTGAAAAATGGATAAAGCAGTTGTGGTACTTACGTACAATGCAATATCACTCAGCAATGAAATCTATGTCATCAGGCCCGTAGCAGCATAATGAGTGGATTCAGGTATGATGATTCTAACTGAAATAAGTCACACAGAAAAAGAAACCTCATAAGATATCACTAATACATGGAATGTAAACTTGGCTACACACGAACTGGATTACAAAACAGAACAGGGTCTCAAATTTAGAAAACCAACTTATGCTTGCTTAAGGGGAAAGGTGAGTTGGGGTGCTGCATAAAACCACAGATTGAAATGAGCACAGATAAAGTTCCTTAAGCCAAACATGTAATAGACAAGAGCTACTCCTTGCTCAACGAAATGGACTCAACACCCCTATTAAACGCCTAAGAATGTAGCTGACTAGTAAGTATCTTAAAACCTATGGATTGCTATGTCTCCAAAAGAGAATCAAGCGTGTGTACAGGGGCATAAACGCAGCAGTGATAGGATTGGAGAGGTTCGGTGAGCAAATGAAGACCCTTTGAAGTCATATTGCATGGTACCCATTCCACGGGTCTCATCTCTTCAGTTATAAGGGATTCTTCATTCAGCTAAAGCATGCATGTGGAACCCAGAGTATGATCAATCATGTGATCGGGAGACGTGTTCCAATATGTCTCAGTTCTCGTCCCCTGGTACTCGGGTGCAACATTGCAGATGCTTTACTAACACTCTCCCGACTTGGAGAGATAGTGCCTTTAAACTCCTGTTTGGCCCAGTTTGCAATTTCTGCGGAAGATGAACAAGAATAGGGAGAACCAATGAGAGACTAGCTGGAGGTGTCTGGATGGGCAAATTTAACTCTCATTTCCCACCAAGAAGAGGAATTAAGCAAAGGCTCAGCGTGCCGTGCCGGAACCAGATTAGGGCCTGAAGCAATCCTGCGGTGTTGCGGCCAGCTCACAAGAAAGCGAGTTGAAGAAAGGAGCTCAGGGGCACTGTAATTCACAAACCTGCAGAGTTATAAATGACAGCTATCGTCCAAAAATATACTGAAGTAAGGCTGCCAAGAGGACTTGAAAGCGGGGCAGAATTGCAGGAAACCGATTTCAGGAGGTAGACTGGAATTGCATTTAAAGCATAGGAAAAGAGGCAGAACGTCCACAATGATGCACTTGGCCAAAAAGGGCGTATGCGTTTTTTCCTGAATATATTCAGGAAAAAACGCATACGCACTTTTTGGCCAACCAAGCAAGCTTGCAAAGAAAATCTGCACTACATTGAAGTCTCACTTCCCTCCCGGTCAAAAGGACCATCTGAAAAAAGTGTAAAATCCAGAAAGGCAGGACAGGCCATGGAGAACTGGGAGCCTTGTTATGCTGATGGGCGGGATGTAAACTGCCAACAGCCACTAGGGAGAAGTGTATGGTGTTTCCTGAAACATCTAAAAAACAAAGCAACAGAGCCTAGGGCACTTCCACTTATGGTCCTATAGCTTAGGGAAATTAAAATCAAAAAGACACAGCCACCCCAAAGTTTGGGATGGCTCTGTTTACAAGAACCTCGTTTACGGTACAAGTTCAATATCACAGAAAGTGAAAAATGGATAAAGCAGTTGTGGTACTTACGTACAATGCAATATCACTCAGCAATGAAATCTATGTCATCAGGCCTGTAACAGCATGAGTGGATTCAGGTATGATGATTCTAACTGAAATAAGTCACACAGAAAAAGAAACATCATAAGATATCACTAATACACGGAATGTAAACTTGGCTACACACGAACTGGATTACAAAACAGAAGAGGGTCTCAAATTTAGAAAACCAACTTATGCTTGCTTAAGGGGAAAGGTGAGTTGGGGTGCTGCATAAAACCAGAGATTGAAATGAGCACAAATAAAGTTCCTTAAGCCAAACATGTAATAGACAAGAGCTACTCCTTGCTCAACGAAATGGACTCAACACGCCATATTAAACGCCTAAGAATGTAGCTGACTAGTAAGTATCTTAAAACCTATGGATTGCTATGTCTCCAAAAGAGAATCAAGCGTGTGTACAGGGGCATAAACGCAGCAGTGATAGGATTGGAGAGGTTCGGTGAGCAAACGAATACCCTTTGAAGTCATATTGCATGGTACCCATTCCACGGGTCTCAACTCTCCAGCTTTAAGGGATTCTTCCTTCAGCTAAAGCATGCATGTGGAACCCAGAGTATGATCAATCATGTGATCGGGAGACGTGTTCCAATATGTCTCAGTTCTCGTCCCATGGTACTCGGGTGCAACATTGCAGATGCTTTACTAACACTCTCCCGACTTGGAGAGTCAGTACCTTTAACCTCCTGTTTGGCCCAGTTTGCAATTTCTGCGGAAGATGAACAGGAATAGGGAGAACCAATGAGAGACTAGCTGGAGGTGTCTGGATGGGCAAATTTAACTCTCATTTCCCACCAAGAAGAGGAATTAACCAAAGGATCAGCGTGCCGTGCCGGAACCAGATTAGGGCCTGAAGCAATCCTGCGGTGTTGCGGCCAGCTCACAAGAAAGCGAGTTGAAGAAAGGAGCTCAGGGGCACTGTAATTCACAAACCTGCAGAGTTATAAATGACAGCTATCGTCCAAAAATATACTGAAGTAAGCCTGCCAAGAGGACTTGAAAGCGGGGCAGAATTGCAGGAAACCGATTTCAGGAGGTAGACTGGAATTGCATTTAAAGCATAGGAAAAGAGGCAGAACATCCACAATGATGCACTTGGCCAAAAAGGGCGTATGCGTTTTTTCCTGAATATATTCAGGAAAAAACGCATACGCACTTTTTGGCCAACCAAGCAAGCTTGCAAAGGAAATCTGCACTACATTGAAGTCTCACTTCCCTCCCAGTCAAAAGGATCATCTGAAAAAAGTGTAAAATCCAGAAAGGCAGGACAGGCCATGGAGAACTGGGAGCCTTGTTATGCTGATGGGCGGGATGTAAATTGCCAACAGTCACTGGGGAGAAGTGTATGGTGTTTCCTGAAACATCTAAAAAACAAAGCAACAGAGCCTAGGGCACTTCCACTTATTGTCATATAGCTTAGGGAAATTAAAATAAAAAAGACACAGCCACCCCAAAGTTTGGGACGGCTCTGTTTACAAGAACCTCGTTTACGGTACAAGTTCAATATCGCAGAAAGCGAAAAATGGATAAAGAAGTTGTGGTACTTACGTACAATGCAATATCACTCAGCAATGAAATCTATGTCATCATTCCCGTAGCAGCATAATGAGTGGATTCAGGTATGATGATTCTAACTGAAATAAGTCACACAGAAAAAGAAACGTCATAAGATATCACTAATACACGGAATGTAAACTTGGCTACACAGGCACTGAATTACAAAACAGAAGAGGGTCTCAAATTTAGAAAACCAACTTATGCTTGCTTAAGGGGAAAGGTGAGTTGGGGTGCTGCATAAAACCAGAGATTGAAATGAGCACAGATAAAGTTCCTTAAGCCAAATATGTAATAGACAAGAGCTACTCCTTGCTCAACGAAATGGACTCAACACCCCATATTAAACGCCTAAGAATGTACCTGACTAGTAAGTATCTTAAAACCTATGGATTGCTATGTCTCCGAAAGAGAACCAAGCGTGTGTACAGGGGCATAAATGCAGCAGTGATAGGATTGGAGAGGTTCGGTGAGCAAATGAAGACCCTTTGAAGTCACATTGCATGGTACCCATTCCACGGGTCTCAACTCTCCAGGTTTAAGGGATTCTTCCTTCAGCTAAAACAGGCATGTGGAACCCAGAGTATGATCAACCATGTGATCGGGAGACGTGTTCAAATATGTCTCAGTTCTCGTACCCTGTTACTCGGGTGCAACATTCCAAACGCTTTATTAACACTCTCCCGAATTGGAAAGTCAGTGCCTTTAATCTCCTGTTTGGCCCAGTTTGCAATTTCTGCAGAAGATGAACAGGAATAGGGAGAACCAATGAGAGACTAGCTGGAGGTGTCTGGACGGGCAAATTTAACTCTCATTTCCCAATAAGAAGAGGAATTAACCAAAGGCTCAGCATGCCGTGCCGGAACCAGATTAGGGCCCGAAGCAATCCTGCAGTGTTGCGGCCAGCTCACATGAAAGCGAGTTGAAGATAGGAGCTCAGTGGAACTGTAATTCACAACCCTGCAGAGTTATAAATGACAGCTATCGTCCAAAAATATACTGAAGTAAGGCTGCCAAGAGGACTTGAAAGCGGGGCAGAATTGCAGGAAACCGATTTCAGGAGGTAGACTGGAATTGCATTTAAAGCATAGGAAAAGAGGCAGAACGTCGACAATGATGCACTTGGCCAAAAAGGGCGTATGCGTTTTTTCCTGAATATATTCAGGAAAAAACGCATACGCCCTTTTTGGCCAACCAAGCAAGCTTGCAAAGGAAATCTGCACTACAATGAAGTCTCACTTCCCCCTGGTCAAATGGGCCATCTGAAAAAAGTGTAAAATCCAGAAAGGCAGGACAGGCCATGGAGAACTGGGAGCCTTGTTATGCTGATGGGCGGGATGTAAACTGCCAACAGCCACTAGGGAGAAGTGTATGGTGTTTCCTGAAACATCTAAAAAACAAAGCAACAGAGCCTAGGGCACTTCCACTTATGGTCCTATAGCTTAGGGAAATTAAAATCAAAAAGACACAGCCACCCCAATGTTTGGGATGGCTCTGTTTACAAGAACCTCGTTTACGGTACAAGTTCAATATCACAGAAAGTGAAAAATGGATAAAGCAGTTGTGGTACTTACGTACAATGCAATATCACTCAGCAATGAAATCTATGTCATCAGGCCCGTAGCAGCATAATGAGTGGATTCAGGTATGATGATTCTAACTGAAATAAGTCACACAGAAAAAGAAACATCATAAGATATCACTAATACATGGAATGTAAACTTGGCTACACACGAACTGGATTACAAAACAGAAGAGGGTCTCAAATTTAGAAAACCAACTTATGCTTGCTTAAGGGGAAAGGTGAGTTGGGGTGCTGCATAAAACCAGAGATTGAAATGAGCACAGATAAAGTTCCTTAAGCCAAATATGGAATAGACAAGAGCTACTCCTTGCTCAACGAAATGGACTCAACACCCCATATTAAACGCCTAAGAATGTACCTGACTAGTAAGTATCTTAAAACCTATGGATTGCTATGTCTCCGAAAGAGAATCAAGCGTGTGTACAGGGGCATAAACGCAGCAGTGATAGGATTGGAGAGGTTCGGTGAGCAAATGAAGACCCTTTGAAGTCATATTGCATGGTACCCATTCCACGGGTCTCAACTCTCCAGCTTTAAGGGATTCTTCCTTCAGCTGAAACATGCATGTGGAACCCAGAGTATGATCAACCGTGTGATTGGGAGACGTGTTCAAATATGTCTCAGTTTTCGTCTGCTGGTACTCAGGTGCAACATTCCAGACGCTTTACTAACACTCTCCCGACTTGGAGAGTCAGTGCCTTTAACCTCCTGCTTGGCCCAGTTTGCAATTTCTGCGGAAGATGAACAGGGATAGGGAGGACCAATGAGAGACTAGCTGGAGGTGTCTGGACGGGCAAATTTAACTCTCATTTCCCACCAGGAACAGCAATTAAGCAAAGGCTCAGCGTGCCGTGCCGGAACAAGACTAGGACCTGAAGCAATCCTGAGGTGTTGTGGCCAGCTCACAAGAAAGCGAGTAGAAGAAAGGAGCTCAGGGGCACTGTAATTCACAAACCTGCAGAGTTATAAATGACAGCTATCATCCAAAAATATACTGAAGTAAGGCTGCCAAGAGGACTTGAAAGCGGGGCAGAATTGCAGGAAACTGATTTCAGGAGGTAGACTGGAATTGCATTTAAAGCATAGGAAAAGAGGCAGAACGTCGACAATGATGCACTTGGCCAAAAAGGGCGTATGCGTTTTTTCCTGAATATATTCAGGAAAAAACGCATACGCCCTTTTTGGCCAACCAAGCAAGCTTGCAAAGGAAATCTGCACTACAATGAAGTCTCACTTCCCCCTGGTCAAAAGGGCCATCTGAAAAAAGTGTAAAATCCAGAAAGGCAGGACAGGCCATGGAGAACTGGGAGCCTTGTTATGCTGATGGGCGGGATGTAAATTGCCAACAGCCACTCGGGAGAAGTGTATGGTGTTTCCTGAACCATCTAAAAAACAAAGCAACAGAGCCTAGGGCACTTCCACTTATGGTCCTATAGCTTAGGGAAATTAAAATCAAAAAGACACAGCCACCCCAAAGTTTGGGATGGCTCTGTTTACAAGAACCTCGTTTACGGTACAAGTTCAATATCACAGAAAGTGAAAAATGGATAAAGCAGTTGTGGTACTTACGTACAATGCAATATCACTCAGCAATGAAATCTATGTCATCAGGCCCGTAGCAGCATAATGAGTGGATTCAGGTATGATGATTCTAACTGAAATAAGTCACACAGAAAA
Organism: Orcinus orca; assembly: GCF_937001465.1. Taxonomy (NCBI): domain Eukaryota; kingdom Metazoa; phylum Chordata; class Mammalia; order Artiodactyla; family Delphinidae; genus Orcinus; species Orcinus orca. The sequence goes on from NW_026043992.1 coordinate 656,945, forward strand.
AGAAACCTCATAAGATATCACTAATACATGGAATGTAAACTTGGCTACACACGAACTGGATTACAAAACAGAACAGGGTCTCAAATTTAGAAAACCAACTTATGCTTGCTTAAGGGGAAAGGTGAGTTGGGGTGCTGCATAAAACCACAGATTGAAATGAGCACAGATAAAGTTCCTTAAGCCAAACATGTAATAGACAAGAGCTACTCCTTGCTCAACGAAATGGACTCAACACCCCTATTAAACGCCTAAGAATGTAGCTGACTAGTAAGTATCTTAAAACCTATGGATTGCTATGTCTCCAAAAGAGAATCAAGCGTGTGTACAGGGGCATAAACGCAGCAGTGATAGGATTGGAGAGGTTCGGTGAGCAAATGAAGACCCTTTGAAGTCATATTGCATGGTACCCATTCCACGGGTCTCATCTCTCCAGTTATAAGGGATTCTTCATTCAGCTAAAGCATGCATGTGGAACCCAGAGTATGATCAATCATGTGATCGGGAGACGTGTTCCAATATGTCTCAGTTCTCGTCCCCTGGTACTCGGGTGCAACATTGCAGATGCTTTACTAACACTCTCCCGACTTGGAGAGATAGTGCCTTTAACCTCCTGTTTGGCCCAGTTTGCAATTTCTGCGGAAGATGAACAAGAATAGGGAGAACCAATGAGAGACTAGCTGGAGGTGTCTGGATGGGCAAATTTAACTCTCATTTCCCACCAAGAAGAGGAATTAAGCAAAGGCTCAGCGTGCCGTGCCGGAACCAGATTAGGGCCTGAAGCAATCCTGCGGTGTTGCGGCCAGCTCACAAGAAAGCGAGTTGAAGAAAGGAGCTCAGGGGCACTGTAATTCACAAACCTGCAGAGTTATAAATGACAGCTATCGTCCAAAAATATACTGAAGTAAGGCTGCCAAGAGGACTTGAAAGCGGGGCAGAATTGCAGGAAACCGATTTCAGGAGGTAGACTGGAATTGCATTTAAAGCATAGGAAAAGAGGCAGAACGTCCACAATGATGCACTTGGCCAAAAAGGGCGTATGCGTTTTTTCCTGAATATATTCAGGAAAAAACGCATACGCACTTTTTGGCCAACCAAGCAAGCTTGCAAAGAAAATCTGCACTACATTGAAGTCTCACTTCCCTCCCGGTCAAAAGGACCATCTGAAAAAAGTGTAAAATCCAGAAAGGCAGGACAGGCCATGGAGAACTGGGAGCCTTGTTATGCTGATGGGCGGGATGTAAACTGCCAACAGCCACTAGGGAGAAGTGTATGGTGTTTCCTGAAACATCTAAAAAACAAAGCAACAGAGCCTAGGGCACTTCCACTTATGGTCCTATAGCTTAGGGAAATTAAAATCAAAAAGACACAGCCACCCCAAAGTTTGGGATGGCTCTGTTTACAAGAACCTCGTTTACGGTACAAGTTCAATATCACAGAAAGTGAAAAATGGATAAAGCAGTTGTGGTACTTACGTACAATGCAATATCACTCAGCAATGAAATCTATGTCATCAGGCCTGTAACAGCATGAGTGGATTCAGGTATGATGATTCTAACTGAAATAAGTCACACAGAAAAAGAAACATCATAAGATATCACTAATACACGGAATGTAAACTTGGCTACACACGAACTGGATTACAAAACAGAAGAGGGTCTCAAATTTAGAAAACCAACTTATGCTTGCTTAAGGGGAAAGGTGAGTTGGGGTGCTGCATAAAACCAGAGATTGAAATGAGCACAAATAAAGTTCCTTAAGCCAAACATGTAATAGACAAGAGCTACTCCTTGCTCAACGAAATGGACTCAACACGCCATATTAAACGCCTAAGAATGTAGCTGACTAGTAAGTATCTTAAAACCTATGGATTGCTATGTCTCCAAAAGAGAATCAAGCGTGTGTACAGGGGCATAAACGCAGCAGTGATAGGATTGGAGAGGTTCGGTGAGCAAACGAATACCCTTTGAAGTCATATTGCATGGTACCCATTCCACGGGTCTCAACTCTCCAGCTTTAAGGGATTCTTCCTTCAGCTAAAGCATGCATGTGGAACCCAGAGTATGATCAATCATGTGATCGGGAGACGTGTTCCAATATGTCTCAGTTCTCGTCCCATGGTACTCGGGTGCAACATTGCAGATGCTTTACTAACACTCTCCCGACTTGGAGAGTCAGTACCTTTAACCTCCTGTTTGGCCCAGTTTGCAATTTCTGCGGAAGATGAACAGGAATAGGGAGAACCAATGAGAGACTAGCTGGAGGTGTCTGGATGGGCAAATTTAACTCTCATTTCCCACCAAGAAGAGGAATTAACCAAAGGATCAGCGTGCCGTGCCGGAACCAGATTAGGGCCTGAAGCAATCCTGCGGTGTTGCGGCCAGCTCACAAGAAAGCGAGTTGAAGAAAGGAGCTCAGGGGCACTGTAATTCACAAACCTGCAGAGTTATAAATGACAGCTATCGTCCAAAAATATACTGAAGTAAGCCTGCCAAGAGGACTTGAAAGCGGGGCAGAATTGCAGGAAACCGATTTCAGGAGGTAGACTGGAATTGCATTTAAAGCATAGGAAAAGAGGCAGAACATCCACAATGATGCACTTGGCCAAAAAGGGCGTATGCGTTTTTTCCTGAATATATTCAGGAAAAAACGCATACGCACTTTTTGGCCAACCAAGCAAGCTTGCAAAGGAAATCTGCACTACATTGAAGTCTCACTTCCCTCCCAGTCAAAAGGATCATCTGAAAAAAGTGTAAAATCCAGAAAGGCAGGACAGGCCATGGAGAACTGGGAGCCTTGTTATGCTGATGGGCGGGATGTAAATTGCCAACAGTCACTGGGGAGAAGTGTATGGTGTTTCCTGAAACATCTAAAAAACAAAGCAACAGAGCCTAGGGCACTTCCACTTATTGTCATATAGCTTAGGGAAATTAAAATAAAAAAGACACAGCCACCCCAAAGTTTGGGACGGCTCTGTTTACAAGAACCTCGTTTACGGTACAAGTTCAATATCGCAGAAAGCGAAAAATGGATAAAGAAGTTGTGGTACTTACGTACAATGCAATATCACTCAGCAATGAAATCTATGTCATCATTCCCGTAGCAGCATAATGAGTGGATTCAGGTATGATGATTCTAACTGAAATAAGTCACACAGAAAAAGAAACGTCATAAGATATCACTAATACACGGAATGTAAACTTGGCTACACAGGCACTGAATTACAAAACAGAAGAGGGTCTCAAATTTAGAAAACCAACTTATGCTTGCTTAAGGGGAAAGGTGAGTTGGGGTGCTGCATAAAACCAGAGATTGAAATGAGCACAGATAAAGTTCCTTAAGCCAAATATGTAATAGACAAGAGCTACTCCTTGCTCAACGAAATGGACTCAACACCCCATATTAAACGCCTAAGAATGTACCTGACTAGTAAGTATCTTAAAACCTATGGATTGCTATGTCTCCGAAAGAGAACCAAGCGTGTGTACAGGGGCATAAATGCAGCAGTGATAGGATTGGAGAGGTTCGGTGAGCAAATGAAGACCCTTTGAAGTCACATTGCATGGTACCCATTCCACGGGTCTCAACTCTCCAGGTTTAAGGGATTCTTCCTTCAGCTAAAACAGGCATGTGGAACCCAGAGTATGATCAACCATGTGATCGGGAGACGTGTTCAAATATGTCTCAGTTCTCGTACCCTGTTACTCGGGTGCAACATTCCAAACGCTTTATTAACACTCTCCCGAATTGGAAAGTCAGTGCCTTTAATCTCCTGTTTGGCCCAGTTTGCAATTTCTGCAGAAGATGAACAGGAATAGGGAGAACCAATGAGAGACTAGCTGGAGGTGTCTGGACGGGCAAATTTAACTCTCATTTCCCAATAAGAAGAGGAATTAACCAAAGGCTCAGCATGCCGTGCCGGAACCAGATTAGGGCCCGAAGCAATCCTGCAGTGTTGCGGCCAGCTCACATGAAAGCGAGTTGAAGATAGGAGCTCAGTGGAACTGTAATTCACAACCCTGCAGAGTTATAAATGACAGCTATCGTCCAAAAATATACTGAAGTAAGGCTGCCAAGAGGACTTGAAAGCGGGGCAGAATTGCAGGAAACCGATTTCAGGAGGTAGACTGGAATTGCATTTAAAGCATAGGAAAAGAGGCAGAACGTCGACAATGATGCACTTGGCCAAAAAGGGCGTATGCGTTTTTTCCTGAATATATTCAGGAAAAAACGCATACGCCCTTTTTGGCCAACCAAGCAAGCTTGCAAAGGAAATCTGCACTACAATGAAGTCTCACTTCCCCCTGGTCAAATGGGCCATCTGAAAAAAGTGTAAAATCCAGAAAGACAGGACAGGCCATGGAGAACTGGGAGCCTTGTTATGCTGATGGGCGGGATGTAAACTGCCAACAGCCACTAGGGAGAAGTGTATGGTGTTTCCTGAAACATCTAAAAAACAAAGCAACAGAGCCTAGGGCACTTCCACTTATGGTCCTATAGCTTAGGGAAATTAAAATCAAAAAGACACAGCCACCCCAATGTTTGGGATGGCTCTGTTTACAAGAACCTCGTTTACGGTACAAGTTCAATATCACAGAAAGTGAAAAATGGATAAAGCAGTTGTGGTACTTACGTACAATGCAATATCACTCAGCAATGAAATCTATGTCATCAGGCCCGTAGCAGCATAATGAGTGGATTCAGGTATGATGATTCTAACTGAAATAAGTCACACAGAAAAAGAAACATCATAAGATATCACTAATACATGGAATGTAAACTTGGCTACACACGAACTGGATTACAAAACAGAAGAGGGTCTCAAATTTAGAAAACCAACTTATGCTTGCTTAAGGGGAAAGGTGAGTTGGGGTGCTGCATAAAACCAGAGATTGAAATGAGCACAGATAAAGTTCCTTAAGCCAAATATGGAATAGACAAGAGCTACTCCTTGCTCAACGAAATGGACTCAACACCCCATATTAAACGCCTAAGAATGTACCTGACTAGTAAGTATCTTAAAACCTATGGATTGCTATGTCTCCGAAAGAGAATCAAGCGTGTGTACAGGGGCATAAACGCAGCAGTGATAGGATTGGAGAGGTTCGGTGAGCAAATGAAGACCCTTTGAAGTCATATTGCATGGTACCCATTCCACGGGTCTCAACTCTCCAGCTTTAAGGGATTCTTCCTTCAGCTGAAACATGCATGTGGAACCCAGAGTATGATCAACCGTGTGATTGGGAGACGTGTTCAAATATGTCTCAGTTTTCGTCTGCTGGTACTCAGGTGCAACATTCCAGACGCTTTACTAACACTCTCCCGACTTGGAGAGTCAGTGCCTTTAACCTCCTGCTTGGCCCAGTTTGCAATTTCTGCGGAAGATGAACAGGGATAGGGAGGACCAATGAGAGACTAGCTGGAGGTGTCTGGACGGGCAAATTTAACTCTCATTTCCCACCAGGAACAGCAATTAAGCAAAGGCTCAGCGTGCCGTGCCGGAACAAGACTAGGACCTGAAGCAATCCTGAGGTGTTGTGGCCAGCTCACAAGAAAGCGAGTAGAAGAAAGGAGCTCAGGGGCACTGTAATTCACAAACCTGCAGAGTTATAAATGACAGCTATCATCCAAAAATATACTGAAGTAAGGCTGCCAAGAGGACTTGAAAGCGGGGCAGAATTGCAGGAAACTGATTTCAGGAGGTAGACTGGAATTGCATTTAAAGCATAGGAAAAGAGGCAGAACGTCGACAATGATGCACTTGGCCAAAAAGGGCGTATGCGTTTTTTCCTGAATATATTCAGGAAAAAACGCATACGCCCTTTTTGGCCAACCAAGCAAGCTTGCAAAGGAAATCTGCACTACAATGAAGTCTCACTTCCCCCTGGTCAAAAGGGCCATCTGAAAAAAGTGTAAAATCCAGAAAGGCAGGACAGGCCATGGAGAACTGGGAGCCTTGTTATGCTGATGGGCGGGATGTAAATTGCCAACAGCCACTCGGGAGAAGTGTATGGTGTTTCCTGAACCATCTAAAAAACAAAGCAACAGAGCCTAGGGCACTTCCACTTATGGTCCTATAGCTTAGGGAAATTAAAATCAAAAAGACACAGCCACCCCAAAGTTTGGGATGGCTCTGTTTACAAGAACCTCGTTTACGGTACAAGTTCAATATCACAGAAAGTGAAAAATGGATAAAGCAGTTGTGGTACTTACGTACAATGCAATATCACTCAGCAATGAAATCTATGTCATCAGGCCCGTAGCAGCATAATGAGTGGATTCAGGTATGATGATTCTAACTGAAATAAGTCACACAGAAAAAGAAACCTCATAAGATATCACTAATACATGGAATGTAAACTTGGCTACACACGAACTGGATTACAAAACAGAACAGGGTCTCAAATTTAGAAAACCAACTTATGCTTGCTTAAGGGGAAAGGTGAGTTGGGGTGCTGCATAAAACCACAGATTGAAATGAGCACAGATAAAGTTCCTTAAGCCAAACATGTAATAGACAAGAGCTACTCCTTGCTCAACGAAATGGACTCAACACCCCATATTAAACGCCTAAGAATGTAGCTGACTAGTAAGTATCTTAAAACCTATGGATTGCTATGTCTCCAAAAGAGAATCAAGCGTGTGTACAGGGGCATAAACGCAGCAGTGATAGGATTGGAGAGGTTCGGTGAGCAAATGAAGACCCTTTGAAGTCATATTGCATGGTACCCATTCCACGGGTCTCATCTCTCCAGTTATAAGGGATTCTTCATTCAGCTAAAGCATGCATGTGGAACCCAGAGTATGATCAATCATGTGATCGGGAGACGTGTTCCAATATGTCTCAGTTCTCGTCCCCTGGTACTCGGGTGCAACATTGCAGATGCTTTACTAACACTCTCCCGACTTGGAGAGATAGTGCCTTTAACCTCCTGTTTGGCCCAGTTTGCAATTTCTGCGGAAGATGAACAAGAATAGGGAGAACCAATGAGAGACTAGCTGGAGGTGTCTGGATGGGCAAATTTAACTCTCATTTCCCACCAAGAAGAGGAATTAAGCAAAGGCTCAGCGTGCCGTGCCGGAACCAGATTAGGGCCTGAAGCAATCCTGCGGTGTTGCGGCCAGCTCACAAGAAAGCGAGTTGAAGAAAGGAGCTCAGGGGCACTGTAATTCACAAACCTGCAGAGTTATAAATGACAGCTATCGTCCAAAAATATACTGAAGTAAGGCTGCCAAGAGGACTTGAAAGCGGGGCAGAATTGCAGGAAACCGATTTCAGGAGGTAGACTGGAATTGCATTTAAAGCATAGGAAAAGAGGCAGAACGTCCACAATGATGCACTTGGCCAAAAAGGGCGTATGCGTTTTTTCCTGAATATATTCAGGAAAAAACGCATACGCACTTTTTGGCCAACCAAGCAAGCTTGCAAAGAAAATCTGCACTACATTGAAGTCTCACTTCCCTCCCGGTCAAAAGGACCATCTGAAAAAAGTGTAAAATCCAGAAAGGCAGGACAGGCCATGGAGAACTGGGAGCCTTGTTATGCTGATGGGCGGGATGTAAACTGCCAACAGCCACTAGGGAGAAGTGTATGGTGTTTCCTGAAACATCTAAAAAACAAAGCAACAGAGCCTAGGGCACTTCCACTTATGGTCCTATAGCTTAGGGAAATTAAAATCAAAAAGACACAGCCACCCCAAAGTTTGGGATGGCTCTGTTTACAAGAACCTCGTTTACGGTACAAGTTTAATATCACAGAAAGTGAAAAATGGATAAAGCAGTTGTGGTACTTACGTACAATGCAATATCACTCAGCAATGAAATCTATGTCATCAGGCCTGTAACAGCATGAGTGGATTCAGGTATGATGATTCTAACTGAAATAAGTCACACAGAAAAAGAAACATCATAAGATATCACTAATACACGGAATGTAAACTTGGCTACACACGAACTGGATTACAAAACAGAAGAGGGTCTCAAATTTAGAAAACCAACTTATGCTTGCTTAAGGGGAAAGGTGAGTTGGGGTGCTGCATAAAACCAGAGATTGAAATGAGCACAAATAAAGTTCCTTAAGCCAAACATGTAATAGACAAGAGCTACTCCTTGCTCAACGAAATGGACTCAACACGCCATATTAAACGCCTAAGAATGTAGCTGACTAGTAAGTATCTTAAAACCTATGGATTGCTATGTCTCCAAAAGAGAATCAAGCGTGTGTACAGGGGCATAAACGCAGCAGTGATAGGATTGGAGAGGTTCGGTGAGCAAACGAATACCCTTTGAAGTCATATTGCATGGTACCCATTCCACGGGTCTCAACTCTCCAGCTTTAAGGGATTCTTCCTTCAGCTAAAGCATGCATGTGGAACCCAGAGTATGATCAATCATGTGATCGGGAGACGTGTTCCAATATGTCTCAGTTCTCGTCCCATGGTACTCGGGTGCAACATTGCAGATGCTTTACTAACACTCTCCCGACTTGGAGAGTCAGTACCTTTAACCTCCTGTTTGGCCCAGTTTGCAATTTCTGCGGAAGATGAACAGGAATAGGGAGAACCAATGAGAGACTAGCTGGAGGTGTCTGGATGGGCAAATTTAACTCTCATTTCCCACCAAGAAGAGGAATTAACCAAAGGATCAGCGTGCCGTGCCGGAACCAGATTAGGGCCTGAAGCAATCCTGCGGTGTTGCGGCCAGCTCACAAGAAAGCGAGTTGAAGAAAGGAGCTCAGGGGCACTGTAATTCACAAACCTGCAGAGTTATAAATGACAGCTATCGTCCAAAAATATACTGAAGTAAGCCTGCCAAGAGGACTTGAAAGCGGGGCAGAATTGCAGGAAACCGATTTCAGGAGGTAGACTGGAATTGCATTTAAAGCATAGGAAAAGAGGCAGAACATCCACAATGATGCACTTGGCCAAAAAGGGCGTATGCGTTTTTTCCTGAATATATTCAGGAAAAAACGCATACGCACTTTTTGGCCAACCAAGCAAGCTTGCAAAGGAAATCTGCACTACATTGAAGTCTCACTTCCCTCCCAGTCAAAAGGATCATCTGAAAAAAGTGTAAAATCCAGAAAGGCAGGACAGGCCATGGAGAACTGGGAGCCTTGTTATGCTGATGGGCGGGATGTAAATTGCCAACAGTCACTGGGGAGAAGTGTATGGTGTTTCCTGAAACATCTAAAAAACAAAGCAACAGAGCCGAGGGCACTTCCACTTATTGTCATATAGCTTAGGGAAATTAAAATAAAAAAGACACAGCCACCCCAAAGTTTGGGACGGCTCTGTTTACAAGAACCTCGTTTACGGTACAAGTTCAATATCGCAGAAAGCGAAAAATGGATAAAGAAGTTGTGGTACTTACGTACAATGCAATATCACTCAGCAATGAAATCTATGTCATCATTCCCGTAGCAGCATAATGAGTGGATTCAGGTATGATGATTCTAACTGAAATAAGTCACACAGAAAAAGAAACGTCATAAGATATCACTAATACACGGAATGTAAACTTGGCTACACAGGCACTGAATTACAAAACAGAAGAGGGTCTCAAATTTAGAAAACCAACTTATGCTTGCTTAAGGGGAAAGGTGAGTTGGGGTGCTGCATAAAACCAGAGATTGAAATGAGCACAGATAAAGTTCCTTAAGCCAAATATGTAATAGACAAGAGCTACTCCTTGCTCAACGAAATGGACTCAACACCCCATATTAAACGCCTAAGAATGTACCTGACTAGTAAGTATCTTAAAACCTATGGATTGCTATGTCTCCGAAAGAGAACCAAGCGTGTGTACAGGGGCATAAATGCAGCAGTGATAGGATTGGAGAGGTTCGGTGAGCAAATGAAGACCCTTTGAAGTCACATTGCATGGTACCCATTCCACGGGTCTCAACTCTCCAGGTTTAAGGGATTCTTCCTTCAGCTAAAACAGGCATGTGGAACCCAGAGTATGATCAACCATGTGATCGGGAGACGTGTTCAAATATGTCTCAGTTCTCGTACCCTGTTACTCGGGTGCAACATTCCAAACGCTTTATTAACACTCTCCCGAATTGGAAAGTCAGTGCCTTTAATCTCCTGTTTGGCCCAGTTTGCAATTTCTGCAGAAGATGAACAGGAATAGGGAGAACCAATGAGAGACTAGCTGGAGGTGTCTGGACGGGCAAATTTAACTCTCATTTCCCAATAAGAAGAGGAATTAACCAAAGGCTCAGCATGCCGTGCCGGAACCAGATTAGGGCCCGAAGCAATCCTGCAGTGTTGCGGCCAGCTCACATGAAAGCGAGTTGAAGATAGGAGCTCAGTGGAACTGTAATTCACAACCCTGCAGAGTTATAAATGACAGCTATCGTCCAAAAATATACTGAAGTAAGGCTGCCAAGAGGACTTGAAAGCGGGGCAGAATTGCAGGAAACCGATTTCAGGAGGTAGACTGGAATTGCATTTAAAGCATAGGAAAAGAGGCAGAACGTCGACAATGATGCACTTGGCCAAAAAGGGCGTATGCGTTTTTTCCTGAATATATTCAGGAAAAAACGCATACGCCCTTTTTGGCCAACCAAGCAAGCTTGCAAAGGAAATCTGCACTACAATGAAGTCTCACTTCCCCCTGGTCAAAAGGGCCATCTGAAAAAAGTGTAAAATCCAGAAAGGCAGGACAGGCCATGGAGAACTGGGAGCCTTGTTATGCTGATGGGCGGGATGTAAACTGCCAACAGCCACTAGGGAGAAGTGTATGGTGTTTCCTGAAACATCTAAAAAACAAAGCAACAGAGCCTAGGGCACTTCCACTTATGGTCCTATAGCTTAGGGAAATTAAAATCAAAAAGACACAGCCACCCCAATGTTTGGGATGGCTCTGTTTACAAGAACCTCGTTTACGGTACAAGTTCAATATCACAGAAAGTGAAAAATGGATAAAGCAGTTGTGGTACTTACGTACAATGCAATATCACTCAGCAATGAAATCTATGTCATCAGGCCCGTAGCAGCATAATGAGTGGATTCAGGTATGATGATTCTAACTGAAATAAGTCACACAGAAAAAGAAACATCATAAGATATCACTAATACATGGAATGTAAACTTGGCTACACACGAACTGGATTACAAAACAGAAGAGGGTCTCAAATTTAGAAAACCAACTTATGCTTGCTTAAGGGGAAAGGTGAGTTGGGGTGCTGCATAAAACCAGAGATTGAAATGAGCACAGATAAAGTTCCTTAAGCCAAATATGGAATAGACAAGAGCTACTCCTTGCTCAACGAAATGGACTCAACACCCCATATTAAACGCCTAAGAATGTACCTGACTAGTAAGTATCTTAAAACCTATGGATTGCTATGTCTCCGAAAGAGAATCAAGCGTGTGTACAGGGGCATAAACGCAGCAGTGATAGGATTGGAGAGGTTCGGTGAGCAAATGAAGACCCTTTGAAGTCATATTGCATGGTACCCATTCCACGGGTCTCAACTCTCCAGCTTTAAGGGATTCTTCCTTCAGCTGAAACATGCATGTGGAACCCAGAGTATGATCAACCGTGTGATTGGGAGACGTGTTCAAATATGTCTCAGTTTTCGTCTGCTGGTACTCAGGTGCAACATTCCAGACGCTTTACTAACACTCTCCCGACTTGGAGAGTCAGTGCCTTTAACCTCCTGCTTGGCCCAGTTTGCAATTTCTGCGGAAGATGAACAGGGATAGGGAGGACCAATGAGAGACTAGCTGGAGGTGTCTGGACGGGCAAATTTAACTCTCATTTCCCACCAGGAACAGCAATTAAGCAAAGGCTCAGCGTGCCGTGCCGGAACAAGACTAGGACCTGAAGCAATCCTGAGGTGTTGTGGCCAGCTCACAAGAAAGCGAGTTGAAGAAAGGAGCTCAGGGGCACTGTAATTCACAAACCTGCAGAGTTATAAATGACAGCTATCATCCAAAAATATACTGAAGTAAGGCTGCCAAGAGGACTTGAAAGCGGGGCAGAATTGCAGGAAACTGATTTCAGGAGGTAGACTGGAATTGCATTTAAAGCATAGGAAAAGAGGCAGAACGTCGACAATGATGCACTTGGCCAAAAAGGGCGTATGCGTTTTTTCCTGAATATATTCAGGAAAAAACGCATACGCCCTTTTTGGCCAACCAAGCAAGCTTGCAAAGGAAATCTGCACTACAATGAAGTCTCACTTCCCCCTGGTCAAAAGGGCCATCTGAAAAAAGTGTAAAATCCAGAAAGGCAGGACAGGCCATGGAGAACTGGGAGCCTTGTTATGCTGATGGGCGGGATGTAAATTGCCAACAGCCACTCGGGAGAAGTGTATGGTGTTTCCTGAACCATCTAAAAAACAAAGCAACAGAGCCTAGGGCACTTCCACTTATGGTCCTATAGCTTAGGGAAATTAAAATCAAAAAGACACAGCCACCCCAAAGTTTGGGATGGCTCTGTTTACAAGAACCTCGTTTACGGTACAAGTTCAATATCACAGAAAGTGAAAAATGGATAAAGCAGTTGTGGTACTTACGTACAATGCAATATCACTCAGCAATGAAATCTATGTCATCAGGCCCGTAGCAGCATAATGAGTGGATTCAGGTATGATGATTCTAACTGAAATAAGTCACACAGAAAAAGAAACCTCATAAGATATCACTAATACATGGAATGTAAACTTGGCTACACACGAACTGGATTACAAAACAGAACAGGGTCTCAAATTTAGAAAACCAACTTATGCTTGCTTAAGGGGAAAGGTGAGTTGGGGTGCTGCATAAAACCACAGATTGAAATGAGCACAGATAAAGTTCCTTAAGCCAAACATGTAATAGACAAGAGCTACTCCTTGCTCAACGAAATGGACTCAACACCCCATATTAAACGCCTAAGAATGTAGCTGACTAGTAAGTATCTTAAAACCTATGGATTGCTATGTCTCCAAAAGAGAATCAAGCGTGTGTACAGGGGCATAAACGCAGCAGTGATAGGATTGGAGAGGTTCGGTGAGCAAATGAAGACCCTTTGAAGTCATATTGCATGGTACCCATTCCACGGGTCTCATCTCTCCAGTTATAAGGGATTCTTCATTCAGCTAAAGCATGCATGTGGAACCCAGAGTATGATCAATCATGTGATCGGGAGACGTGTTCCAATATGTCTCAGTTCTCGTCCCCTGGTACTCGGGTGCAACATTGCAGATGCTTTACTAACACTCTCCCGACTTGGAGAGATAGTGCCTTTAACCTCCTGTTTGGCCCAGTTTGCAATTTCTGCGGAAGATGAACAAGAATAGGGAGAACCAATGAGAGACTAGCTGGAGGTGTCTGGATGGGCAAATTTAACTCTCATTTCCCACCAAGAAGAGGAATTAAGCAAAGGCTCAGCGTGCCGTGCCGGAACCAGATTAGGGCCTGAAGCAATCCTGCGGTGTTGCGGCCAGCTCACAAGAAAGCGAGTTGAAGAAAGGAGCTCAGGGGCACTGTAATTCACAAACCTGCAGAGTTATAAATGACAGCTATCGTCCAAAAATATACTGAAGTAAGGCTGCCAAGAGGACTTGAAAGCGGGGTAGAATTGCAGGAAACCGATTTCAGGAGGTAGACTGGAATTGCATTTAAAGCATAGGAAAAGAGGCAGAACGTCCACAATGATGCACTTGGCCAAAAAGGGCGTATGCGTTTTTTCCTGAATATATTCAGGAAAAAACGCATACGCACTTTTTGGCCAACCAAGCAAGCTTGCAAAGAAAATCTGCACTACATTGAAGTCTCACTTCCCTCCCGGTCAAAAGGACCATCTGAAAAAAGTGTAAAATCCAGAAAGGCAGGACAGGCCATGGAGAACTGGGAGCCTTGTTATGCTGATGGGCGGGATGTAAACTGCCAACAGCCACTAGGGAGAAGTGTATGGTGTTTCCTGAAACATCTAAAAAACAAAGCAACAGAGCCTAGGGCACTTCCACTTATGGTCCTATAGCTTAGGGAAATTAAAATCAAAAAGACACAGCCACCCCAAAGTTTGGGATGGCTCTGTTTACAAGAACCTCGTTTACGGTACAAGTTCAATATCACAGAAAGTGAAAAATGGATAAAGCAGTTGTGGTACTTACGTACAATGCAATATCACTCAGCAATGAAATCTATGTCATCAGGCCTGTAACAGCATGAGTGGATTCAGGTATGATGATTCTAACTGAAATAAGTCACACAGAAAAAGAAACATCATAAGATATCACTAATACACGGAATGTAAACTTGGCTACACACGAACTGGATTACAAAACAGAAGAGGGTCTCAAATTTAGAAAACCAACTTATGCTTGCTTAAGGGGAAAGGTGAGTTGGGGTGCTGCATAAAACCAGAGATTGAAATGAGCACAGATAAAGTTCCTTAAGCCAAACATGTAATAGACAAGAGCTACTCCTTGCTCAACGAAATGGACTCAACACCCCATATTAAACGCCTAAGAATGTAGCTGACTAGTAAGTATCTTAAAACCTATGGATTGCTATGTCTCCAAAAGAGAATCAAGCGTGTGTACAGGGGCATAAACGCAGCAGTGATAGGATTGGAGAGGTTCGGTGAGCAAACGAATACCCTTTGAAGTCATATTGCATGGTACCCATTCCACGGGTCTCAACTCTCCAGGTTTAAGGGATTCTTCCTTCAGCTAAAGCATGCATGTGGAACCCAGAGTATGATCAATCATGTGATCGGGAGACGTGTTCCAATATGTCTCAGTTCTCGTCCCATGGTACTCGGGTGCAACATTGCAGATGCTTTACTAACACTCTCCCGACTTGGAGAGTCAGTACCTTTAACCTCCTGTTTGGCCCAGTTTGCAATTTCTGCGGAAGATGAACAGGAATAGGGAGAACCAATGAGAGACTAGCTGGAGGTGTCTGGATGGGCAAATTTAACTCTCATTTCCCACCAAGAAGAGGAATTAACCAAAGGATCAGCGTGCCGTGCCGGAACCAGATTAGGGCCTGAAGCAATCCTGCGGTGTTGCGGCCAGCTCACAAGAAAGCGAGTTGAAGAAAGGAGCTCAGGGGCACTGTAATTCACAAACCTGCAGAGTTATAAATGACAGCTATCGTCCAAAAATATACTGAAGTAAGCCTGCCAAGAGGACTTGAAAGCGGGGCAGAATTGCAGGAAACCGATTTCAGGAGGTAGACTGGAATTGCATTTAAAGCATAGGAAAAGAGGCAGAACGTCCACAATGATGCACTTGGCCAAAAAGGGCGTATGCGTTTTTTCCTGAATATATTCAGGAAAAAACGCATACGCACTTTTTGGCCAACCAAGCAAGCTTGCAAAGGAAATCTGCACTACATTGAAGTCTCACTTCCCTCCCGGTCAAAAGGATCATCTGAAAAAAGTGTAAAATCCAGAAAGGCAGGACAGGCCATGGAGAACTGGGAGCCTTGTTATGCTGATGGGCGGGATGTAAATTGCCAACAGTCACTGGGGAGAAGTGTATGGTGTTTCCTGAAACATCTAAAAAACAAAGCAACAGAGCCTAGGGCACTTCCACTTATTGTCATATAGCTTAGGGAAATTAAAATCAAAAAGACACAGCCACCCCAAAGTTTGGGACGGCTCTGTTTACAAGAACCTCGTTTACGGTACAAGTTCAATATCGCAGAAAGCGAAAAATGGATAAAGAAGTTGTGGTACTTACGTACAATGCAATATCACTCAGCAATGAAATCTATGTCATCATTCCCGTAGCAGCATAATGAGTGGATTCAGGTATGATGATTCTAACTGAAATAAGTCACACAGAAAAAGAAACGTCATAAGATATCACTAATACACGGAATGTAAACTTGGCTACACAGGCACTGAATTACAAAACAGAAGAGGGTCTCAAATTTAGAAAACCAACTTATGCTTGCTTAAGGGGAAAGGTGAGTTGGGGTGCTGCATAAAACCAGAGATTGAAATGAGCACAGATAAAGTTCCTTAAGCCAAATATGTAATAGACAAGAGCTACTCCTTGCTCAACGAAATGGACTCAACACCCCATATTAAACGCCTAAGAATGTACCTGACTAGTAAGTATCTTAAAACCTATGGATTGCTATGTCTCCGAAAGAGAACCAAGCGTGTGTACAGGGGCATAAATGCAGCAGTGATAGGATTGGAGAGGTTCGGTGAGCAAATGAAGACCCTTTGAAGTCACATTGCATGGTACCCATTCCACGGGTCTCAACTCTCCAGGTTTAAGGGATTCTTCCTTCAGCTAAAACAGGCATGTGGAACCCAGAGTATGATCAACCATGTGATCGGGAGACGTGTTCAAATATGTCTCAGTTCTCGTACCCTGTTACTCGGGTGCAACATTCCAAACGCTTTATTAACACTCTCCCGAATTGGAAAGTCAGTGCCTTTAATCTCCTGTTTGGCCCAGTTTGCAATTTCTGCAGAAGATGAACAGGAATAGGGAGAACCAATGAGAGACTAGCTGGAGGTGTCTGGACGGGCAAATTTAACTCTCATTTCCCAATAAGAAGAGGAATTAACCAAAGGCTCAGCATGCCGTGCCGGAACCAGATTAGGGCCCGAAGCAATCCTGCAGTGTTGCGGCCAGCTCACATGAAAGCGAGTTGAAGATAGGAGCTCAGTGGAACTGTAATTCACAACCCTGTAGAGTTATAAATGACAGCTATCGTCCAAAAATATACTGAAGTAAGGCTGCCAAGAGGACTTGAAAGCGGGGCAGAATTGCAGGAAACCGATTTCAGGAGGTAGACTGGAATTGCATTTAAAGCATAGGAAAAGAGGCAGAACGTCGACAATGATGCACTTGGCCAAAAAGGGCGTATGCGTTTTTTCCTGAATATATTCAGGAAAAAACGCATACGCCCTTTTTGGCCAACCAAGCAAGCTTGCAAAGGAAATCTGCACTACAATGAAGTCTCACTTCCCCCTGGTCAAATGGGCCATCTGAAAAAAGTGTAAAATCCAGAAAGGCAGGACAGGCCATGGAGAACTGGGAGCCTTGTTATGCTGATGGGCGGGATGTAAACTGCCAACAGCCACTAGGGAGAAGTGTATGGTGTTTCCTGAAACATCTAAAAAACAAAGCAACAGAGCCTAGGGCACTTCCACTTATGGTCCTATAGCTTAGGGAAATTAAAATCAAAAAGACACAGCCACCCCAATGTTTGGGATGGCTCTGTTTACAAGAACCTCGTTTACGGTACAAGTTCAATATCACAGAAAGTGAAAAATGGATAAAGCAGTTGTGGTACTTACGTACAATGCAATATCACTCAGCAATGAAATCTATGTCATCAGGCCCGTAGCAGCATAATGAGTGGATTCAGGTATGATGATTCTAACTGAAATAAGTCACACAGAAAAAGAAACATCATAAGATATCACTAATACATGGAATGTAAACTTGGCTACACACGAACTGGATTACAAAACAGAAGAGGGTCTCAAATTTAGAAAACCAACTTATGCTTGCTTAAGGGGAAAGGTGAGTTGGGGTGCTGCATAAAACCAGAGATTGAAATGAGCACAGATAAAGTTCCTTAAGCCAAATATGGAATAGACAAGAGCTACTCCTTGCTCAACGAAATGGACTCAACACCCCATATTAAACGCCTAAGAATGTACCTGACTAGTAAGTATCTTAAAACCTATGGATTGCTATGTCTCCGAAAGAGAATCAAGCGTGTGTACAGGGGCATAAACGCAGCAGTGATAGGATTGGAGAGGTTCGGTGAGCAAATGAAGACCCTTTGAAGTCATATTGCATGGTACCCATTCCACGGGTCTCAACTCTCCAGCTTTAAGGGATTCTTCCTTCAGCTGAAACATGCATGTGGAACCCAGAGTATGATCAACCGTGTGATTGGGAGACGTGTTCAAATATGTCTCAGTTTTCGTCTGCTGGTACTCAGGTGCAACATTCCAGACGCTTTACTAACACTCTCCCGACTTGGAGAGTCAGTGCCTTTAACCTCCTGCTTGGCCCAGTTTGCAATTTCTGCGGAAGATGAACAGGGATAGGGAGGACCAATGAGAGACTAGCTGGAGGTGTCTGGACGGGCAAATTTAACTCTCATTTCCCACCAGGAACAGCAATTAAGCAAAGGCTCAGCGTGCCGTGCCGGAACAAGACTAGGACCTGAAGCAATCCTGAGGTGTTGTGGCCAGCTCACAAGAAAGCGAGTTGAAGAAAGGAGCTCAGGGGCACTGTAATTCACAAACCTGCAGAGTTATAAATGACAGCTATCATCCAAAAATATACTGAAGTAAGGCTGCCAAGAGGACTTGAAAGCGGGGCAGAATTGCAGGAAACTGATTTCAGGAGGTAGACTGGAATTGCATTTAAAGCATAGGAAAAGAGGCAGAACGTCGACAATGATGCACTTGGCCAAAAAGGGCGTATGCGTTTTTTCCTGAATATATTCAGGAAAAAACGCATACGCCCTTTTTGGCCAACCAAGCAAGCTTGCAAAGGAAATCTGCACTACAATGAAGTCTCACTTCCCCCTGGTCAAAAGGGCCATCTGAAAAAAGTGTAAAATCCAGAAAGGCAGGACAGGCCATGGAGAACTGGGAGCCTTGTTATGCTGATGGGCGGGATGTAAATTGCCAACAGCCACTCGGGAGAAGTGTATGGTGTTTCCTGAACCATCTAAAAAACAAAGCAACAGAGCCTAGGGCACTTCCACTTATGGTCCTATAGCTTAGGGAAATTAAAATCAAAAAGACACAGCCACCCCAAAGTTTGGGATGGCTCTGTTTACAAGAACCTCGTTTACGGTACAAGTTCAATATCACAGAAAGTGAAAAATGGATAAAGCAGTTGTGGTACTTACGTACAATGCAATATCACTCAGCAATGAAATCTATGTCATCAGGCCCGTAGCAGCATAATGAGTGGATTCAGGTATGATGATTCTAACTGAAATAAGTCACACAGAAAAAGAAACCTCATAAGATATCACTAATACATGGAATGTAAACTTGGCTACACACAAACTGGATTACAAAACAGAACAGGGTCTCAAATTTAGAAAACCAACTTATGCTTGCTTAAGGGGAAAGGTGAGTTGGGGTGCTGCATAAAACCACAGATTGAAATGAGCACAGATAAAGTTCCTTAAGCCAAACATGTAATAGACAAGAGCTACTCCTTGCTCAACGAAATGGACTCAACACCCCATATTAAACGCCTAAGAATGTAGCTGACTAGTAAGTATCTTAAAACCTATGGATTGCTATGTCTCCAAAAGAGAATCAAGCGTGTGTACAGGGGCATAAACGCAGCAGTGATAGGATTGGAGAGGTTCGGTGAGCAAATGAAGACCCTTTGAAGTCATATTGCATGGTACCCATTCCACGGGTCTCATCTCTCCAGTTATAAGGGATTCTTCATTCAGCTAAAGCATGCATGTGGAACCCAGAGTATGATCAATCATGTGATCGGGAGACGTGTTCCAATATGTCTCAGTTCTCGTCCCCTGGTACTCGGGTGCAACATTGCAGATGCTTTACTAACACTCTCCCGACTTGGAGAGATAGTGCCTTTAACCTCCTGTTTGGCCCAGTTTGCAATTTCTGCGGAAGATGAACAAGAATAGGGAGAACCAATGAGAGACTAGCTGGAGGTGTCTGGATGGGCAAATTTAACTCTCATTTCCCACCAAGAAGAGGAATTAAGCAAAGGCTCAGCGTGCCGTGCCGGAACCAGATTAGGGCCTGAAGCAATCCTGCGGTGTTGCGGCCAGCTCACAAGAAAGCGAGTTGAAGAAAGGAGCTCAGGGGCACTGTAATTCACAAACCTGCAGAGTTATAAATGACAGCTATCGTCCAAAAATATACTGAAGTAAGGCTGCCAAGAGGACTTGAAAGCGGGGCAGAATTGCAGGAAACCGATTTCAGGAGGTAGACTGGAATTGCATTTAAAGCATAGGAAAAGAGGCAGAACGTCCACAATGATGCACTTGGCCAAAAAGGGCGTATGCGTTTTTTCCTGAATATATTCAGGAAAAAACGCATACGCACTTTTTGGCCAACCAAGCAAGCTTGCAAAGAAAATCTGCACTACATTGAAGTCTCACTTCCCTCCCGGTCAAAAGGACCATCTGAAAAAAGTGTAAAATCCAGAAAGGCAGGACAGGCCATGGAGAACTGGGAGCCTTGTTATGCTGATGGGCGGGATGTAAACTGCCAACAGCCACTAGGGAGAAGTGTATGGTGTTTCCTGAAACATCTAAAAAACAAAGCAACAGAGCCTAGGGCACTTCCACTTATGGTCCTATAGCTTAGGGAAATTAAAATCAAAAAGACACAGCCACCCCAAAGTTTGGGATGGCTCTGTTTACAAGAACCTCGTTTACGGTACAAGTTCAATATCACAGAAAGTGAAAAATGGATAAAGCAGTTGTGGTACTTACGTACAATGCAATATCACTCAGCAATGAAATCTATGTCATCAGGCCTGTAACAGCATGAGTGGATTCAGGTATGATGATTCTAACTGAAATAAGTCACACAGAAAAAGAAACATCATAAGATATCACTAATACACGGAATGTAAACTTGGCTACACACGAACTGGATTACAAAACAGAAGAGGGTCTCAAATTTAGAAAACCAACTTATGCTTGCTTAAGGGGAAAGGTGAGTTGGGGTGCTGCATAAAACCAGAGATTGAAATGAGCACAGATAAAGTTCCTTAAGCCAAACATGTAATAGACAAGAGCTACTCCTTGCTCAACGAAATGGACTCAACACGCCATATTAAACGCCTAAGAATGTAGCTGACTAGTAAGTATCTTAAAACCTATGGATTGCTATGTCTCCAAAAGAGAATCAAGCGTGTGTACAGGGGCATAAACGCAGCAGTGATAGGATTGGAGAGGTTCGGTGAGCAAACGAATACCCTTTGAAGTCATATTGCATGGTACCCATTCCACGGGTCTCAACTCTCCAGGTTTAAGGGATTCTTCCTTCAGCTAAAGCATGCATGTGGAACCCAGAGTATGATCAATCATGTGATCGGGAGACGTGTTCCAATATGTCTCAGTTCTCGTCCCATGGTACTCGGGTGCAACATTGCAGATGCTTTACTAACACTCTCCCGACTTGGAGAGTCAGTACCTTTAACCTCCTGTTTGGCCCAGTTTGCAATTTCTGCGGAAGATGAACAGGAATAGGGAGAACCAATGAGAGACTAGCTGGAGGTGTCTGGATGGGCAAATTTAATTCTCATTTCCCACCAAGAAGAGGAATTAACCAAAGGATCAGCGTGCCGTGCCGGAACCAGATTAGGGCCTGAAGCAATCCTGCGGTGTTGCGGCCAGCTCACAAGAAAGCGAGTTGAAGAAAGGAGCTCAGGGGCACTGTAATTCACAAACCTGCAGAGTTATAAATGACAGCTATCGTCCAAAAATATACTGAAGTAAGCCTGCCAAGAGGACTTGAAAGCGGGGCAGAATTGCAGGAAACCGATTTCAGGAGGTAGACTGGAATTGCATTTAAAGCATAGGAAAAGAGGCAGAACGTCCACAATGATGCACTTGGCCAAAAAGGGCGTATGCGTTTTTTCCTGAATATATTCAGGAAAAAACGCATACGCACTTTTTGGCCAACCAAGCAAGCTTGCAAAGGAAATCTGCACTACATTGAAGTCTCACTTCCCTCCCGGTCAAAAGGATCATCTGAAAAAAGTGTAAAATCCAGAAAGGCAGGACAGGCCATGGAGAACTGGGAGCCTTGTTATGCTGATGGGCGGGATGTAAATTGCCAACAGTCACTGGGGAGAAGTGTATGGTGTTTCCTGAAACATCTAAAAAACAAAGCAACAGAGCCTAGGGCACTTCCACTTATTGTCATATAGCTTAGGGAAATTAAAATAAAAAAGACACAGCCACCCCAAAGTTTGGGACGGCCTGTTTACAAGAACCTCGTTTACGGTACAAGTTCAATATCGCAGAAAGCGAAAAATGGATAAAGAAGTTGTGGTACTTACGTACAATGCAATATCACTCAGCAATGAAATCTATGTCATCATTCCCGTAGCAGCATAATGAGTGGATTCAGGTATGATGATTCTAACTGAAATAAGTCACACAGAAAAAGAAACATCATAAGATATCACTAATACATGGAATGTAAACTTGGCTACACACGAACTGGATTACAAAACAGAACAGGGTCTCAAATTTAGAAAACCAACTTATGCTTGCTTAAGGGGAAAGGTGAGTTGGGGTGCTGCATAAAACCAGAGATTGAAATGAGCACAAATAAAGTTCCTTAAGCCAAACATGTTATAGACAAGAGCTACTCCTTGCTCAACGAAATGGACTCAACACCCCATATTAAACGCCTAAGAATGTAGCTGACTAGTAAGTATCTTAAAACCTATGGATTGCTATGTCTCCAAAAGAGAATCAAGCGTGTGTACAGGGGCATAAACGCAGCAGTGATAGGATTGGAGAGGTTCGGTGAGCAAACGAAGACCCTTTGAAGTCATATTGCATGGTACCCATTCCACGGGTCTCAACTCTCCAGCTTTAAGGGATTTTTCCTTCAGCTAAAGCATGCATGTGGAACCCAGAGTATGATCAATCATGTGATCGGGAGACGTGTTCCAATATGTCTCAGTTCTCGTCCCATGGTACTCGGGTGCAACATTGCAGATGCTTTACTAACACTCTCCCGACTTGGAGAGTCAGTACCTTTAACCTCCTGTTTGGCCCAGTTTGCAATTTCTGCGGAAGATGAACAGGAATAGGGAGAACCAATGAGAGACTAGCTGGAGGTGTCTGGATGGGCAAATATAACTCTCATTTCCCACCAAGAAGAGGAATTAACCAAATGATCAGCGTGCCGTGCCGGAACCAGATTAGAGCCTGAAGCAATCCTGCGGTGTTGCGGCCAGCTCACAAGAAAGCGAGTTGAAGAAAGGAGCTCAGGGGCACTGTAATTCACAAACCTGCAGAGTTATAAATGACAGCTATCGTCCAAAAATATACTGAAGTAAGCCTGCCAAGAGGACTTGAAAGCGGGGCAGAATTGCAGGAAACCGATTTCAGGAGGTAGACTGGAATTGCATTTAAAGCATAGGAAAAGAGGCAGAACGTCCACAATGATGCACTTGGCCAAAAAGGGCGTATGCGTTTTTTCCTGAATATATTCAGGAAAAAACGCATACGCACTTTTTGGCCAACCAAGCAAGCTTGCAAAGGAAATCTGCACTACATTGAAGTCTCACTTCCCTCCCGGTCAAAAGGATCATCTGAAAAAAGTGTAAAATCCAGAAAGGCAGGACAGGCCATGGAGAACTGGGAGCCTTGTTATGCTGATGGGCGGGATGTAAATTGCCAACAGTCACTGGGGAGAAGTGTATGGTGTTTCCTGAAACATCTAAAAAACAGGTGAACAGAGCCTAGGGCACTTCCACTTATTGTCATATAGCTTAGGGAAATTAAAATAAAAAAGACACAGCCACCCCAAAGTTTGGGACGGCTCTGTTTACAAGAACCTCGTTTACGGTACAAGTTCAATATCGCAGAAAGCGAAAAATGGATAAAGAAGTTGTGGTACTTACGTACAATGCAATATCACTCAGCAATGAAATCTATGTCATCATTCCCGTAGAAGCATAATGAGTGGATTCAGGTATGATGATTCTAACTGAAATAAGTCACACAGAAAAAGAAACGTCATAAGATATCACTAATACACGGAATGTAAACTTGGCTACACAGGCACTGAATTACAAAACAGAAGAGGGTCTCAAATTTAGAAAACCAACTTATGCTTGCTTAAGGGGAAAGGTGAGTTGGGGTGCTGCATAAAACCAGAGATTGAAATGAGCACAGATAAAGTTCCTTAAGCCAAATATGTAATAGACAAGAGCTACTCCTTGCTCAACGAAATGGACTCAACACCCCATATTAAACGCCTAAGAATGTACCTGACTAGTAAGTATCTTAAAACCTATGGATTGCTATGTCTCCGAAAGAGAACCAAGCATGTGTACAGGGGCATAAACGCAGCAGTGATAGGATTGGAGAGGTTTGGTGAGCAAATGAAGACCCTTTGAAGTCACATTGCATGGTACCCATTCCACGGGTCTCAACTCTCCAGGTTTAAGGGATTCTTCCTTCAGCTAAACCATGCATGTGGAACCCAGAGTATGATCAACCGTGTGATCGGGAGACGTGTTCAAATA
Source organism: Orcinus orca (assembly GCF_937001465.1). Lineage (NCBI taxonomy): Eukaryota > Metazoa > Chordata > Mammalia > Artiodactyla > Delphinidae > Orcinus > Orcinus orca. Next base: position 681,159 of record NW_026043992.1, read on the forward strand.
TGTCTCAGTTCTCGTACCCTGTTATTCGGGTGCAACATTCCAAACGCTTTATTAACACTCTCCCGAATTGGAAAGTCAGTGCCTTTAATCTCCTGTTTGGCCGAGTTTGCAATTTCTGCGGAAGATGAACAGGAATAGGGAGAACCAATGAGAGACTAGCTGGAGGTCTCTGGACGGGCAAATTTAACTCTCATTTCCCACCAGGAAGAGGAATTAACCAAAGGCTCAGCATGCCGTGCCGGAACCAGATTAGGGCCCGAAGCAATCCTGCGGTCTTGCGGCCCGCTCACAAGAAAGCGAGTTGAAGATAGGAGCTCAGTGGCACTGTAATTCACAAACCTGCAGAGTTATAAATGACAGCAATCGTCCAAAAATATACTGAAGTAACGCTGCCAAGAGGACTTGAAAGCGGGGCAGAATTGCAGGAAACCGATTTCAGGAGGTAGACTGGAATTGCATTTAAAGCATAGGAAAAGAGGCAGAACGTCGACAATGATGTACTTGGCCAAAAAGTGCGTATGCGTTGTTTCCTGAATATATTCAGGAAAAAACGCATACGCCCTTTTTGGCCAACCAAGCAAGCTTGCAAAGGAAATCTGCACTACATTAAAGTCTCACTTCCCCCCTGGTCAAAAGGACCATCTGAAAAAAGTGTAAAATCCAGAAAGGCAGGAAAGGCAATGGAGAACTGGGAGCCTTGCTATGCTGATGGGCGGGATGTAAATTGCCAACAGCCACTAGGGAGAAGTGTATGGTGTTTCCTGAAACATCTAAAAAACAAAGCAACAGAGCCTAGGGCACTTACACTTATGGTCCTATAGCTTAGGGAAATTAAAATCAAAAACACACAGCCACTCCAAAGTTTGGGACGGCTCTGTTTACAAGAACCTCGTTTATGGTACAAGTTCAATATCACAGAAAGTGAAAAATGGATAAAGAAGTTGTGGTACTTACATACAATGCAATATCACTCAGCAATGAAATCTATATCATCAGGCCTGTAGCAGAAAATAACTGGGTTCAGGTATGATGATTCTAACTGAAATAAGTCAAACAGAAAAAGAAACATCATAAGATATCACTAATACACGGAATGTAAACTTGGCTACACAGGAACTGGATTACAAAACAGAACAAGGTCTCAAATTTAGAAAACCAACTTATGCTTGCTTAAGGGGAAAGGTGAGTTGGGGAGCTGCATAAAACCAGAGATTGAAATGAGCACAGATAAAGTTCCTTAAGCCAAATATGTAACAGAGAAGAGCTACTCCTTGCTCAACCAAATGGACTCAAAACCCCATATTAAACGCCTAATAATGTACCTGACTAGTAAGTATCTTAAAACCTATGGTTTGCTATGTCTCTGAAAGAGAATCAAGCGTGAGTACCGGGGCATAAACGCAGCAGTGATAGGATTGGAGAGGTTCGGTGAGCAAATGAAGACCCTTTGAAGTCATATTGCATGGTACCCATTCCACGGGTCTCAACTCTCCAGGTTTAAGGGATTCTTCCTTCAGCTAAAACATGCATGTGGAACCCAGAGTATGATCAACCATGTGATCGGGAGACGTGTTCAAATATGTCTCAGTTCTCATCCCCTGGTACTCGGGTACAACATTCCAGATGCTTTACTAACACTCTCCCGACTTGGAGAGTCAGTGCCTTTAACCTCCTGTTTGGCCCAGTTTGCAAATTCTGCGGAAGATGAACAGGAATAGGGAGAACCAATGAGAGACTAGCTGGAGGTGTCTGGACGGGCAAATTTAACTCTCATTTCCCACCAGGAAGAGGAGTTAAGCAAAGGCTCAGCATGCCGTGCTGGAACCAGATTAGGGCCTGAAGCAATCCTGCGGTGTTGCGGCCAGCTCACAACAAAGCGAGTTGAAGAAAGGAGCTCAGGGGCACTGTTATCACAAACCTGCAGAGTTATGAATGACAGCTATCGTCCAAAAATATACTGAAGTAAGGCTGCCAAGAGGAATTGAAAGCGGGGCAGAATTGCAGGAAACGGATTTCAGGAGGTAGACTGGAATTGCATTTAAGCATAGGAAAAGAGGCAGAACGTCGACAATGATGCACTTGGCCGAAAAGTGCGTATGCGTTTTTTCCTGCATATATTCAGGAAAAAACGCATACGCCCTTTTTGGCCAACCCAGCAAGCTTGCAAAGGAAATCTGCACTACAATGAAGTCTCACTTCCCCCCAGTCAAAAGGGCCATGTGACAAAAGTGTAAAATCCAGAAAGGCAGGACAGGCCATGGAGAACTGGGAGCCTTGTTATGCTGATGGGCGGGATGAAAATTGCCAACAGCCACTCAGGAGAAGTGTATGGTGTTTCCTGAAACATCTAAAAAACAAAGCAACAGAGCCTAGGGCACTTCCACTTATAGTCCTATAGCTTAGGGAAATTAAAATCAAGAAGACACAGCCACCCCAAAGTTTGGGACCTCTCTGTTTACAAGAACCTCATTTACGGTAGAAGTTCAATATCGCAGAAAGTGAAAAATGGATAAAGAAGTTGTGGTAGTTACGTACAATGCAATATCACTCAGCAATGAAATCTATGTCATCAGGCCCGTAGCAGCATAGACTGAATTCAGGTATGATGATTCTCACTGAAATAAGTCACACAGAAAAAGAAACATCATAAGATATCACTAATACACGGAATGTAAACTTGGCTACACAGGAACTGGATTACAAAACAGAACAGAGTCTCAAATTTAGAAACCCAACTTATGCTTGCTTAAGGGGAAAGGTGAGTTGGGGTGCTACATAAAACCAGAGATTGAAATGAGCACAGATAAATTTCCTTAAGCCAAATATGGAATAGACAAGAGCTAGTCCTTGCTCAATGAAATGGACTCAACACCCCATATTAAACGCCTAAGAATGTACCTGACTAGTAAGTATCTTAAAACCTATGGATTGCTATGTCTCCAAAAGAGAATCAAGCGTGTGTACAAGGGCATAAACGCAGCAGTGATAGGATTGGAGAGGTTCAGTGAGCAAATGAAGACCCTTTGAAGTCATATTGCATGGTACTCATTCCAAGGGTCTCAACTCTCCAGCTTTAAGGGATTCTTCCTTCAGCTAAAACATACATGTGGAAACCAGGTTATGATAAACCATGTGATCGGGAGACGTGTTCAAATATGTCTCAGTTTTCATCCCCTGGTACTCGGGTGCAACATTCCAGACGCTTTACTAACACTCTCCCGACTTGGAGAGTCAGTGCCTTTAACCTCCTGTTTGGACCAGTTTGCAATTTCTGCGGAAGATGAACAGGAATAAGGAGAACCAATGAGAGACTAGCTGGAGGTGTCTGGATGGGCAAATATAACTCTCATTTCCCACCAAGAAGAGGAATTAACCAAAGGATCAGCGTGCCGTGCCGGAACCAGATTAGGGCCTGAGGCAATCCTGCGGTGTTGCGGCCAGCTCACAAGAAAGCGAGTTGAAGAAAGGAGCTCAGGGGCACTGTAATTCACAAACCTGCAGAGTTATAAATGACAGCTATCGTCCAAAAATATACTGAAGTAAGGCTGCCAAGAGGACTTGAAAGCGGGGCAGAATTGCAGGAAACCGATTTCAGGAGGTAGACTGGAATTGCATTTAAAGCATAGGAAAAGAGGCAGAACGTCCACAAAGATGCACTTGGCCGAAAAGGGCGTATGCGTTTTTTCCTGAATATATTCAGGAAAAAACGCATACGCACTTTTTGGCCAACCAAGCAAGCTTGCAAAGGTAATCTGCACTACATTGAAGTCTCACTTCCCTCCCAGTCAAAAGGATCATCTGAAAAAAGTGTAAAATCCAGAAAGGCAGGACAGGCCATGGAGAACTGGGAGCCTTGTTATGCTGATGGGCGGGATGTAAATTGCCAACAGTCACTGGGGAGAAGTGTATGGTGTTTCCTGAAACATCTAAAAAACAAAGCAACAGAGCCTAGGGCACTTCCACTTATTGTCATATAGCTTAGGGAAATTAAAATCAAAAAGACACAGCCACCCCAATGTTTGGGATGGCTCTGTTTACAAGAACCTCGTTTACGGTACAAGTTCAATATCGCAGAAAGCGAAAAATGAATAAAGAAGTTGTGGTACTTACGTACAATGCAATATCACTCAGCAATGAAATCTATGTCATCATTCCCGTAGCAGCATAATGAGTGGATTCAGGTATGATGATTCTAACTGAAATAAGTCACACAGAAAAAGAAACGTCATAAGATATCACTAATACACGGAATGTAAACTTGGCTACACAGGCACTGAATTACAAAACAGAAGAAGGTCTCAAATTTAGAAAACCAACTTATGCTTGCTTAAGGGGAAAGGTGAGTTGGGGTGCTGCATAAAACCAGAGATTGAAATGAGCACAGATAAAGTTCCTTAAGCCAAATATGTAATAGACAAGAGCTACTCCTTGCTCAACGAAATGGACTCAACACCCCATATTAAACGCCTAAGAATGTACCTGACTAGTAAGTATCTTAAAACCTATGGATTGCTATGTCTCCGAAAGAGAACCAAGCATGTGTACAGGGGCATAAACGCAGCAGTGATAGGATTGGAGAGGTTTGGTGAGCAAATGAAGACCCTTTGAAGTCACATTGCATGGTACCCATTCCACGGGTCTCAACTCTCCAGGTTTAAGGGATTCTTCCTTCAGCTAAACCATGCATGTGGAACCCAGAGTATGATCAACCGTGTGATCGGGAGACGTGTTCAAATATGTCTCAGTTCTCGTACCCTGTTATTCGGGTGCAACATTCCAAACGCTTTATTAACACTCTCCCGAAATGGAAAGTCAGTGCCTTTAATCTCCTGTTTGGCCCAGTTTGCAATTTCTGCGGAAGATGAACAGGAATAGGGAGAACCAATGAGAGACTAGCTGGAGGTCTCTGGACGGGCAAATTTAACTCTCATTTCCCACCAGGAAGAGGAATTAACCAAAGGCTCAGCATGCCGTGCCGGAACCAGATTAGGGCCCGAAGCAATCCTGCGGTGTTGCGGCCCGCTCACAAGAAAGCGAGTTGAAGATAGGAGCTCAGTGGCACTGTAATTCACAAACCTGCAGAGTTATAAATGACAGCAATCGTCCAAAAATATACTGAAGTAACGCTGCCAAGAGGACTTGAAAGCGGGGCAGAATTGCAGGAAACCGATTTCAGAAGGTAGACTGGAATTGCATTTAAAGCATAGGAAAAGAGGCAGAACGTCGACAATGATGTACTTGGCCAAAAAGTGCGTATGCGTTGTTTCCTGAATATATTCAGGAAAAAACGCATACGCCCTTTTTGGCCAACCAAGCAAGCTTGCAAAGGAAATCTGCACTACATTAAAGTCTCACTTCCCCCCTGGTCAAAAGGACCATCTGAAAAAAGTGTAAAATCCAGAAAGGCAGGAAAGGCAATGGAGAACTGGGAGCCTTGCTATGCTGATGGGCGGGATGTAAATTGCCAACAGCCACTCGGGAGAAGTGTATGGTGTTTCCTGAAACATCTAAAAAACAAAGCAACAGAGCCTAGGGAACTTACACTTATGGTCCTATAGCTTAGGGAAATTAAAATCAAAAACACACAGCCACCCCAAAGTTTGGGACGGCTCTGTTTACAAGAACCTCGTTTATGGTACAAGTTCAATATCACAGAAAGTGAAAAATGGATAAAGAAGTTGTGGTACTTACATACAATGCAATATCACTCAGCAATGAAATCTATGTCATCAGGCCTGTAGCAGAAAATGACTGGGTTCAGGTATGATGATTCTCACTGAAATAAGTCACACAGAAAAAGAAACATCATAAGATATCACTAATACACGGAATGTAATCTTGGCTACACAGGAACAGGATTACAAAAGAGAACAGGGTCTCAAATTTAGAAAACCAACTTATGCTTTCTTAAGGGGAAAGGTGAGTTGGGGTGCTGCATAAAACCAGAGATTGAAATGAGCACAGATAAGGTTCCTTAAGCCAAACATGTAATAGACAAGAGCTACTCCTTGCTCAACGAAATGGACTCAACACCACAGATGAAACGCCTAAGAATGTACCTCACTAGTTAGTATCTTAAATCCTATGGATTGCTATGTCTCCAAAAGAGAAGCAAGCATGTGTACAAGGGCATAAACGCAGCAGTGATAGGATTGGAGAGGTTCGGTGAGCAAATGAAGACCTTTGAAGTCATATTGCATGGTACCCTTTTCCACGGGTCTCAACTCTCCACGTTTAAGGGATTCTTCCTTCAGCTAAAGCATGCATGTGGAACCCAGAGTATGATCAACCGTGTGATCGGTAGACGTGTTCCAATATGCCTCAGTTCTCATCCCCTGGTACTCGGGTGCAACATTCCAGACGCTTTACTAACACTCTCCCGACTTGGAGAGTCAGTGCCTTTAACCTCCTGTTTGGCCCAGTTTGCAATTTCTGCGGAAGATGAACAGGATTAGGGAGAACCAATGAGAGACTAGCTGGAGGTGTCTGGACGGGCAAATTTAACTCTCATTTCCCACCAGGAAGAGGAATTAACCAAAGGCTCAGCGTGCCGTGCCGGAACCAGATTAGAGCCTGAAGCAATCCTGCTGTGTTGCGGCCAGCTCACAAGAAAGCGAGTTGAAGAAAGGAGCTCAGGGGCACTGTAATTCACAAACCTGCAGATTTATAAATGACAGCTATCGTCCAAAAATATACTGAAGTAAGGCTGCCAAGAGGACTTGAAAGCGGGGCAGAATTGCAGGAAACCGATTTCAGGAGGTAGACTGGAATTACATTTAAAGCATAGGAAAAGAGGCAGAACGTCGACAATGATGCACTTGGCCAAAAAGGGCGTATGCGTTTTTTCCTGAATATATTCAGGAAAAAACGCATATGCCCTTTTTGGCCAACCAAGCAAGCTTGCAAAGGAAATCTGCACTACAATGAAGTCTCACTATCCCCCGGTCGAAAGGGCCATCTGAAAAAAGTGTAAAATCCAGAAAGGCAGGACAGGCCATGGAGAACTGGGAGCCTTGTTATGCTGATGGGCGGGATGTAAATTGCCAACAGCCACTCGGGAGAAGTGTATGGTGTTTCCTGAAACATCTAAAAAACAAAGCAACAGAGCCTAGGGCACTTGCACTTATGGTCCAATAGCTTAGGGAAATTAAAATCAAAAAGACACAGCCACCCCAAAGTTTGGGACCTCTCTGTTTACAAGAACCTCATTTACAGTAGAAGTTCAATATCGCAGAAATTGAAAAATGGATAAAGAAGTTGTGGTACTCACGTACAATGCAATATCACTCAGCAATGAAATCTATGTCATCTGGCCCATAGCAGCATAATGAGTGGATTCAGGTATGTTGATTCTCACTGAAATAAGTCACACAGAAAAAGAAACATCATAAGATATCACTAATACACGGAATGTAAACTTGGCTACACAGGAACTGGATTACAAAACAGAAGAGGGTCTCAAATTTAGAAAACCAACTTATGCTTGTTTAAGGGGAAAGGTGAGTTGGGGTGCTGCATAAAACCAGAGATTGAAATGAGCACAGATAAAGTTCCTTAAGCCAAATATGGAATAGACAAGAGCTACTCCTTGCTCAACGAAATGGACTCAAAACCCCATATTAAACGCCTAATAATGTACCTGACTAGTAAGTATCTTAAAACCTATGGATTGCTATGTCTCTGAAAGAGAATCAAGCGTGAGTACCGGGGCATAAACGCAGCAGTGATAGGATTGGAGAGGTTCGGTGAGCAAATGAAGACCCTTTGAAGTCATATTGCATGGTACCCATTCCACGGGTCTCAACTCTCCAGGTTTAAGGGATTCTTCCTTCAGCTAAAACATGCATGTGGAACCCAGAGTATGATCAACCATGTGATCGGGAGACGTGTTCAAATATGTCTCAGTTCTCATCCCCTGGTACTCGGGTGCAACATTCCAGATGCTTTACTAACACTCTCCCGACTTTGAGAGTCAGTGCCTTTAACCTCCTGTTTGGCCCAGTTTGCAAATTCTGCGGAAGATGAACAGGAATAGGGAGAACCAATGAGAGACTAGCTGGAGGTGTCTGGACGGGCAAATTTAACTCTCATTACCCACCAGGAAGAGGAATTAAGCAAAGGCTCAGCATGCCGTACTGGAACCAGATTAGGGCCTGAAGCAATCCTGCGGTGTTGCGGCCAGCTCACAAGAAAGCGAGTTGAAGAAAGGAGCTCAGGGGCACTGTTATCACAAACGTGCAGAGTTATGAATGACAGCTATCGTCCAAAAATATACTGAAGTAAGGCTGCCAAGAGGACTTGAAAGCGGGGCAGAATGGCAGGAATCCGATTTCAGGACGTAGACTGGAATTGCATTTAAGCATAGGAAAAGAGGCAGAACGTCGACAATGATGCACTTGGCCGAAAAGTGCGTATGCGTTTTTTCCTGCATATATTCAGGAAAAAACGCATACGTCCTTTTTGGCCAACCAAGCAAGCTTGCAAAGGAAATCTGAACTACAATGAAGTCTCACTTCCCCCCAGTCAAAAGGGCCATGTGAAAAAAGTGTAAAATCCAGAAAGGCAGGACAGGCCATGGAGAACTGGGAGCCTTGTTATGCTGATGGGCGGGATGAAAATTGCAAACAGCCACTCAGGAGAAGTGTATGGTGTTTCATGAAACATCTAAAAAACAAAGCAACAGAGCCTAGGGCACTTCCACTTATAGTCCTATAGCTTAGGGAAATTAAAATCAAAAAGACACAGCCACCCCAATGTTTGGGACCTCTCTGTTTACAAGAACCTCATTTCCGGTAGAAGTTCAATATCGCAGAAAGTGAAAAATGGATAAAGAAGTTGTGGTAGTTACGTACAATGCAATATCACTCAGCAATGAAATCTATGTCATCAGGCCCGTAGCAGCATAGACTGGATTCAGGTATGATGATTCTCACTGAAATAAGTCACACAGAAAAAGAAACATCATAAGATATCACTAATACACGGAATGTAAACTTGGCTACACAGGAACTGGATTACAAAACAGAAGAGGGTCTCAAATTTAGAAACCCAACTTATGCTTGCTTAAGGGGAAAGTTGAGTTGGGGTGCTACATAAAACCAGAGACTGAAATGAGCACAGATAAATTTCCTTAAGCCAAATATGGAATAGGCAAGAGCTACTCCTTGCTCAACGAAATGGACTCAACACCCCATATTAAACGCCTAAGAATGTACCTGACTAGTAAGTATCTTAAAACCTATGGATTGCTATGTCTCCAAAAGAGAATCAAGCATGTGTACAGGGGCATAAACGCAGCAGTGATAGGATTGGAGAGGTTTGGTGAGCAAATGAAGACCCTTTGAAGTCACATTGCATGGTACCCATTCCACGGGTCTCAACTCTCCAGGTTTAAGGGATTCTTCCTTCAGCTAAACCATGCATGTGGAACCCAGCGTATGATCAACGGTGTGATCAGGAGACGTGTTCAAATATGTCTCAGTTCTCGTACCCTGTTATTCGGGTGCAACATTCCAAACGCTTTATTAACACTCTCCCGAAATGGAAAGTCAGTGCCTTTAATCTCCTGTTTGGCCCAGTTTGCAATTTCTGCGGAAGATGAACAGGAATAGGGAGAACCAATGAGAGACTAGCTGGAGGTCTCTGGACGGGCAAATTTAACTCTCATTTCCCACCAGGAAGAGGAATTAACCAAAGGCTCAGCATGCCGTGGCGGAACCAGATTAGGGCCCGAAACAATCCTGCGGTGTTGCGGCCCGCTCACAACAAAGCGAGTTGAAGATAGGAGCTCAGTGGCACTGTAATTCACAAACCTGCAGAGTTATAAATGACAGCAATCGTCCAAAAATATACTGAAGTAACGCTGCCAAGAGGACTTGAAAGCGGGGCAGAATTGCAGGAAACCGATTTCAGGAGGTAGACTGGAATTGCATTTAAAGCATAGGAAAAGAGGCAGAACGTCGACAATGATGTACTTGGCCAAAAAGTGCGTATGCGTTGTTTCCTGAATATATTCAGGAAAAAACGCATACGCCCTTTTTGGCCAACCAAGCAAGCTTGCAAAGGAAATCTGCACTACATTAAAGTCTCACTTCCCCCCTGGTCAAAAGGACCATCTGAAAAAAGTGTAAAATCCAGAAAGGCAGGAAAGGCAATGGAGAACTGGGAGCCTTGCTATGCTGATGGGTGGGATGTAAATTGCCAACAGCCACTCGGGAGAAGTGTATGGTGTTTCCTGAAACATCTAAAAAACAAAGCAACAGAGCCTAGGGAACTTACACTTATGGTCCTATAGCTTAGGGAAATTAAAATCAAAAACACACAGCCACCCCAAAGTTTGGGACGGCTCTGTTTACAAGAACCTCGTTTATGGTACAAGTTCAATATCACAGAAAGTGAAAAATGGATAAAGAAGTTGTGGTACCTACATACAATGCAATATCACTCAGCAATGAAATCTATGTCATCAGGCCTGTAGCAGAAAATGACTGGGTTCAGGTATGATGATTCTCACTGAAATAAGTCACACAGAAAAAGAAACATCATAAGATATCACTAATACACGGAATGTAAACTTGGCTACACAGGAACAGGATTACAAAAGAGAACAGGGTCTCAAATTTAGAAACCCAACTTATGCTTGCTTAAGGGGAAAGGTGAGTTGGGGTGCTACATAAAACCAGAGACTGAAATGAGCACAGATAAATTTCCTTAAGCCAAATATGGAATAGACAAGAACTACTCCTTGCTCAATGAAATGGACTCAACACCCCATATTAAACGCCTAAGAATGTACCTGACTAGTAAGTATCTTAAAACCTATGGATTGCTATGTCTCCGAAAGAGAATCAAGCGTGTGAACAGGGGCATAAACGCAGCAGTGATAGGATTGGAGAGGTTCGGTGAGCAAATGAAGACCCTTTGAAGTCATATTGCATGGTACCCATTCCACGGGTCTCAACTCTCCAGCTTTAAGGGATTCTTCCTTCAGCTGAAACATGCATGTGGAACCCAGAGTATGATCAACCATGTGATTGGGAGACGTGTTCAAATATGTCTCAGTTTTCGACCGCTGGTACTCAGGTGCAACATTCCAGATGCTTTACTAACACTCTCCCGACTTGGAGAGTCAGTGCCTTAAACCTCCTGCTTGGCCCAGTTTGCAATTTCTGCGGAAGATGAACAGGGATAGGGAGGACCAATGAGAGACAAGCTGGAGGTGTCTGGACGGGCAAATTTAACTCTCATTTCCCACCAGGAAGAGCAATTAAGCAAAGGCTCAGCGTGCCGTGCCGGAACCAGATTAGGGCCTGAAACAATTGTGCGGTGTTGCGGCCAGCTCACAAGAAAGCGAGTTGAAGAAAGGAGCTCAGGGGCACTGTAATTCACAAACCTGCAGAGTTATAAATGACAGCTATCGTCCAAAAATATACTGAAGTAAGGCTGCCACGAGGACTTGAAAGCGGGGCAGAATTGCAGGAAACCAATTTCAGGAGGTAGACTGGAATTGCATTTAAAGCATAGGAAAAGAGGCAGAACGTCGACAATGATGCACTTGGCCAAAAAGGGCGTATGCGTTTTTTCCTGAATATATTCAGGAAAAACCGCATACGCCCTTTTTGGCCAACCAAGCAAGCTTGCAAAGGAAATCTGCACTACAATGAAGTCTCCCTTCCCCCCGGTCAAAAGGGCCATCTGAAAAAAGTGTAAAATCCAGAAAGGAAGGACCGGCCATGGAGAACTGGGAGCCTTGTTATGCTGATGGGCGGGATGTAAATTGCCAACAGCCACTGGGGAGAAGTGTATGGTGTTTCCTGAAACATCTAAAAAACAAAGCAACAGAGCCTAGGGCACTTCCACTTATGGTCCTATAGCTTAGGGAAATTAAAATCAAAAAGACACAGCCACCCCAAAGTTTGGGACGGCTCTGTTTACAAGAATCTCGTTTACGGTACATGTTCAATATCGCAGAAAGTGAAAAATGGATAAAGAAGTTGTGGTACTCACGTACAATGCAATATCACTCAGCAATGAAATCTATGTCATCTGGACCATAGCAGCATAATGAGTGGATTCAGGTATGATGATTCTCACTGAAATAAGTCACACAGAAAAAGAAACATCATAAGATATCACTAATACACGGAATGTAAACTTGGCTACACAGGAACTGGATTACAAAACAGAACAGGGTCTCAAATTTAGAAAACCAACTTATGCTTGCTTAAGGGGAAAGGTGAGTTGGTGTGCTACATAAAACCAGAGATTGAAATGAGCACAGATAAATTTCCTTAAGCCAAATATGGAATAGACAAGAGCTACTCCTTGCTCAACGAAATGGACTCAACACCCCATATTAAACGCCTAAGAATGTACCTGACTAGTAAGTATCTTAAAACCTATGGATTGAAATGTCTCCGAAAGAGAATCAAGCATGTGTACAGGGGCATAAACGCAGCAGTGATAGGATTGGAGAGGTTCGGTGAGCAAATGAAGACCCTTTGAAGTCATATTGCATGGTACCCATTCCACGGGTCTCAACTCTCCAGCTTTAAGGGATTCTTCCTTCAGCTGAAACATGCATGTGGAACCCAGAGTATGATCAACAGTGTGATTGGGAGACGTGTTCAAATATGTCTCAGTTTTCGTCCGTTGGTACTCAGGTGCAACATTCCAGATGCTTTACTAACACTCTCCCGACTTGGAGAGTCAGTGCCTTTAAACTCCTGCTTGGCCCAGTTTGCAATTTCTGCGGAAGATGAACAGGGATAGGGAGGACCAATGAGAGACTAGCTGGAGGTGTCTGGACGGGCAAATTTAACTCTTATTTCCCACCAGGAATAGCAATTAAGCAAAGGCTCAGCGTGCCGTGCCGGAACCAGATTAGGGCCTGAAAAATCCTGCGGTGTTGCGCCCAGCTCACAAGAAAGCGAGTTGAAGAAAGGAGCTCAGGGGCACTGTAATTCACAAACCTGCAGAGATATAAATGACAGCTATCGTCCAAAAATATACTGAAGTAAGGCTGCCACGAGGACTTGAAAGCGGGGCAGAATTGCAGGGAACCGATTTCAGGAGGTAGACTGGTATTGCATTTAAAGCATAGGAAAAGAGGCAGAACGTCGACAATGATGCACTTGGACAAAAAGGGCGTATGCGTTTTTTCCTGAATATATTCAGGAAAAAACGCATACGCACTTTTTGGCCAACCAAGCAAGCTTGCAAAGGAAATCTGCACTACAATGAAGTCTCACTTCCCCTTGGTCAAAAGGGCCATCTGAAAAAAGTGTAAAATCCAGAAAGGCAGGACAGGCCATGGAGAACTGGGAGCCTTGTTATGCTGATGGGCGGGATGTAAATTGCCAACAGCCACTTGGGAGAAGTGTATGGTATTTCCTGAAACATCTAAAAAACAAAGCAACAGAGCCTAGGGCATTTCCACTTATGGTCCTATAGCTTAGGGAAATTAAAATCAAAAAGACACAGCCACCCCAAAGTTTGGAACGGCTCTGTTTACAAGAACCTCGTTTACGGTACAAGTTCAAAATCGCAGAAAGCGAAAAATGGAGATAGAATTTGTGGTACTTACGTACAATGCAATATCACTCAGCAATGAAATCTATGTCATCATTCCCGTAGCAGCATAATGAGTGGATTCAGGTATGATGATTCTAACTGAAATAAGTCACACAGAAAAAGAAACATCATAAGATATCACTAATACACGGAATGTAAACTTGGCTACACAGGCACTGAATTACAAAACAGAACAGGGTCTCAAATTTAGAAAACCAACTTATGCTTGCTTAAGGGGAAAGGTGAGTTGGGGTGCTACATAAAACCAGAGATTGAAATGAGCACAGATAAATTTCCTTAAGCCAAATATGGAATAGACAAGAGCTACTCCTTGCTCAACGAAATGGACTCAACACCCCATATTAAACGCCTAATAATGTACCTGACTAGTAAGTATCTTAAAACCTATAGATTGCTATGTCTCCGAAAGAGAATCAAGCGTGTGTACAGGGGCATAAACGCAGCAGTGATAGGATTGGAGAGGTTCGGTGAGCAAATGAAGACCCTTTGAAGTCATATTGCATGGTACCCATTCCACGGGTCTCAACTCTCCAGCTTTAAGGGATTCTTTCTTCAGCTGAAACATGCATGTGGAACCCAGAGTATGATCAACCGTGTGATTGGGAGACGTGTTCAAATATGTCTCAGTTTTCGTCCGCTGGTACTCAGGTGCAACATTCCAGACGCTTTACTAACACTCTCCCGACTTGGAGAGTCAGTGCCTTTAACCTCCTGCTTGGCCCAGTTTGCAATTTCTGCGGAAGATGAACAGGGATAGGGAGGACCAATGAGAGACTAGCTGGAGGTGTCTGGACGGGCAAATTTAACTCTCATTTCCCACCAGGAATAGCAATTAAGCAAAGGCTCAGCGTGCCGTGCTGGAACCAGATTAGGGCCTGTAGCAATCGTGCGGTGTTGCGGCCAGCTCACAAGAAAGCGAGTTGAAGAAAGGAGCTCAGGGGCAGTGTAATTCACAAACCTGCAGAGTTATAAATGACAGCTATCGTCCAAAAATATACTGAAGTAAGGCTGCCAAGAGGACTTGAAAGCGGGGCAGAATTGCAGGAAACCAATTTCAGGAGGTAGACTGGAATTGCATTTAAAGCATAGGAAAAGAGGCAGAACGTCCACAATGATGCACTTGGCCAAAAACGGCGTATGCGTTTTTTCCTGAATATATTCAGGAAAAAACGCATACGCCCTTTTTGGCCAACCAAGCAAGCTTGCAAAGGAAATCTGCACTACAATGAAGTCTCACTTCCCCCTGGTCAAAAGGGCCATCTGAAAAAAGTGTAAAATCCAGAAAGGCAGGACAGGCCATGGAGAACTGGGAGCCTTGTTATGCTGATGGGCGGGATGTAAACTGCCAACAGCCACTCGGGAGAAGTGTATGGTGTTTCCTGAAACATCTAAAAAACAAAGCAACAGAGCCTAGGGCACTTCCACTTATGGTCCTATAGGTTAGGGAAATTAAAATCAAAAAGACACAGCCACCCCAAAGTTTGGGATGGCTCTGTTTACAAGAACCTCGTTTACGGTACAAGTTCAATATCGCAGAAAGTGAAAAATCGATAAAGCAGTTGTGGTACTTACGTACAGTGCAATATCACTCAGCAATGAAATCTATGTCATCAGGCCATAGCAGCATAATGAGTGCATTCAGGTATGATGATTCTATCTGAAATAAGTCACACAGAAAAAGAAACATCATAAGATATCACTAATACACGGAATGTAAACTTGGCTACACAGGAACAGGATTACAAAAGAGAACAGGGTCTCAAATTTAGAAAACCAACTTATGCTTTCTTAAGGGGAAAGGTGAGTTGGGGTGCTGCATAAAACCAGAGATTGAAATGAGCACAGATAAGGTTCCTTAAGCCAAACATGTAATAGACAAGAGCTACTCCTTGCTCAACGAAATGGACTCAACACCACAGATGAAACGCCTAAGAATGTACCTCACTAGTTAGTATCTTAAATCCTATGGATTGCTATGTCTCCAAAAGAGAAGCAAGCGTGTGTACAAGGGCATAAACGCAGCAGTGATAGGATTGGAGAGGTTCGGTGAGCAAATGAAGAACTTTGAAGTCATATTGCATGGTACCCATTCCACGGGTCTCAACTCTCCACGTTTAAGGGATTCTTCCTTCAGCTAAAGCATGCATGTGGAACCCAGAGTATGATCAACCGTGTGATCGGTAG
Source organism: Orcinus orca (assembly GCF_937001465.1). Classification (NCBI taxonomy): domain Eukaryota; kingdom Metazoa; phylum Chordata; class Mammalia; order Artiodactyla; family Delphinidae; genus Orcinus; species Orcinus orca. The sequence continues at coordinate 696,936 of NW_026043992.1, forward strand.
ACGTGTTCCAATATGCCTCAGTTCTCATCCCCTGGTACTCGGGTGCAACATTCCAGACGCTTTACTAACACTCTCCCGACTTGGAGAGTCAGTGCCTTTAACCTCCTGTTTGGCCCAGTTTGCAATTTCTGCGGAAGATGAACAGGAATAGGGAGAACAAATGTGAGACTAGCTGGAGGTGTCTGGACGGGCAAATTTAACTCTCATTTCCCACCAGGAAGAGGAATTAACCAAAGGCTCAGCGTGCCGTGCCGGAACCAGATTAGGGCCTGAAGCAATCCTGCTGTGTTGCGGCCAGCTCACAAGAAAGCGAGTTGAAGAAAGGAGCTCAGGGGCACTGTAATTCACAAACCTGCAGATTTATAAATGACAGCTATCGTCCAAAAATATACTGAAGTAAGGCTGCCAAGAGGAGTTGAAAGTGGGGCAGAATTGCAGGAAACCGATTTCAGGAGGTAGACTGGAATTACATTTAAAGCATAGGAAAAGAGGCAGAACGTCGACAATGATGCACTTGGCCAAAAATGGCGTATGCGTTTTTTCCTGAATATATTCAGGAAAAAACGCATATGCCCTTTTTGGCCAACCAAGCAAGCTTGCAAAGGAAATCTGCACTACAATGAAGTCTCACTATCCCCCGGTCGAAAGGGCCATCTGAAAAAAGTGTAAAATCCAGAAAGGCAGGACAGGCCATGGAGAACTGGGAGCCTTGTTATGCTGATGGGCGGGATGTAAATTGCCAACAGCCACTCGGGAGAAGTGTATGGTGTTTCCTGAAACATCTAAAAAACAAAGCAACAGAGCCTAGGGCACTTGCACTTATGGTCCAATAGCTTAGGGAAATTAAAATCAAAAAGACACAGCCACCCCAAAGTTTGGGACCTCTCTGTTTACAAGAACCTCATTTACAGTAGAAGTTCAATATCGCAGAAATTGAAAAATGGATAAAGAAGTTGTGGTACTCACGTACAATGCAATATCACTCAGCAATGAAATCTATGTCATCTGGCCCATAGCAGCATAATGAGTGGATTCAGGTATGTTGATTCTCACTGAAATAAGTCACACAGAAAAAGAAACATCATAAGATATCACTAATACACGGAATGTAAACTTGGCTACACAGGAACTGGATTACAAAACAGAAGAGGGTCTCAAATTTAGAAAACCAACTTATGCTTGTTTAAGGGGAAAGGTGAGTTGGGGTGCTGCATAAAACCAGAGATTGAAATGAGCACAGATAAAGTTCCTTAAGCCAAATATGGAATAGACAAGAGCTACTCCTTGCTCAACGAAATGGACTCAAAACCCCATATTAAACGCCTAATAATGTACCTGACTAGTAAGTATCTTAAAACCTATGGATTGCTATGTCTCTCAAAGAGAATCAAGCGTGAGTACCGGGGCATAAACGCAGCAGTGATAGGATTGGAGAGGTTCGGTGAGCAAATGAAGACCCTTTGAAGTCATATTGCATGGTACCCATTCCACGGGTCTCAACTCTCCAGGTTTAAGGGATTCTTCCTTCAGCTAAAACATGCATGTGGAACCCAGAGTATGATCAACCATGTGATCGGGAGACGTGTTCAAATATGTCTCAGTTCTCATCCCCTGGTACTCGGGTGCAACATTCCAGATGCTTTACTAACACTCTCCCGACTTTGAGAGTCAGTGCCTTTAACCTCCTGCTTGGCCCAGTTTGCAAATTCTGCGGAAGATGAACAGGGATAGGGAGGACCAATGAGAGACTAGCTGGAGGTGTCTGGACGGGCAAATTTAACTCTCATTTCCCACCAGGAAGAGCAATTAAGCAAAGGCTCAGCGTGCCGTGCTGGAACCAGATTAGGGCCTGTAGCAATCGTGCGGTGTTGCGGCCAGCTCACAAGAAAGCGAGTTGAAGAAAGGAGCTCAGGGGCAGTGTAATTCACAAACCTGCAGAGTTATAAATGACAGCTATCGTCCAAAAATATACTGAAGTAAGGCTGCCAAGAGGACTTGAAAGCGGGGCAGAATTGCAGGAAACCGATTTCAGGAGGTAGACTGGAATTGCATTTAAAGCATAGGAAAAGAGGCAGAACGTCCACAATGATGCACTTGGCCAAAAACGGCGTATGCGTTTTTTCCTGAATATATTCAGGAAAAAACGCATACGCCCTTTTTGGCCAACCAAGCAAGCTTGCAAAGGAAATCTGCACTACAATGAAGTCTCACTTCCCCCTGGTCAAAAGGGCCATCTGAAAAAAGTGTAAAATCCAGAAAGGCAGGACAGGCCATGGAGAACTGGGAGCCTTGTTATGCTGATGGGCGGGATGTAAACTGCCAACAGCCACTCGGGAGAAGTGTATGGTGTTTCCTGAAACATCTAAAAAACAAAGCAACAGAGCCTAGGGCACTTCCACTTATGGTCCTATAGGTTAGGGAAATTAAAATCAAAAAGACACAGCCACCCCAAAGTTTGGGATGGCTCTGTTTACAAGAACCTCGTTTACGGTACAAGTTCAATATCGCAGAAAGTGAAAAATGGATAAAGCAGTTGTGGTACTTACGTACAGTGCAATATCACTCAGCAATGAAATCTATGTCATCAGGCCATAGCAGCATAATGAGTGCATTCAGGTATGATGATTCTATCTGAAATAAGTCACACAGAAAAAGAAACATCATAAGATATCACTAATACACGGAATGTAAACTTGGCTACACAGGAACAGGATTACAAAAGAGAACAGGGTCTCAAATTTAGAAAACCAACTTATGCTTTCTTAAGGGGAAAGGTGAGTTGGGGTGCTGCATAAAACCAGAGATTGAAATGAGCACAGATAAGGTTCCTTAAGCCAAACATGTAATAGACAAGAGCTAATCCTTGCTCAACGAAATGGACTCAACACCACAGATGAAACGCCTAAGAATGTACCTCACTAGTTAGTATCTTAAATCCTATGGATTGCTATGTCTCCAAAAGAGAAGCAAGCGTGTGTACAAGGGCATAAACGCAGCAGTGATAGGATTGGAGAGGTTCGGTGAGCAAATGAAGAACTTTGAAGTCATATTGCATGGTACCCATTCCACGGGTCTCAACTCTCCACGTTTAAGGGATTCTTCCTTCAGCTAAAGCATGCATGTGGAACCCAGAGTATGATCAACCGTGTGATCGGTAGACGTGTTCCAATATGCCTCAGTTCTCATCCCCTGGTACTCGGGTGCAACATTCCAGACGCTTTACTAACACTCTCCCGACTTGGAGAGTCAGTGCCTTTAACCTCCTGTTTGGCCCAGTTTGCAATTTCTGCGGAAGATGAACAGGAATAGGGAGAACAAATGAGAGACTAGCTGGAGGTGTCTGGACGGGCAAATTTAACTCTCATTTCCCACCAGGAAGAGGAATTAACCAAAGGCTCAGCGTGCCGTGCCGGAACCAGATTAGGGCCTGAAGCAATCCTGCTGTGTTGCGGCCAGCTCACAAGAAAGCGAGTTGAAGAAAGGAGCTCAGGGGCACTGTAATTCACAAACCTGCAGATTTATAAATGACAGCTATCGTCCAAAAATATACTGAAGTAAGGCTGCCAAGAGGACTTGAAAGTGGGGCAGAATTGCAGGAAACCGATTTCAGGAGGTAGACTGGAATTACATTTAAAGCATAGGAAAAGAGGCAGAACGTCGACAATGATGCACTTGGCCAAAAATGGCGTATGCGTTTTTTCCTGAATATATTCAGGAAAAAACGCATATGCCCTTTTTGGCCAACCAAGCAAGCTTGCAAAGGAAATCTGCACTACAATGAAGTCTCACTATCCCCCGGTCGAAAGGGCCATCTGAAAAAAGTGTAAAATCCAGAAAGGCAGGACAGGCCATGGAGAACTGGGAGCCTTGTTATGCTGATGGGCGGGATGTAAATTGCCAACAGCCACTCGGGAGAAGTGTATGGTGTTTCCTGAAACATCTAAAAAACAAAGCAACAGAGCCTAGGGCACTTGCACTTATGGTCCAATAGCTTAGGGAAATTAAAATCAAAAAGACACAGCCACCCCAAAGTTTGGGACCTCTCTGTTTACAAGAACCTCATTTACAGTAGAAGTTCAATATCGCAGAAATTGAAAAATGGATAAAGAAGTTGTGGTACTCACGTACAATGCAATATCACTCAGCAATGAAATCTATGTCATCTGGCCCATAGCAGCATAATGAGTGGATTCAGGTATGTTGATTCTCACTGAAATAAGTCACACAGAAAAAGAAACATCATAAGATATCACTAATACACGGAATGTAAACTTGGCTACACAGGAACTGGATTACAAAACAGAAGAGGGTCTCAAATTTAGAAAACCAACTTATGCTTGTTTAAGGGGAAAGGTGAGTTGGGGTGCTGCATAAAACCAGAGATTGAAATGAGCACAGATAAAGTTCCTTAAGCCAAATATGGAATAGACAAGAGCTACTCCTTGCTCAACGAAATGGACTCAAAACCCCATATTAAACGCCTAATAATGTACCTGACTAGTAAGTATCTTAAAACCTATGGATTGCTATGTCTCTGAAAGAGAATCAAGCGTGAGTACCGGGGCATAAACGCAGCAGTGATAGGATTGGAGAGGTTCGGTGAGCAAATGAAGACCCTTTGAAGTCATATTGCATGGTACCCATTCCACGGGTCTCAACTCTCCAGGTTTAAGGGATTCTTCCTTCAGCTAAAACATGCATGTGGAACCCAGAGTATGATCAACCATGTGATCGGGAGACGTGTTCAAATATGTCTCAGTTCTCATCCCCTGGTACTCGGGTGCAACATTCCAGATGCTTTACTAACACTCTCCCGACTTTGAGAGTCAGTGCCTTTAACCTCCTGTTTGGCCCAGTTTGCAAATTCTGCGGAAGATGAACAGGAATAGGGAGAACCAATGAGAGACTAGCTGGAGGTGTCTGGACGGGCAAATTTAACTCTCATTACCCACCAGGAAGAGGAATTAACCAAAGGCTCAGCATGCCGTACTGGAACCAGATTAGGGCCTGAAGCAATCCTGCGGTGTTGCGGCCAGCTCACAAGAAAGCGAGTTGAAGAAAGGAGCTCAGGGGCACTGTTATCACAAACGTGCAGAGTTATGAATGACAGCTATCGTCCAAAAATATACTGAAGTAAGGCTGCCAAGAGGACTTGAAAGCGGGGCAGAATGGCAGGAATCCGATTTCAGGACGTAGACTGGAATTGCATTTAAGCATAGGAAAAGAGGCAGAACGTCGACAATGATGCACTTGGCCGAAAAGTGCGTATGCGTTTTTTCCTGCATATATTCAGGAAAAAACGCATACGCCCTTTTTGGCCAACCAAGCAAGCTTGCAAAGGAAATCTGCACTACAATGAAGTCTCACTTCCCCCCAGTCAAAAGGGCCATGTGAAAAAAGTGTAAAATCCAGAAAGGCAGGACAGGCCATGGAGAACTGGGAGCCTTGTTATGCTGATGGGCGGGATGAAAATTGCAAACAGCCACTCAGGAGAAGTGTATGGTGTTTCATGAAACATCTAAAAAACAAAGCAACAGAGCCTAGGGCACTTCCACTTATAGTCCTATAGCTTAGGGAAATTAAAATCAAAAAGACACAGCCACCCCAATGTTTGGGACCTCTCTGTTTACAAGAACCTCATTTCCGGTAGAAGTTCAATATCGCAGAAAGTGAAAAATGGATAAAGAAGTTGTGGTAGTTACGTACAATGCAATATCACTCAGCAATGAAATCTATGTCATCAGGCCCGTAGCAGCATAGACTGGATTCAGGTATGATGATTCTCACTGAAATAAGTCACAGAGAAAAAGAAACATCATAAGATATCACTAATACACGGAATGTAAACTTGGCTACACAGGAACTGGATTACAAAACAGAAGAGTGTCTCAAATTTAGAAACCCAACTTATGCTTGCTTAAGGGGAAAGGTGAGTTGGGGTGCTACATAAAACCAGAGACTGAAATGAGCACAGATAAATTTCCTTAAGCCAAATATGGAATAGGCAAGAGCTACTCCTTGCTCAACGAAATGGACTCAACACCCCATATTAAACGCCTAAGAATGTACCTGACTAGTAAGTATCTTAAAACCTATGGATTGCTATGTCTCCAAAAGAGAATCAAGCATGTGTACAGGGGCATAAACGCAGCAGTGATAGGATTGGAGAGGTTCGGTGAGCAAATGAAGACCCTTTGAAGTCATATTGCATGGTACCTATTCCACGGGTCTCAACTCTCCAGCTTTAAGGGATTCTTCCTTCAGCTGAAACATGCATGTGGAACCCAGAGTATGATCAACCGTGTGATTGGGAGACGTGTTCAAATATGTCTCAGTTTTCGACCGCTGGTACTCAGGTGCAACATTCCAGATGCTTTACTAACACTCTCCCGACTTGGAGAGTCAGTGCCTTAAACCTCCTGCTTGGCCCAGTTTGCAATTTCTGCGGAAGATGAACAGGGATAGGGAGGACCAATGAGAGACAAGCTGGAGGTGTCTGGACGGGCAAATTTAACTCTCATTTCCCACCAGGAAGAGGAATTAACCAAAGGCTCAGCGTGCCGTGCCGGAACCAGATTAGGGCCTGAAACAATCGTGCGGTGTTGCGGCCAGCTCACAAGAAAGCGAGTTGAAGAAAGGAGCTCAGGGGCACTGTAATTCACAAACCTGCAGAGTTATAAATGACAGCTATCGTCCAAAAATATACTGAAGTAAGGCTGCCACGAGGACTTGAAAGCGGGGCAGAATTGCAGGAAACCAATTTCAGGAGGTAGACTGGAATTGCATTTAAAGCATAGGAAAAGAGGCAGAACGTCGACAATGATGCACTTGGCCAGAAAGGGCGTATGAGTTTTTTCCTGAATATATTCAGGAAAAACCGCATACGCCCTTTTTGGCCAACCAAGCAAGCTTGCAAAGGAAATCTGCACTACAATGAAGTCTCACTTCCCCCTGGTCAAAAGGGCCATCTGAAAAAAGTGTAAAATCCAGAAAGGCAGGACAGGCCATGGAGAACTGGGAGCCTTGTTATGCTGATGGGCGGGATGTAAATTGCCAACAGCCACTCGGGAGAAGTGTATGGTGTTTCCTGAAACATCTAAAAAACAAAGCAACAGAGCCTAGGGCACTTCCACTTATGGTCCTATAGCTTAGGGAATTTAAAATCAAAAAGACACAGCCACCCCAAGTTTGGGACCTCTCTGTTTACAAGAACCCCATTTACGGTAGAAGTTCAATATCGCAGAAAGTAAAAAATGGATAAAGAAGTTGTGGTAGTTACGTACAATGCAATATCACTCAGCAATGAAATCTATGTCATCATTCCCGTAGCAGCATAATGAGTGGATTCAGGTATGATGATTCTAACTGAAATAAGTCACACAGAAAAAGAAACATCATAAGATATCACTAATACACGGAATGTAAACTTGGCTACACAGGCACTGAATTACAAAACAGAACAGGGTCTCAAATTTAGAAACCCAACTTATGCTTGCTTAAGGGGAAAGGTGAGTTGGGGTGCTACATAAAACCAGAGATTGAAATGAGCACAGATAAATTTCCTTAAGCCAAATATGGAATAGACAAGAGCTACTCCTTGCTCAACGAAATGGACTCAACACCCCATATTAAACGCCTAAGAATGTACCTGATTAGTAAGTATCTTAAAACCTATAGATTGCTATGTCTCCGAAAGAGAATCAAGCGTGTGTACAGGGGCATAAACGCAGCAGTGATAGGATTGGAGAGGTTCGGTGAGCAAATGAAGACCCTTTGAAGTCATATTGCATGGTACCCATTCCACGGGTCTCAACTCTCCATCTTTAAGGGATTCTTTCTTCAGCTAAAACATGCATGTGGAACCCAGAGTATGATCAACCGTGTGATTGGGAGACGTGTTCAAATATGTCTCAGTTTTCGTCCGCTGGTACTCAGGTGCAACATTCCAGACGCTTTACTAACACTCTCCCGACTTGGAGAGTCAGTGCCTTTAACCTCCTGCTTGGCCCAGTTTGCAATTTCTGCGGAAGATGAACAGGGATAGGGAGGACCAATGAGAGACTTGCTGGAGGTGTCTGGACGGGCAAATTTAACTCTCATTTCCCACCAGGAAGAGCAATTAAGCAAAGGCTCAGCGTGCCATGCCGGAACCAGATTAGGGCCTGTAGCAATCGTGCGGTGTTGCGGCCAGCTCACAAGAAAGCGAGTTGAAGAAAGGAGCTCAGGGGCACTGTAATTCACAAACCTGCAGAGTTATAAATGACAGCTATCGTCCAAAAATATACTGAAGTAAGGCTGCCAAGAGGACTTGAAAGCGGGGCAGAATTGCAGGAAACCGATTTCAGGAGGTAGACTGGAATTGCATTTAAAGCATAGGAAAAGAGGCAGAACGTCCACAATGATGCACTTGGCCAAAAACGGCGTATGCGTTTTTTCCTGAATATATTCAGGAAAAAACGCATACGCCCTTTTTGGCCAACCAAGCAAGCTTGCAAAGGAAATCTGCACTACAATGAAGTCTCACTTCCCCCCCGTCAAAAGGGCCATCTGAAAAAAGTGTAAAATCCAGAAAGGCAGGACAGGCCATGGAGAACTGGGAGCCTTGTTATGCTGATGGGCGGGATGTAAATTGCCAACAGCCACTCGGGAGAAGTGTATGGTGTTTCCTGAAACATCTAAAAAACAAAGCAACAGAGCCTAGGGCAGTTCCACTTATGGTCCTATAGCTTAGGTAAATTAAAATCAAAAAGACACAGCCACCCCAAAGTTTGGAACGGCTCTGTTTACAAGAATCTCGTTTACTGGACAAGTTCAATATCGCAGAAAGTGAAAAATGGATAAAGCAGTTGTGGTAGTTACGTACAATGCAATATCACTCAGCAATGAAATCTATGTCATCAGGCCCGTAGCAGCATAATGAGTGGATTCAGGTATGATGATTCTAACTGAAATAAGTCACACAGAAAAAGAAACATCATAAGATATCACTAATACACGGAATGTAAACTTGGCTACACAGGAACAGGATTACAAAAGAGAACAGGGTCTAAAATTTAGAAAACCAACTTATGCTTGCTTAAGGGGAAAGGTGAGTTGGGGTGCTGCATAAAACCAGAGATTGAAATGAGCACAGATAAAGTTCCTTAAGCCAAACATGTAATAGACAAGAGCTATTCCTTGCTCAACGAAATGGACTCAACACCCCATATGAAACGCCTAATAATGTACCTGACTAGTAAGTATCTTAAAACCTATGGTTTGCTATGTCTCTGAAAGAGAATCAAGCGTGAGAACAGGGACATAAACGCAGCAGTGATAGGATTGGAGAGGTTCGGTGAGCAAATGAAGACCCTTTGAAGTCATATTGCATGGTATCCATTCCACGGGTCTCAACTCTCCAGGTTTAAGGGATTCTTCCTTCAGCTAAAACATGCATGTGGAACCCACAGTATGATCAACCGTGTGATCGGGAGACGTGTTCCAATATGTCTCAGTTCTCATCCCCTGGTACTCGGGTGCAACATTCCGGACACTTTACTAACACTCTCCCGACTTGGAGAGTCAGTGCCTTTAACCTCCTGTTTTGCCCAGTTTGCAATTTCTGCGGAAGATGAACAGGAATAGGGAGAACCAATGAGAGACTAGCTGGAGGTGTCTTGACGGGCAAATTTAACTCTCATTTCCCACCAGGAAGAGGAATTAACCAAAGGCTCAGCGTGCCGTGCCGGAACTAGATTAGGGCCTGAAGCAATGCTGCAGTGTTGCGGCCAGCTCACAAGAAAGCGAGTTGAAGAAAGGAGCTCAGGGGCACTGTAATTCACAAACATGCAGAGTTATAAATGACAGCTATCGTCCAAAAATATACTGAAGTAAGGCTGCCAAGAGGACTTGAAAGCGGGGCAGAATTGCAGGAAACCGATTTCAGGAGGTAGACTGGAATTGCATCTAAAGCATAGGAAAAGAGGCAGAACGTCGACAATGATGCTCTTGGCCAAAAAGGGCGTATGCGTTTTTTCCTGAATATATTCAGGAAAAAACGCATACGCCCTTTTTGGCCAACCAAGCAAGCTTGCAAAGGAAATCTGCATTACAATGAAGTCTCACTTCCCCCCGGTCAAAAGGGCCATCTGAAAAAGGTGTAAAATCCAGAAAGGCAGGACAGGCCATGGAGAACTGGGAGCCTTGTTATGCTGATGGGTGGGATGTAAATTGCCAACAGCCACTTGGGAAAAGTGTATGGTGTTTCCTGAGACATCTAAGAAACAAAGCATCAGAGCCTAGGGCACTTCAACTTATGGTCCTATAGCTTAGGGAAATTAAAATCAAAAAGACACAGCCACCCCAAAGTTTGGGACGGCTCTGTTTACAAGAACCTCATTTACGGTACAAGTTCAATATCGCAAAGAGTGAAAAATGGATAAAGAAGTTGTGGTACTTACGTACAATGCAATATCACTCAGCAATGAAATCTATGTCATCAGGCCCGTAGCAGCATAATGAGTGGATTCAGGTATGACGATTCTAACTGAAATAAGTCACACAGAAAAAGAAACATCATAAGTTATCACTAATACATGGAATGTAAACTTGGCTACACAGGAACTGGATTACAAAACAGAACAGGGTCTCAAATTTAGAAAACCAACTTATGCTTGCTTAAGGGGAAAGGTGAGTTGGGGTGCTGCATAAAACCAGAGATTAAAATGAGCACAGATAAAGTTCCTTAAGCCAAATATGTAATAGACAAGAGCTACTCCTTGCTCAACGAGATGGACTCAACACCCCATATTAAACGCCTAAGAATGTACCTGACTAGTAAGTATCTTAAAACCTATGGATTGCTATGTCTCTGAAAGAGAATCATGCGTGTGTACAGGGGCATAAACGCAGCAGTGATAGGATTGGAGAGGTTTGGTGAGCAAATGAAGACCCTTTGAAGTCATATTGCATGGTACCCATTCCACGGGTCTCAACTCTCCAGCTTTAAGGGATTCTTTCTTCAGCTGAAACATGCATGTGGAACCCAGAGTATGATCAACCGTGTGATCCGGAGACGTGTTCCAATATATCTCAGTTCTCGTCCCCTGGTACTTGGGTGCAACATTCCAGATGCTTTACTAACACTCTCCCGACTTGGAGAGTCAGTGCCTTAAACCTCCTGTTTGGCCCAGTTTGCAATTTCTGCGGAAGATGAACAGGAATAGGGAGAACCAATGAGAGACTAGCTGGAGGTGTCTGGACGGGCAAATTTAACTCTCATTTCCCACCAGGAAGAGGAATTAACCAAAGGCTCAGCGTGCCGTGCCGGAACCAGATTAGGGCCTGAAGCAATGCAGCAGTGTTGCGTCCAGCTCACAAGAAAGCGAGTTGAAGAAAGGAGCTCAGGGGCACTGTAATTCACAAACCTGCAGAGTTATAAATGACAGCTATCGTCCAAAAATATACTGAAGTAAGGCTGCCAAGAGGACTTGAAATCGGGGCAGAATTGCAGGAAACCGATTTCAGGAGGTAGACTGGAATTGCATTTAAAGGATAGGAAAAGAGGCAGAACGTCGACAATGATGCACTTGGCCAAAAAGGGCGTATGCGTTTTTTGCTGAATATATTCAGGAAAAAAGGCATATGTACTTTTTGGCCAACCAAGCAAGCTTGCAAAGGAAATCTGCACTACAATGAAGTCTCACTTCCCCAAGGTCAAAAGGGCCATCTGAAAAATGTGTAAAATCCAGAAAGGCAGGACAGGCCATGGAGAACTGGGAGCCTTGTTATGCTGATGGGCGGGATGTTAATTGCCAACAGCCACTTGCGAGAAGTGTATGGTGTTTCCTGAAACATCTAATAAACAAAGCAACAGAGCCTAGGGCACTTCCACTTATGGTCCAATAGCTTAGGGAAATTAAAATCAAAAAGACACAGCCACCCCAAAGTTTGGGACGGCTCTGTTTACAACAACCTCGTTTACAGTACAAGTTCAATATTGCAGAAAGTGAAAAATGGATAAAAAAGTTGTGGTACTTACGTACAATGCAATATCACTCAGCAATGAAATCTATGTCATCAGGCCCGTAGCAGCATAATGAGTGGATTCAGGTATGATGATTCTAACTGATATAAGTCACACAGAAAAAGAAACATCATAAGATATCACTAATACATGGAATGTAAACTTGGCTACACAGGAACTGGATTACAAAACAGAACAGGGTCTCAAATTTAGAAAACCAACTTATGCTTGCTTAAGGGGAAAGGTGAGTTGGGGTGCTGCATAAAACCAGAGATTGAAATGAGCACAGATAAAGTTCCTTAAGCCAAATATGTAATAGACAAGAGCTACTCCTTGCTCAACGAGATGGACTCAACACCCCATATTAAACGCGTAAGACTGTACCTGACTAGTAAGTATCTTAAAACCTATGGATTGCTAGGTCTCTGAATGAGAATCAAGCGTGTGTACAGGGGCATAAACGCAGCAGTGATAGGATTGGAGAGGTTCGGTGTGCAAATGAAGACCCTTTGAAGTCATATTGCATGGTACCCATTCCACGGGTCTCAACTCTCCAGGTTTAAGGGATTCTTCCTTCAGCTAAAGCATGCATGTGGAACCCAGAGTATGGTCAACCGTGTGATCCGGAGACGTGTTCCAATATGTCTCAGTTCTCGTCCCCTGGTACTCGGGTGCAACATTCCAGATGCTTTACTAACACTCTCCCGACTTGGAGAGTCATTGCCTTAAACCTCCTGTTTGGCCCAGTTTGCAATTTCTGCGGAAGATGAACAGGAATAGGGAGAACCAATGAGAGACTAGCTGGAGGTGTCTGGACGGGCAAATTTAACTCTCATTTCCCACCAGGAAGAGGAATTAACCAAAGGCTCAGCATGCCGTGCTAGAACAAGATTAGGGCCTGAAGCAATCCTGCGGTGTTGCGGCCAGCTCACAAGAAAGCGAGCTGAAGAAACGAGCTCAGGGGCACTGTAATTCACAAACCTGCAGAGTTATAAATGACAGCTATCGTCCAAAAATATACTGAAGTAAGGCTGCCAAGAGGACTTGAAAGCCGGGCAGAATTGCAGGAAACCGATTTCAGGAGGTAGACAGGAACTGCATTTAAAGCATAGGAAAAGAGGCAGAACGTCGACAATGATGCACTTGGCCAAAAAGGGCGTATGCGTTTTTTCCTGAATATATTCAGGAAAAAATGCATACGCACTTTTTGGCCAACCAAGCAAGCTTGCAAAGGAAATCTGCACTACAATGAAGTCTCACTTCCCCCCGGTCAAAAGGGCCATCTGAAAAAAGTGTAAAATCCAGAAAGGCAGGACAGTCCATGGAGAACTGGGAGCCCTGTTATGCTGATGGGCGGGATGTAAATTGCCAACAGCCACTGGGGAGAAGTGTATGGTGTTTCCTGAAACATCTAAGAAACAAAGCAACAGAGCCTAGGGCACTTCCACTTATGGTCCTATAGCTTAGGGAAATTAAAATCAAAAAGACACAGCCACCCCAAAGTTTGGGACGGCTCTGTTTACAAGAACCTCGTTTAGGGGAAAAGTTCAATATCGCAAAGAGTGAAAAATGTATAAAGAAGTTGTGGTACTTACGTACAATGCAATATCACTCAGCAATGAAATCTATGTCATCAGGCCCATAGCAGCATAATGAGTGGATTCAGGTATGATGATTCTAACTGAAATAAGTCACACAGAAAAAGAAACATCATAAGATATCACTAATACACGGAATGTAAACTTGGCTACACAGGAACTGGATTACAAAACAGAACAGAGTCGCAAATTTAGAAAACCAACTTATGCTTGCTTAAAGGGAAAGGTGAGTTGGGGTGCTGCATAAAACCAGAGATTGAAATGAACACAGATAAAGTTCCTTAAGTCAAATATGTAATAGACAACAGCTACTTCTTGCTCAACGAAATGGACTCAACACACCATATTAAACGCCTAAGAATGTACCTGACTAGTAAGTATCTTAAAACCTATGGATTGCTATGTCTCCGAAAGAGAATCAAGCATGAGTACAGGGGCATACACGCAGCAGTGATAGGATTGGAGAGGTTCGGTGAGCAAATGAAGACCCTTTGAAGTTATATTGCATGGTATCCATTCCACGGGTCTCAACTCTCCATGTTTAAGGGATTCTTCCTTCAGCTAAAACATGCATGTGGAACCCAGAGTATGATCAACCGTGTGATCTGGAGACGTGTTCCAATATGTCTCAGTTCTCATCCCCTGGTACTCGGGTGCAACATTCCAGACACTTTACTAACACTCCCCCGACTTGGAGAGTGAGTGCCTTTAACCTCCTGTTTGGCCCAGTTTGCAATATCTGCGGAAGATAAACAGGAATAGGGAGAACCAATGAGAGACTAGCTGGAGGTGTCTGGACGGGCAAATTTAACTCTCATTTCCCACCAGGAAGAGGAATTAACCAAAGGCTTAGCCTGCCGTGCCGGAACCAGATTAGGGCCTGAAGCAATCCTGCGGTGTTGCGGCCAGCTCACAAGAAAGCGAGTTGAAGAAAGGAGCTCAGGGGCACTGTAATTCACAAACCTGCAGAGATATAAATGACAGCTATCGTCCAAAAATATACTGAAGTAAGGCTGCCAAGAGGACTTGAAAGCGGGGCAGAATTGCAGGAAACCAATTTCAGGAGGTAGACTGTAATTGCATTTAAAGCATAGGAAAAGAGGCAGAACGTCCACAATGATGCACTTGGCCCAAAAGGGCGTATGCGTTTTTTCCTGAATATATTCAGGAAAAAATGCATACGCCCTTTTTGGCCAACCAAGCAAGCTTGCAAAGGAAATCTGCACTACAATGAAGTCTCACTTCCCCCCGGTCAAAAGGGCCATCTGAAAAATGTGTAAAATCCAGAAAGGCAGGACAGGCTATGGAGAACTGGGTGCCTTGTTATGCTGATGGGCAGGATGTGAATTGCCAACAGCCACTGGGGAGAAGTGTATGGTGTTTCCTGAAACATCTAAAAAACAAAGCAACAGAGCCTAGAGCACTTCCACTTATGGTCCTATAGCTTAGGGAAATTAAAATCAAAAAGACACAGCCACCCCAAAGTTTGGGACGGCTCTGTTTACAAGAACCTCGTTTACGGGACAAGTTCAATATCGCAAAGAGTGAAAAATGGATAAAGAAGTTGTGGTACTTACGTACAATGCAATATCACTCAGCAATGAAATCTATGTCATCAGGCCCGTAGCAGCGTAATGAGTGGATTCAGGTATGACGATTCTAACTGAAATAAGTCACACAGAAAAAGAAACATCATAAGATATCACTAATACATGGAATGTAAACTTGGCTACACAGGAACTGGATTACAAAACAGAACAGGGTCTCAAATTTAGAAAACCAACTTATGCTTGCTTAATGGGAAAGGTGAGTTGGGGTGCTGCGTAAAACCAGAGATTGAAATGAGCACAGATAAAGTTCCTTAAGCCAAATATGTAATAGACAAGAGCTACTCCTTGCTTAACGAGATGGACTCAACACCCCATATTAAACGCATAAGACTGTACCTGACTAGTAAGTATCTTAAAACCTATGGATTGCTATGTCTCTGAAAGAGAATCAAGCGTGTGTACAGGGGCATAAACGCAGCAGTGATAGGATTGGAGAGGTTCGGTGAGCAAATGAAGACCCTTTGAAGTCATATTGCATGGTACCCATTCCACGGGTCTCAACTCTCCAGGTTTAAGGGATTCTTCCTTCAGCTAAAGCATGCATGTGGAACCCAGAGTATGATCAACTGTGTGATCCGGAGACGTGTTCCAATATGTCTCAGTTCTCGTCCCCTGGTACTCGGGTGCAACATTCCAGATGCTTTACTAACACTCTCCCGACTTGGAGAGTCAGTGCCTTTAACCTCCTGTTTGGCCCAGTTTGCAATTTCTGCGGAAGATGAACAGGAATAGGGAGAACCAATGAGAGACTAGCTGGAGGTGTCTGGACGGGCAAATTTAACTCTCATTTCCTACCAGGAAGAGGAATTAACCAAAGGCTCAGCATGCCGTGCTAGAACAAGATTAGGGCCTGAAGCAATCCTGCGGTGTTGCGGCCAGCTCACAAGAAAACGAGTTGAAGAAACGAGCTCAGGGGCACTGTAATTCACAAACCTGCAGAGTTATAAATGACAGCTATCGTCCAAAAATATACTGAAGTAAGGCTGCCAAGAGGACTTGAAAGCCGGGCAGAATTGCAGGCAACCGATTTCAGGTGGTAGACTGGAATTGCATTTAATGGATAGGAAAATAGGCAGAACGTCCACAATGATGCACTTGGCCACAAAGGGTGTATGTGTTTTTACCTGAATATATTCAGGAAAAAACGCATACGCCCTTTTTGGCCAACCAAGCAAACTTTCAAAGGAAATCTGCACTACAATGAAGTCTCACTTCCCCACGGTCAAAAGGGCCATCTGAAAAAAGTGTAAAATCCAGAAAGGCAGGACAGGCCATGGAGAACTGGGAGCCTTGTTATGCTGATGGGCGGGATGTAAGTTGCCAACAGCCACTGGGGAGAAGTGTATGGTGTTTCCTGAAACATCTAAAAAACAAAGCAACAGAGCATAGGGCACTTCCACTTATGGTCCTATAGCTTAGGGAAATTAAAATCAAAAAGACACAGCCACCCCAAAGTTTGGGATGGCTCTGTTTACAAGACCCTCGTTTACGGTACAAGTTCAATATCGCAGAAAGTGAAAAATGGATAAAAAAGTTGTGGTACTTACGTACAATGTAATATCACTCAGCAATGAAATGTAAGTCATCAGGCCCATAGCAACATAATGAGTGGATTTAGGTATGATGATTCTAACTGAAATAAGTCACACAGAAAAAGAAACATCATAAGATATCACTAATACACGGAATGTAAACTTGGCTACACAGGAAATGAATTACAAAATAGAACAGGGTTTCAAATATAGAAAACCAACTTATGCTTGCTTAAGGGGAAAGGTGAGTTGGGGTGCTGCCTAAAACCAGAGATTGAAATGAGCACAGATAAAGTTCCTTAAGCCAAATATGTAATAGACAAGAGCTACTCCTTGCTCAACGAAATGGACTCAAAACCCCATATTAAACGCCTACGAATGTACCTGACTAGTAAGTATCTTAAAAGCTATGGATTGCTATGTCTCTGAAAGAGAATCAAGCGTGTGTACAGGGGCATAAACGCAGCAGTGATAGGATTGGAGAGGTTCGGTGAGCAAATGAAGACCCTTTGAAGTCATACTGCATGGTACCCATTCCACGGGTCTCAACTCTCCAGGTTTAAGGGATTCTTCCTTCAGCTAAAACATTCCTTCCTTGAGTTCCACATTCAGTGGAACCCAGAGTATGATCAAACGTGTGATCCGGAGACGTGTTGAAATATGTCTCAGTTCTCGTCCCCTGGTACTCGGGTACAACACTCCAGACGCTTTACTAACACTCTCC
The DNA here is from genome assembly GCF_937001465.1 of Orcinus orca. Taxonomy (NCBI): domain Eukaryota; kingdom Metazoa; phylum Chordata; class Mammalia; order Artiodactyla; family Delphinidae; genus Orcinus; species Orcinus orca. The sequence continues at coordinate 714,404 of NW_026043992.1, forward strand.
TGACTTGGAGAGTCAGTGCCTTTAACCTCCTGTTTGGCCCAGTTTGCAAATTCCGCGGAAGATGAACAGGAATAGGGAGAACCAATGAGAGACTAGCTGGAGGTGTCTGGACGGGCAAATTTAACTCTCATTTCCCACCAGGAAGAGGAATTAACCAAAGGCTCAGCGTGCCATGCCGGAACCAGATTAGGGCCTGAAGCAATCCTGCGGTGTTGCGGCCAGCTCACAAGAAAGCGAGTTGAAGAAAGGAGCCCAGGGGCACTGTAATTCACAAACCTGCAGAGTTATAAATGACAGCTATCGTCCAAAAATATACTGAAGTAAGGCTGCCAAGAGGACTTGAAAGCGGGGCAGAATTGCAGGAAACCGATTTCAGGAGGTAGACTGGAATTGCATTTAAAGCATAGGAAAAGAGGCAGAACGTCGACAATGATGCACTTGGCCAAAAAGGGCGTATGCGTTTTTTCTTGAATATGTTCAGGAAAAAACGCATACGCCCTTTTTGGCCAACCAAGCAAGCTTGCAAAGGAAATCTGCACTACAATGAAGTCTCACTTCCCCCCGATCAAAAGGGCCATCTGAAAAAAGTGTAAAATCCAGAAAGGCAGGACAGGCCATGGAGAATTGGGAGCCTTGTTATGCTGATGGGCGGGATGTAAATTCCCAACAGCCACTTGGGAGAAGTGTATGGTGTTTCCTGAAACATCTAAGAAACAAAGCAACAGAGCCTAGGGCACTTCCACTTATGGTCCTATAGCTTAGGGAAATTAAAATCAAAAAGACACAGCCACCCCAAAGTTTGGGATGGCTCTGTTTACAACAAACTCATTTACGGGACAAGTTCAATATCGCAGAAAGTGAAAAATGGAGAAAGAAGTTTTGGTACTTACGTACAATGCAATATCACTCAGCAATGAAATCTATGTCATCAGGCCCATAGCAGCATAATGAGTGGATTCAGGTATGATGATTCTAACTGAAATAAGTCACACAGAAAAACAAACATCATAAGATATCACTAATACACGGAATGTAAACTTGGCTACACAGGAACTGGATTACAAAACAGAACAGGGACTCAAATTCAGAAAACCAACTTATGCTTGCTTAAGGGGAAAGGTGAGTTGGGGTGCTGCATAAAACCAGAGATTGAAATGAGCACAGATAAAGTTCCTTAAGACAAATATGGAATAGACAAGAGCTACTCCCTGCTCAACGAAATGGACTCAACAACCCATATTAAACACCTAAGCATGTACCTGACTAGTAAGTATCTTAAAACCTATGGATTGCTATGTCTCTGAAAGAGAATCAAGCGTGTGTATAGGGGCAAAAAAGCAGCAGTGATAGGATTGGAGAGGTTCGGTGGGCAAATGAAGACCCTTTGAAGTCATATTGCATGGTACCCATTCCACGGGTCTCAACTCTCCAGGTTTAAGGGATTCTTTCTTCAGCTAAATCATGCATGTGGAACCCAGAGTATGATCAACCATGTGATCGGGAGGCGTGTTCCAATATGTCTCAGTTCTCGTCCCCTGGTACTCGGGTGCAACATTCCAGATGCTTTACTAACACTCTCCCGACTTGGAGAGTCAGTGCCTTTAACCTCCTGTTTGGCCCAGTTTGCAATTTCTGCGGAAGATAAACAGGAATAGGGAGAACAAATGAGAGACTAGCTGGAGGTGTCTGGACGGGCAAATTTAACTCACATTTCCCACCAGGTAGAGGAATTAACCAAAGGCTCAGTGTGCCGTGCCGGAACCAGATTAAGGCCTGAAGCAATCCTGCGGTGTTGCGGCCAGCTCACAAGAAAGCGAGTTGAAGAAAGGAGCTCAGGGGAACTGTAATTCACAAACCTGCAGGGTTATAAATGACAGGTATCATCCAAAAATATACTGAAGTAAGGCTGCCAAGAGGACTTGAAAGCGGGGCAGAATTGCAGGAAAGCGATTTCAGGAGGTAGACTGGAATTGCATTTAAACCATAGGAAAGAGGCAGAACGTCGACAATGATGCACTTGGCCAAAAAGGGCGTATGCATTTTTTCCTGAATATATTCAGGAAAAAACGCATACGCCCTTTTTGGCCAACCAAGCAAGCTTGCAAAGGAAATCTGCACTACAATGAAGTCTCACTTCCCTCCGGTCAAAAGGGCCATCTGAAGAAAGTGTAAAATCCAGAAAGGCAGGACAGGCCATGGAGAACTGGGAGCCTTGTTATGCTGATGGGCGGGATGTAAATTGCGAACAGCCACTCGGGGGAAGTGTATGGTGTTTCCTGAAACATCTAAAAAACAAACCAACAGAGCCTAGGGCACTTCCACTTATGGTCCTATAGCTTAGGGAAATTAAAATCAAAAAGACACAGCCACCCCAAAGTTTGGGACAGCTCTGTTTACAAGAACCTAGTCTACACTACAAGTTCAATATCGCAGAAAGTGAAAAATGGATAAAGAAGTTGTGGTACTTACGTACAATTCAATACCACTCAGCAATGAAATCTATGTCATCAGGCCCGTAGCAGCATAATGAGTGGATTCAGGTATGATGATTCTAACTGAAATAAGTCACAAGAAAAAGAAACATCATAAGATATCACTAATACACGGAATGTAAACTTGGCTACACAGGAACTGGATTACAAAACAGAACAGGGTCTCAAATTTAGAAAACCAACTTATGCTTGCTTAAGGGGAAAGGTGAGTTGGGGTGTTGCATAAAACCAGAGATTGAAATGAGCACAGATAAAGTTCCTTAAGCCAAATATGTAATAGACAAGAGCTACTCCTTGCTCAACGAAATGGACTCAACACCCCATATTAAACGCCTAAGAATGTACCTGACTACTAAGTATCTTAAAACCTATGGATTGCTATGTCTCCGAAAGAGAATCAAGCCTGTGTACAGGGGCATAAACGCAGCAGTGATAGTATTGGAGAGGTTCCGTGAGCAAAACAAAACCCTTTGAAGTCATATTGCATGGTACCCATTTCACGGGTCTCAACTCTCCAGGTTTAAGGGATTCTTCCTTCAGCTAAAACATGCATGTGGCAACCAGAGTATGACCAACTGTGTGATTGGGAGACGTGTTGAAATATGTCTCAGTTCTCGTCCCCTGGTACTCGGGTGCAACATTCCAGATGCTTTACTAACACTCTCCCGACTTGGAGAGTCAGTGCCTTTAACCTCCTGTTTGGCCCAGTTTGCAATTTCTGCGGAAGATGAACAGGAATAGGGAGAACCAATGAGATACTAGCTGGAGGTGTCTGGACGGGCAAATTTAACTCTCATTTCCCACCAGGAAGAGGAATTAAGCAAAGGCTCAGCGTGCCGTGCCGGAACCAGATTAAGGCCTGAAGCAATACTGCGGTGTTGCGGCCAGCTCACAAGAAAGCGAGTTGAAGAAAGGAGCTCAGGGGCACTGTAATTCACAAACCTGCAGAGTTATAAATGACAGCTATCGTCCAAAAATATACTGAAGTAAGCCTGACAAGAAGACTTGAATGCGGGGCAAAATTGCAGGAAACCAATTTCAGGAGGTAGACTGGAATTGCATTTAAAGCATAGGAAAAGAGGCAGAACGTCCACAATGATGCACTTGGCCAAAAAGGGTGTATGCGTTTTTTCCTGAATATATTGAGGAAAAAACGCATATGCCCTTTTTGGCCATCCAAGCACGCTTGCAAAGGAAATCTGCACTACAATGAAGTCTCACTTCCCCCAGGTCAAAAGGGCCATCTGAAAAAAGTGTAAAATCCAGAAAGGCAGGACAGGCCATGGAGAACTGGGAGCCTTGTTATGCTGATGAGCAGGATATAAATTGCCAACAGCCACTGGGGAGAAGTGTATGGTGTTTCCTGAAACATCTAAAAAACAAAGCAACAGAGCCTAGGGCACTTCCACTTATGGTCCTATAGCTTAGGGAAATTAAAATCAAAAAGACACAGCCAGCCCAATGTTTCGGACGGCTCTGTTTACAAGAACGTCGTTTACGGGACAAGTTCAATATCACAGAAAGTGAAAAATGGATAAAGCAGTTGTGGTACTTAGGTACAATGCAATATCACTCAGCAATGAAATCTATGTCATCAGGCCCGTAGCAGCATAATGAGTGGATTCAGGTATGATGATTCTAACTGAAATAAGTCACACAGGAAAAGAAACATCAGAAGATATCACTAATACACGGAATGTAAACCTGGCTACACAGGAACTGGATTACAAAACAGAACAGGGTCTCAAATTTAGAAAACCAACTTATGCTTGCTTAAGGGGAAAGGTGAGTTGGGGTGCTGCATAAAACTAGAGATGAAATGAGCACAGATAAAGTTCCTTAAGCCAAATATGGAATAGACAAGTGCTACTCCTTGTTCAATGAAATGGACTCAACACCCCATATTAAAAGCCTAAGTATGTAGCTGACTAGTAAGTATCTTAAAACCTATGGATTGCTATGTCTCCGAAAGAGAATCAAGCATGTGTACAGGGGCATAAACGCAGCAGTAATAGGATTGGAGAGGTTCGGTGAGCAAACGAAGACCCTTTGAAATCATATTGCATGGTACCCATTCCACGGGTCTCAACTCTCCAGGTTTAAGGGATTCTTCCTTCAGCTAAAACATGCATGTGGAACCCAGAGTATGATCAACCGTGTGATCGGGAGACGTGTGCGAATATATCTCAGTTCTCGTCCCCTGGTACTCGGGTGTAACATTCCAGACACTTTACTAACACTCTCCCGACTTGGAGAGTCAGTGCCTTTAACGTCCTTTTTGGCCCAGTTTGCAATTTCTGTGGAAGATGAACAGGAATAGGGAGAACCAATGAGAGACTAGCTGGAGGTGTCTGGACGGGCAAATTTAACTCTCATTTCCCACCAGGAAGAGGAATTAACCAAAGGCTCAGCGTGCCGTGCCGGAACCAGATTAGGGCCTGAAGCAATCCTGCAGTGTTGCGGCCAGCTCACAAGAAAGCGAGTTGAAGAAAGGAGCTCAGGGGCACTGTAATTCACAAACCTGCAGAGTTATAAATGACAGCTATCGTCCAAAAATATACTGAAGTAAGGCTGCCAAGAGGACTTGAAAGCGGGGCAGAATTACAGGAAACCGATTTCAGGAGGTAGACTGGAATTGCATTTAAAGCATAGGAAAAGAGGAAGAACGTCCACAATGATGCACTTGGCCAAAAATGTCTTATGCGTTTTTTCCTGAATATATTCAGGAAAAAACACATACGCCATTTTTGGCCAACCAAGCAAGCTTGCAAAGGAAATCTGCACTACAATGAAGTCTCACTTCCCCCCAGTCAAAAGGGTCATCTGAAAAAAGTATAAAATCCAGAAAGGCAGGACAGGCCATGGAGAACTGGGAGCCCTGTTATGCTGATGGGCGGGATGTAAATTGCCAACAGCCACTCGGGAGAAGTGTATGGTGTTTCCTGAAACATCTAAAAAACAAAGCAACAGAGCCTAGGTCAAATCCACTTATGGTCCTATAGCTCAGGGAAATTAAAATAAAAAAGACATAGCCACCCCAAAGTTTGGGATGGCTCTGTTTACAAGAACCTCGTTTATGGTACAAGTTCAATATCGCAGAAAGCGAAAAATGGATAAAGAAGTTGTGGTACTTACGTAGAATGCAATATCACTCAGCAATGAAATCTATGTCAACAGACCTGTAGCAGAAAATGAGTGGGTTCAGGTATGATGATTCTAACTGAAATAAGTCACACAGAAAAAGAAACATCATAAGATATCACTAATACAAGGAATATAAACTTGGCTACACAGGAACTGGATTACAAAACAGAACAGGGTCTCAAATTTAGAAAACCAACTTATGCTTGCTTAAGGGGAAAGGTGAGTTGGGGTGCTGCTTAAAACCAGAGATTGAAATGAGCACAGATAAAGTTCCTTAAGCCAAATATGTAATAGACAAGAGCTACTCCTTGCTCAACGAAATGGACTCAACACCCCATATTAAACGCCTAAGAATATACCTGACTAGGAAGTATCTTAAAACCTATGGATTGCTATGCCTCCGAAAGAGAATCAAGCGTGTGTACAGGGGCATAAACGCAGCAGTGATAGGATTGGAGAGGTTCGGTGAGCAAATGAAGACCCTTTGAAGTCATATTGCATGGTACCCATTCCACGGTTCTCAACTCTCTAGGTTTAAGGGATTCTTCCTTCAGCTGAAACATGCATGTGGAACCCAAAGTATGATCAACCGTGTGATCAGGAGACGTGTTCAAATATGTCTCAGTTTTCGTCCCCTGGTACTCGGGTGCAACATTCCAGACGCTTTACTAACACTCTCCCGACTTGGAGAGTCAGTGCCTTTAACCTCCTGTTTGGCCCAGTTTGCAATTTCTGCGGAAGATGAACAGGAATAGGGAGGACCAATGAGAGACTAGCTGGAGGTGTCTGGACGGGCAAATTTAACTCTCATTACCCACGAGGAAGAGGAATTAACCAAAGGCTCAGCGTGCCGTGCCGGAACCACATTAGGACCTGAAGCAATCCTGCGGTGTTGCGGCCAGCTCACAAGAAAGCGAGTTGAAGAAAGGAGCTCAGGGGCACTGTAATTCACAAACCTGCAGAGTTATAAATGACAGCTATCGTCCAAAAATATACTGAAGTAAGGCTGCCAAGAGGACTTGAAAGCGGGGCAGAATTGCAGGAAACCGATTTCAGGAGGGAGACTGGAATTGCATTTAAAGCACAGGAAAAGAGGAAGAACGTCCAAAATGATGCACTTGGCCAAAAATGTCGTATGCGTTTTTTCCTGAATATATTCAGGAAAAAACGCATACACCATTTTTGGCCAACCAAGCAAGCTTGCAAAGGAAATCTGCACTACAATGAAGTCTCACTTCCCCCCGGTCAAAAGGGCCATCTGAAAAAAGTGTAAAATCGAGAAAGGCAGGACAGTCCATGGAAAACTGGGAGCGTTGTTATGCTGATGGGCGGGATGTAAATTGCCAACAGCCACTGGAGAGAAGTGTATGGTGTTTCCTGAAACATCTAAAAAACAAAGCAACGGAGCCTAGGGCACTTCCACTTATGGTCCTATAGCTTAGGGAAATTAAAATCAAAAAGACACAGCCACCCCAAAGTTTGGGACGGCTCTGTTTACAAGAACATCGTTTACGGTACAAGTTCAATATCGCAGAAAGTGAAAAATGGATAAAGAAGTTGTGGTACTTACGTACAATGCAATATCACTCAGCAATGAAATCTACGTCATCAGGCCCGTAACAGCATAGAGTGGATTCAGGTATGATGATTCTAACTGAAATAAGTCACACAGAAAAAGAAACATCATAAGATATCACTAATACACGGAATGTAGAATTGGCTACACAGGAACTGGATTAAAAAACAGAACAGGGTCTCAAATTTAGAAAACCAACTTATGCTTGCTTAAGGGGAAAGGTGAGTTGGGGTGCTGCATAAAACCAGAGATTGAAATGAGCACAGATAAAGTTCCTTAAGCCAAATATGTAATAGACAAGAGCTACTACTTGCTCAACGAAATGTACTCAACACCGCATATTAAACGCCTAAGAATGTACCTGACTAGTAAGTATCTTAAAACCTATGGATTGCTATGTCTCCGAAAGAGAATCAAGCGTGTGTACAGGGGCATAAACGCAGAAGTGTTAGGATTGGAGAGGTTCGGTGAGCAAATGAAGACCCTTTGAAGTCATATTGCATGGTACCCATTCCACGGGTCTCAACTCTCCAACTTTAAGGGAATCTTCCTTCAGCTGAAACATGCATGTGGAACCCAGAGTATGATCAACCGTGTGATCAGGAGACGTGTTCCAATATGTCTCAGTTCTCGTCCCCTGGTACTCGGGTGCAACATTCCAGACGCTTTACTAACACTCTCCCGACTTGGAGAGTCAGTGCCTTTAACCTCCTGTTTGGCCCAGTTTGCAATTTCTGCAGAAGATGAACAGGAATAGGGAGAACCAATGAGAGACTAGCTGGAGGTGTCTGGACGGGCAAATTTAACTCTCATTTCCCACCAGGAAGAGGAATTAACCAAAGGCTCAGTGTGCCGTGCCGGAACATGATTAGGGCCTGAAGCAATCCTGCGGTGTTGCGGCCAGCTCACAAGAAAGCGAGTTGAAGAAAGGAGCTCAGGGTCCCTGTAATTCACAAACCTGCAGAATTGTAAATGACAGCTATCGTCCAAAAATATACTGAAGTAAGGCTGCCAGGAGGACTTGATAGCGGGGCAGAATTGCAGAAAACCGATTTCAGGAGGTAGACTGGAATTGCATTTAAAGCATAGGAAAAGAGGCAGAACGTCCACAATGATGCACTTGGACAAACAGGGCGTATGCGTTTTTTCCTGAATATATTCACTCGGGAGAAGTGTATGGTGTTTCCTGAAACATCTAAAAAAGAAAGCATCAGAGCCTAGGTCAATTCCACTTATGGTCCTATAGCTTAGGGAAATTAAAATCAAAAAGACACAGCCACCCCAAAGTTTGGGATGGCTCTGTTTACAAGAACCTCTTTTATGGTACAAGTTCAATATCGCAGAAAGCGAAAAATGGATAAAGCAGTTGTGGTACTTACGTACAATGCAATATCACTCAGCAATGAAATCTATGTCAACAGGCCTGTAGCAGAAAATGAGTGGGTTCAGGTATGATGATTCTAACTGAAATAAGTCACACAGAAAAAGAAACATCATAAGATATCACTAATACACGGAATGTAAACTTGGCTACACAGGAACTGGATTACAAAACAGAACAGGGTCTCAAATTTAGAAAACCAACTTATGCCTGCTTAAGGGGAAGGTGAGTTTGGGTGCTGCATAAAACCAGAGATTGAAATGAGCACAGATAAAGTTCCTTAAGCCAAATATGGAATAGACAAGTGCTACTCCTTGTTCAATGAAATGGACTCAACACCCCATATTAAACGCCTAAGAATGTACCTGACTAGTAAGTATCTTAAAACCTATGGATTGCTATGTCTCCGAAAGAGAATCAAGCATGTGTACAGGGGTATAAACACAGCAGTGATAGGATTGGAGAGGTTCGGTGAGCAAACGAAGACCCTTTGAAATCATATTGCATGGTACCCATTCCACGGGTCTCAACTCTCCAGGTTTAAGGGATTCTTCCTTCAGCTAAAACATGCATGTGGAACCCAGAGTATGATCAACCATGTGATCGGGAGACGTGTGCCAATATATCTCAGTTCTCGTCCCCTGGTACTCGGGTGTAACATTCCAGACACTTTACTAACACTCTCCCGACTTGGAGAGTCAGTGCCTTTAACGTCCTGTTTGGCCCAGTTTGCAATTTCTGCGGAAGATGAACAGGAATAGGGAGAACCAATGAGAGACTAGCTGGAGGTGTCTGGACGGGCAAATTTAACTCTCATTTCCCACCAGGAAGAGGAATTAACCAAAGGCTCAGCGTGCCGTGCCGGAAACAGATTTGGGCCTGAAGCAATCCTGCGGTGTTGCGGCCAGCTCACAAGAAAGCGAGTTGAAGAAAGGAGCTCAGGGGCACTGTAATTCACAAACCTGCAGAGTTATAAATGACAGCTATCGTCCAAAAATATACTGAAGTAAGGCTGCCAAGAGGACTTGAAAGCGGGGCAGAATTGCAGGAAACCGATTTCAGGAGTAGACTGGAATTGCATTTAAAGCATAGGAAAAGAGGAAGAACGTCCACAATGATGCACTTGGCCAAAAATGTCATATGCGTTTTTTCCTGAATATATTCAGGAAAAAACGCATACAGCATTTTTGGCCAACCAAGCAAGCTTGCAAAGGAAATCTGCACTACAATGAAGTCTCACTACCCCCCAGTCAAAAGGGCCATCTGAAAAAAGTGTAAAATCCAGAAAGGCAGGACAGGCCATGGAGAACTGGGAGCCCTGTTATGCTGATGGGTGGGATGTAAATTGCCAACAGCCACTCGGGAGAAGTGTATGGTGATTCCTGAAACATCTAAAAAACAAAGCAACAGAGCCTAGGTCAAATCCACTTATGTTCCTATAGCTTAGGGAAATTAAAATCAAAAAGACACAGCCACCCCAAAGTTTGGGATGGCTCTGTTTACAAGAACCTCGTTTATGGTACAAGTTCAATATCGCAGAAAGCGAAAAATGGATAAAGAAGTTGTGGTACTTACGTACAACGCAATATCACTCAGCAATGAAATCTATGTCATCAGGCCCGTAGCAGCATAATGTGTGGATTCAGTTATGATGATTCTAACTGAAATAAGTCACAGAGAAAAAGAAACATCATAAGATATCACTAATACACGGAATGTAAACTTGCTACACAGTAACTGAATTACAAAACAGAATAAGGTGTCAAATTTAGAAAACCAACTTATGCTTGCTTAAGGGGAAAGGTGAGTTGGGGTGCTGCACAAAAACACATATTGAAATGAGCACAGATAAAGTTCCTTAAGCCAAATATGTAATAGACAAGAGCTACTCCTTGCTCAATGAGATGGACTCAACACCCCATATTAAACGGCTAAGTATGTACCTGACTAGTAAGTATCTTAAAACCTATGGATTGCTATGTCTCCGAAAGAGAATCAAGTGTGTGTATAGGGGCATAAACGCAGCAGTGATACGATTGGAGAGGTTCAGTGAGCAAATGAAGACCCTTTGAAGTCATATTGCATGGTACATATTCCACGGGTCTCAACTCTCCAGGTTTAAGGGATTTTTCCTTCAGCTAAAACACGCATGTGGAACCCAGAGTATGATCAACCGTGTGATCCTGAGACGTGTTCAAATATGTCTCATTTCTCGTTACCTGGTACTTGGGTGCAACATTCCAGATGCTTCACTAACCCTCTCCCGACTTGGAGAGTCAGTGCCTTTAACCTCCTGTTTGGCCCAGTTTGCAATTTCTGCGGAAGATGAACAGGAATAGGGAGAACCAATGAGAGACTAGCTGGAAGTGTCTGGATGGGCAAATTTAACTCTCATTTCCGACCAGGAAGAGGAATTAACCAAAGGCTCAGCGTGCCATGGCGGAACAAGATTTGAGCCTGAATCAATCCTGCGGTGTTCCGGGCAGCTCACAAGAAAGCGAGTTGAAGAAAGGAGCTCAGGGGCACTGTAATTCACAAACCTGCAGAGTTATAAATGACAGCTATCGTCCAAAAATATACTGAAGTAAGGCTGCCAAGAGGACTTGAAAGCGGGGCAGAATTGCAGGAACCCGATTTCAGGAGGTAGACTGGAATTGCATTTAAAGCATAGGAAAAGAGGCAGAAGGTCGACAATGATGCACTTGGCCAAAAAGGGCGTATGCGTTTTTTCCTGAATATATTCAGGAGAAAACGCATACGCCTTTTTGGCCAACCAAGCAAGCTTGAAAAGGAAATCTGCACTACAATGTAGTCTCACTTCCCCCAGGTCAAAAGGGCCATCTGAAAAAAGTGTAAAATCCAGAAAGGCAGGACAGGCCATGGAGAAATGGGAGCCTTGTTATGCTGATGGGTGGGATGTAAATTGCCAACAGCCACTCGGGAGAAGTGTATGGTGTTTCCTGAAACATCTGAAAAACAAAGCAACAGAGCCTAGGGCACTTCCACTTATGGTCCTATAGCTTAGGGAAATTAAAATCAAAAAGACACAGCCACCCCAAAGTTTGGGACGGCTCTGATTACAAGAACCTCGTTTACGGTACAAGTTCAATATCGCAGAAAGTGAAAAATGGATAAAGAATTTGTGGTACTTACGTACAATGCAATATCACTCAGCAATGAAATCTATTTCATCAGGCCCATAGCAGCATAATGAGTGGGTTCAGGTATGAGGATTCTAACTGAAATAAGTCACACAGAAAAAGAAACAACATAAGATATCACTAATACACGGAATGTAAACTTGGCTACACAGGAACTGGATTACAAAAGAGAACAGGGTCTAAAATTTAGAAAAACAACTTATGCTTGCTTAAGGGGAAATGTGAGTTGGGGTGCTGCATAAAACCAGAGATTGAAATGAGCACAGATAAAGTTCCTTAAGCCAAATATGGAATAGACAAGAGCTACTCCTTGCTCAACGAAATGGACTCAACACCCCATATTAAACGCCTAAGAATGTACCTGATTAGTAAGTATCTTAAAACCTATGGATTGCTATGTCTCCGAAAGAGAATCAAGCATGTGTACAGGGGCATAAACGCAGCAGTGATAGGATTTGAGAGGTTCGGTGAGCAAAGAATGACCCTTTGAAGTCATATTACATGCTACCCATTCCACGGGTCTCAACTCTCCAGGTTTAAGGGATTCTTCCTTCAGCTGAAACATGCATGTGGAACCCAGAGTATGATCAACCGTGTGATCAGGAGACGTTCTCAAATATGTCTCAGTTTTCGTCCACTGGTACTCGGGTGCAACATTCCAGACGCTTTACTAACACTCTCCTGACTTGGAGAGTCAGTGCCTTTAACCTCCTGTTTGGCCCAGATTGCAATTTCTGCAGAAGATGAACAGGAAAGGTAGAAGCAATGAGAGACTAGCTGGAGGTGTCTGGACGGGCAAATTTAACTCTCATTTCCCACCAGGAAGAGGAATTAACCAAAGGCTCAGCGTCCCGTGCCGGAACCACATTAGGGCCTGAAGCAATCCTGCGGTGTTGTGGCCCGCTCACAAGAAAGCGAGTTGAAGAAAGGAGCTCACGGGCACTGTAATTCACAAACGTGCAGAGTTATAAATGACAGCTATCGTCCAAAAATATACTGAAGTAAGGCTGCCAAGAGGACTTGAAAGCGGGGCAGAATTGCAGAAAACCGATTTCAGGAGGGAGACTGGAATTGCATTTAACGCATAGGAAAAGAGGAAGAACGTCCAAAATGATGCACTTGGCCAAAAATGTCGTATGCGTTTTTTCCTGAATATATTCAGGAAAAAACGCATACACCATTTTTGGCCAACCAAGCAAGCTTGCAAAGGAAATCTGCACTACAATGAAGTCTCACTTCCCCCCGGTCAAAAGGGCCATCTGAAAAAAGTGTAAAATCGAGAAAGGCAGGAGAGTCCATAGAGAACTGGGAGCCTTGTTATGCTGATGGGCGGGATGTAAATTGCCAACAGCCACTCGAGAGAAGTGTATGGTGTTTCCTGAAACATCTAAAAAACAAAGCAACGGAGCCTAGGGCACTTCCACTTATGGTCCTATAGCTTAGGGAAATTAAAATCAAAAAGACACAGCCACCCCAAAGTTTGGGACGGCTCTGTTTACAAGAACATCGTTTACGGTACAAGTTCAATATCGCAGAAAGTAAAAAATGGATAAAGAAGTTGTGGTAATTACGTACAATGCAATATCACTCAGCAATGAAATCTACGTCATCAGGCCCGTAACAGCATAGAGTGGATTCAGGTATGATGATTCTAACTGAAATAAGTCACACAGAAAAAGAAACATCATAAGATATCACTAATACACGGAATGTAGAATTGGCTACACAGGAACTGGATTACAAAACAGAACAGGGTCTCAAATTTAGAAAACCAACTTATGCTTGCTTAAGGGGAAAGGTGAGTTGGGGTGCTGCATAAAACCAGAGATTGAAATGAACACAGATAAATTTCCTCAAGCCAAATATGTAATAGAAAAGAGCTACTACTTGCTCAACGAAATGTACTCAAAACCGCATATTAAACGCCTAAGAATGTACCTGACTAGTAAGTATCTTAAAACCTATGGATTGCTATGTCTCTGAAAGAGAATCAAGCGTGTGTACAGGGACATAAACGCAGAAGTGTTAGGATTGGAGAGGTTCGGTGAGCAAATGAAAACCCTTTGAAGTCATATTGCATGGTACCCATTCCACGGGTCTCAACTCTCCAACTTTAAGGGAATCTTCCTTCAGCTGAAACATGCATGTGGAACCCAGAGTATGATCAACCGTGTGATCGGGAGACGTGTTCCAATATGTCTCAGTTCTCGTCCCCTGGTACTCGGGTGCAACATTCCAGACGCTTTACTAACACTCTCCCGACTTGGAGAGTCAGTGCCTTTAACCTCCTGTTTGGCCCAGTTTGCAATTTCTGCAGAAGATGAACAGGAATAGGGAGAACCAATGAGAGACTAGCTGGAGGTGTCTGGACGGGCAAATTTAACTCTCATTTCCCACCAGGAAGAGGAATTAACCAAAGGCTCAGCGTGCCGTGCCGGAACAAGATTAGGGCCTGAAGCAATCCTGCGGTGTTGCGGCCAGCTCACAAGAAAGCGAGTTGAAGAAAGGAGCTCAGGGGCCCTGTAATTCACAAACCTGCAGAATTATAAATGACAGCTATCGTCCAAAAATATACTGAAGTAAGGCTGCCAAGAGGACTTGAAAGCGGGGCAGAATTGCAGAAAACCGATTTCAGGAGGTAGACTCTAATTGCATTTAAAGCATAGGAAAAGAGGCAGAACGTCCACAATGATGCACTTGGACAAACAGGGCGTATGCATTTTTTCCTGAATATATTCACTCGGGAGAAGTGTATGGTGTTTCCTGAAACATCTAAAAAAGAAAGTAACAGAGCCTAGGTCAATTCCACTTATGGTCCTATAGCTTAGGGAAATTAAAATCAAAAAGACACAGCCACCCCAAAGTTTGGGATGGCTCAATTTACAAGAACCTCGTTTATGGTACAAGTTCAATATCGCAGAAAGCAAAAAATGGATAAAGCAGTTGTGGTACTTACGTACAATGCAATATCACTCAGCAATGAAATCTATGTCAACAGGCCTGTAGCAGAAAATGAGTGGGTTCAGGTATGATGATTCTAACTGAAATAAGTCACACAGAAAAAGAAACATCATAAGATATCACTAATACACGGAATGTAAACTTGGCTACACAGGAACTGGATTACAAAACAGAACAGGGTCTCAAATTTAGAAAACCAACTTATGCCTGCTTAAGGGGAAGGTGAGTTTGGGTGCTGCATAAAACCAGAGATTGAAATGAGCACAGATAAAGTTCCTTAAGCCAAATATGGAATAGACAAGTGCTACTCCTTGTTCAATGAAATGGACTCAACACCCCATATTAAACGCCTAAGAATGTACCTGACTAGTAAGTATCTTAAAACCTATGGATTGCTATGTCTCCGAAAGAGAATCACGCATGTGTACAGGGATATAAACGCAGCAGTGATAGGATTGGAGAGGTTCGGTGAGCAAACGAAGACCCTTTCAAATCATATTGCATGGTACCCATTCCACGGGTCTCAACTCTCCAGGTTTAAGGGATTCTTCCTTCAGCTAAAACATGCATGTGGAACCCAGAGTATGATCAACCATGTGATCGGGAGACGTGTGCCAATATATCTCAGTTCTTGTCCCCTGGTACTCGGGTGTAACATTCCAGACACTTTACTAACACTCTCCCGACTTGGAGAGTCATTGCCTTTAACGTCCTGTTTGGCCCAGTTTGCAATTTCTGCGGAAGATGAACAGGAATAGGGAGAACCAATGAGAGACTAGCTGGAGGTGTCTGGACGGGCAAATTTAACTCTCATTTCCCACCAGGAAGAGGAATTAACCAAAGGCTCAGTGTGCCGTGCCGGAACCAGATTAGGGCCTGAAGCAATCCTGCGGTGTTGCGGCCAGCTCACAAGAAAGCGAGTTGAAGAAAGGAGCTCAGGGGCACTGTAATTCACAAACCTGCAGAGTTATAAATGACAGCTCTCGTCCAAAAATATACTGAAGTAAGGCTGCCAAGAGGACTTGAAAGCGGGGCAGAATTGCAGGAAACCGATTTCAGGAGGTAGACTGGAATTGCATTTAAAGCATAGGAAAAGAGGCAGAACGTCCACAATGATGCACTTGGCCAAAAAGGGCGTATGCGTTTTTTCCTGAATATATTCAGGAAAAAACGCATACGCACTTTATGCCCAACCAAGTAAGCTTGCAAAGGAAATCTGCACTACAATGAAATCTCACTTCCCCCCAGTCAAAAGGGCCATCTGAAAAAAGTGTAAAATCCAGAAAGGCAGGACAGGCCATGGAGAACTGGGAGCCTTGTTATGCTGAAGGGCGGGATGTAAATTGCCAACAGCCACTTGGGAGAAGTGTATGGTGTTTCCTGAAACATCTAAAAAACAAAGCAACAGAGCCTAGGGCACTTCCACTTATGGTCCTATAGCTTAGGGAAATTAAAATCCAAAAGACACAGCCACCCCAAAGTTTGGGACGGCTCTGTTTACAAGAACCTCGTTTACGGTACAAGTTCAATATCGCAGAAAGCGAAAAATGGATAAAGAAGTTGTGGTACTTACATACAATGCAATATCACTCAGCAATGACATCTATGTCATCAGGCCCGTAGCAGCATAATGAGTGGATTCAGGTATGATGATTCTAACTGAAATAAGCCACACAGAAAAAGAAACATCATAAGATATCACTAATACACGGAATGTAAACTTGGCTACACAGGAACTGGATTACAAAACAGAACAGGGTCTCAAATTTAGAAAACCAACTTATGCTTGCTTAAGGGGAAAGGTGAGTTGGGGTGCTGCATAAAACCAGAGATTGAAATGAGCACAGATAAAGTTCCTTAATCCAAATATGGAATAGACAAGAGCTACTCCTTGCTCAACGAAATGGACTCAACATCCCATATTAAACATCTAAGAATGTACCTGACTAGTAAGTATCTTAAAACCTATGGATTGCTATGTCTCCAAAAGAGAATCAAGCGTGTGTACAGGGGCATAAACACAGCAGTGATAGGATTGGAGAGGTTCGGTGAGCAAATGAAGACCCTTTGAAGTCATATTGCATGGTACCCATTCCACGGGTCTCAACTCTCCTGGTTTAAGGGATTTTTCCTTCAGCTAAAACATGCATGTGGAGCCCAGAGTATGATCAACTGTGTGATCGGGAGACGTGTTCAAATATGTCTCAGTTCTCGTCCCCTGGTACTCGGGTGCAACATTCCAGACGCTTTAATAACACTCTCCCGACTTGGAGAGTCAGTGCCTTTAACCTCCTGATTGGTCCAGTTTGCAGTTTCTGCGGAAGATGAACCGGAATAGGGAGGACTAATGAGAGACTAGCTGGAAGTGTCTGGACGGGCAAATTTAACTCTCATTTCCCACCAGGAAGAGAAATTAACAAAAGGCTCAGCGTGCCATGCCGGAATCAGATTAGGGCCTGAAGCAATCCTGCGGTGTTGCGGCCAGCTCACAAGAAAGCGACTTGAAGAAAGGAGCTCAGAGGCACTGTAATCACAAACCTGCAGAGTTATAAATGACAGCTATCGCCCAAAAATATACTAAAGTAAGGCTGCCAAGATGACTTCAAAGCGGGGCAGAATTGCAAGAATCCGATTTCAGGATGTAGACTGGAATTGCATTTAAAGCATAGGAAAAGAGGCAGAACGTCGACAATGATGCACTTGGCCAAAAAGGGTGTACGTGTTTTTTCCTGAATATATTCAGGAAAAAAACGTGTACGCCCTTTTTGGCCAACCAAGCAAGCTTGCAAAGGAAATCTGCACTACAATGAAGTCTCACTTCCCCCCGGTCAAAAGGGCCATCTGAAAAAAGTGTAAAATCCAGAAAGGCAGGACAGGCCATGGAGAACTGGGAGCCTTTTTATGCTGGTGGGTGGGATGTAAATTGCCAACAGCCACTGGGGAGAAGTGTGTGGTGTTTCCTGAAACATCTAAAAAACAAAGCAACAGAGCCTAGGGCACTTCGACTTATGGTCCTATAGCTTAGGGAAATTAAAATCAAAAAGGCACAGCCACGGCAAAGTTTGCGAAAGCTCTGGTTACAAGAACCTTGTTTATGGTACAAGTTCAGTATCGCAGAAAGTGAAAAATGGATAAAGAAGTTGTGGTACTTACGTACAATGCAATATCACTCAGCAATGAAATCTATGTCATCAGGCCCGTAGCAGCATAGAGTGGATTCAGGTATGATGATTCTAACTGAGATAAGTCACACAGAATAAGAAACATCATAAGATATCACTAATACACGGAATGTAAACTTGGCTACACAGGAACTGGATTACAAAACAAAACAGAGTCTCAAATTTAGAAAACCAACTTATGCTTGCTTAAGGGGAAAGGTGAGTTGGGGTGCTGCATAAAACCAGAGATTGAAATGAGCACAGATAAAGTTCCTTAAGCCAAATATGTAATAGACAAGAGCTACTCCTTGCTCAACGAAATGGACTCAACAGCCCATATTAAACGCCTAAGAATGTATCTGACTAGTAAATATCTTAAAACCTATGGATTGCTATGTCTCTGAAAGTGAATCAATCGTGAGTACATGGGCATAAACGCAGCAGTGATAGGATTGGAGAGTTTTGGTGAGCAAATGAAGACCCTTTGAAGTCATATTGCATGGTACCCATTCCACGGGTCTCAACTCTCCAGGTTTAAGGGATTCTTCCTTCAGCTAATACATGCATGTGGAACCCAGAGTATGATCAACCGTGTGATCGGGAGACGTGTTGAAATATGTCTCAGTTCTCGTCCCCTGGTACTCGGGTGCAACATTCCAGATGCTTTACTAACACTCTCCCGACTTGGAGAGTCAGTGCCTTTAACCTCCTGTTTGGCCCAGTTTGCAAATTCCGTGGAAGATGAACAGGAATAGGGAGAACCAATGAGAGACTAGCTGGAGGTGTTTGGACGGGAAAATTTAACTCTCATTTCCAACCAGGAAGAGGAATTAACCAAAGGCTCAGCATGCCATGCCGGAACCAGATTAGGGCCTGAAGCAATCCTGCGGTGTTGCGGCCAGCTCACAAGAAAGCGAGTTGAAGAAAGGAGCTCAGGGGCACTGTAATTCACAAACCTGCACAGTTATAAATGACAGCTATCATCCAAAAATATACTGAAGTAAGGCTGCCAAGAGGACTTGAAAGCGGGGCAGAATTGCAGGAAACCCATTTCAGGACGTAGACTGGAATTGCATTTAAAGCATAGGAAAAGAGGCAGAAGGTCGACAATGATGCACTTGGCCAAAAAGGGCGTATGCGTTTTTTCCTGAATATATTCAGGAAAAAACGCATACGCCCTTTTTGGCCAACCAAGCAAGCTTGCAAACGAAATCTGCACTACAATGAAGTCTCACTTCCCCCCGGTCAAAAGGGCCATCTGAAAAAAGTGTAAAATCCAGAAAGGCAGGACAGGCCATGGAGAACTGGGAGCCTTGTTATGCTGATGGGCGGGATGTAAATTGCCAACAGCCACTAAGGAGAAGTGTATGGTGTTTCCTGAAACATCTAAAAAACAAAGCAACAGAGCCTAGGGCACTTCCACTTATGGTCCTATAGCTTAGGGAAATTAAAATCAAAAAGACACAGCCACCCCAAAGTTTGGGATGGCTCTGTTTACAAGAAACTCGTTTACGGTACAAGTTCAATATCGCATAAAGCGAAAAATGGATAAAGAAGTTGTGGTACTTACGTACAATGCAATATCACTCAGCAATGACATCTATGTCATCAGGCCCATAGCAGCATAATGAGTGCATTCAGGTATGATGATTCTTACTGAAATAAGTCACACAGAAAAAGAAACATCATAAGATATCACTAATACACGGAATGTAAACTTGGCTACACAGGAACTGAATTTCAAAACAGAACATGGTCCCAAATTTAGAAAATCAACTTATGCTTGCTTAAGGGGAAAGGTGAGTTGGGGTGCTGCATAAAACCAGAGACTGAAATGAGCACAAATAAAGTTCCTTAAGCCAAATATGTAATAGACAAGAGCTACTCCTTGCTCAACGAAATGGACTCAAAACCCCATATTAAACGCCTAAGAATGTACCTGACTAGTAATATCTTAAAATCTATGAATTGCTATGTCTCCGAAAGAGAATCAAGCATGTGTAGAGGGGCATAAACGCAGCAGTGATAGGATTGGAGAGGTTCGGTGAGCAAACGAACACCCTTTGAAGTCATATTGAATGGTACCCATTCCACGGGTCTCAACTCTCCAGGTTTAAGGGATTCTTCCTTCAGCTAAAACATGCATGTGGAACCCAGAGTATGATCAACAGTGTAATCGGGAGACGTGTTCAAATATGTCTCAGTTTTCCTCCCCTGGTAAACGGGTGCAACATTCCAGATGCTTTACTAACACTCTCCCGACTTGGAGAGTCAGTGCCTTTAACCTCCTGTTTGGCCCAGTTTGCAATTTCTGCGGAAGATGAACAGGAATAGGGAGAACCAATGAGAGACTAGCTGGAGGTGTCTGGACGGGCAAATTTAACTCTCATTTCCCACCAGGAAGAGGAATTAAGCAAAGGCTCAGCGTGCCGTGCCGGAACCAGATTAGGGCCTGAAGCAATCCTGCGGTGTTGCGGCCAGCTCACAAGAAAGCGAGTTGAAGAAAGGAGCTCAGGGGCACTGTAATTCACAAACCTGCAGAGTTATAAATGACAGCTATCGTCCAAAAATATACTGAAGTAAGGCTGCCAAGAGGACTTGAAAGCGGGGCAGAATTGCAGGAAACCGATTTCAGGAGGTAGACTGGAATTGCATTTAAAACATAGGAAAAGAGGCAGAACGTTGACAATGATGCACTTGGCCAAAAAGGGCGTATGCGTTTTTTCCTGAATATATTCAGGAAAAAGTGCATACGACCTTTTTGGCCAACCAAGCAAGCTTGCAAAGGAAATCTGCACTACAATGAAGTCTCACTTCCCTCCAGTCAAAAGTGCCATCTGAAAAAAGTGTAAAATCCAGAAAGGCAGGACAGGCCATGGAGAACTGGGAGCCTTGTTATGCTGATGGGCGGGATGTAACTTGCCAACAGCCACTCAGGAGAAGTGTATGGTGTTTCCTGGAACATCTAAAACAAAGCAACAGAGCCTAGGGCACTTCCACTTATGGTCCTGCAGCTTAGGGAAATTAAAATCAAAAAGACACAGCCACCCCAATGTTTGGGACTGCTCTGTTTACAAGAACCTCGTTTACGGTACAAGTTCAATATCACAGAAAGTGAAAAATGGATAAAGAAGTTGTGGTACTTACGTACAATGCAATATCACTCAGCAATGAAATCTATGTCATCAGGCCCGTAGCAGCATAGAGTGGATTCAGGTATGATGATTCTAACTGAAATAAGTCACACAGAATAAGAAACATCATAAGATATCACTAATACACGGAATGTATACTTGGCTACACAGGAACTGGATTACAAAACAGAACAGAGTCTCAAATTTAGAAAACCAACTTATGCTTGCTTAAGGGGAAAGGTGAGATGGGGTGCTGCATAAAACCAGAGATTGAAATGAGCACAGATAAAGTTCCTTAAGCCAAATATGTAATAGACAAGAGCTACTCCTTGCTCAACAAAATGGACTCAAAACCCCATATTAAACGCCTAAGAATGTACCTGACTAGTAAGTATCTTAAAACCTATGGATTGCTATGTCTCTGAAAGTGAATCAATCGTGAGTACAGGGGCAAAAACGCAGCAGTGATAGGATTGGAGAGTTTTGGTGGGCAAATGAAGACCCTTTGAAATCATATTGCATGGTACCCATTCCACGGGTCTCAACTCTCCAGGTTTAAGGGATTCTT
The DNA here is from genome assembly GCF_937001465.1 of Orcinus orca. Taxonomy (NCBI): domain Eukaryota; kingdom Metazoa; phylum Chordata; class Mammalia; order Artiodactyla; family Delphinidae; genus Orcinus; species Orcinus orca. The sequence continues at coordinate 735,982 of NW_026043992.1, forward strand.
CCTTCAGCTAAAACATGCATGTGGAACCCAGAGTATGATCAACCATGTGATCGGGAGACGTGTTGAAATATGTCTCAGTTCTCGTCCCCTGGTACTCGGGTGCAACATTCTAGATGCTTTACTAACACTCTCCCGACTTGGAGAGTCACTGCCTTTAACCTCCTGTTTGGCCCAGTTTGCAAATTCCGCGGAAGATGAACAGGAATAGGGAGAACCAATGAGAGACTAGCTGGAGGTGTCTGGACGGGCAAATTTAACTCTCATTTCCCACCAGGAAGAGGAATTAACCAAAGGCTCAGCGTGCCATGCCGGAACCAGATTAGGGCCTGAAGCAATCCTGCGGTGTTGCGGCCAGCTCCCAAGAAAGCGAGTTGAAGAAAGGAGCTCAGGGGCACTGTAATTCACAAACCTGCAGAGTTATAAATGACAGCTATCATCCAAAAATATACTGAAGTAAGGCTGCCAAGAGGACTTGAAAGCCGGGCAGAATTGCAGGAAACCGATTTCAGGAGGTAGACTGGAATTGCATTTAAAGCATAGGAAAAGAGGCAGAAGGTCGACAATGATGCACTTGGCCAAAAAGGGCGTATGCGTTTTTTCCTGAATATATTCAGGAAAAAACGCATACGCCCTTTTTGGCCAACCAAGCAAGCTTGCAAAGGAAATCTGCACTACAATGAAGTCTCACTTCCCCCCGGTCACAAGGGCCATCGGAAAAAAGTGAAAAATCCAGAAAGGCAGGACAGGCCATGGAGAACTGGGAGCCTTGTTATGCTGATGGGCGGCATGTAAATCGCCAACAGTCACAGGGGAGAAGTGTATGGTGTTTCCTGAAACATCTAAAAAACAAAGCAACAGAGCCTAGGGCACTTCCACTTATGGTCCTATAGCTTAGGGAAATTAAAATCAAAAAGACACAGCCACCCCAAACTTTGGGACGGCTCTGTTTACAAGAACTCCTTTACGGTACAAGTTCAATTTCGCAGAAAGTGAAAAATGGATAAAGAAGTTGTGGTACTTACGTACAATGCAATATCACTCAGCAATGAAATCTATGTCATCAGGCCCGTAGCAGCATAATGAGTGGATTCAGGTATGATGATTCTAACTGAAATAAGTCACACAGAAAAAGAAACATCATAAGATATCACTAATACACGGAATGTAAACTTGGCTACACAGGAACTGAATTTCAAAACAGAACATGGTCCCAAATTTAGAAAATCAACTTATGCTTGCTTAAGGGGAAAGGTGAGTTGGGGTGCTGCATAAAACCAGAGATTGAAATGAGCACAGATAAAGTTCCTTAAGCCAAATATGTAATAGACAAGAGCTACTCCTTGCTCAACGAAATGGACTCAAAACCCCATATTAAACGCCTAAGAATGTACCTGACTAGTAATATCTTAAAATCTATGGATTGCTATGTCTCCGAAAGAGAATCAAGCATGTGTAGAGGGGCATAAACGCAGCAGTGATAGGATTGGAGAGGTTCGGTGAGCAAACGAAGACCCTTTGAAGTCATATTGAATGGTACCCATTCCACGGGTCTCAACTCTCCAGGTTTAAGGGATTCTTCCTTCAGCTAAAACATGCATGTGGAACCCAGAGTATGATCAACTGTGTGATCGGGAGACTTGTTCAAATATGTCTCAGTTTTCCTCCCCTGGTACTCGGGTGCAACATTCCAGATGCTTTACTAACACTCTCCTGACTTGGAGAGTCAGTGCCTTTAACCTCCTGTTTGGCCCAGTTTGCAATTTCTGCGGAAGATGAACAGGAATAGGGAGAACCAATGAGAGACTAGCTGGAGGTGTCTGGACGGGCAAATTTAACTCTCATTTCCCACCAGGAAGAGGAATTAAGCAAAGGCTCAGCGTGCCGTGCCGGAACCAGATTAGGGCCTGAAGCAATCCTGCGGTGTTGCGGCCAGCTCACAAGAAAGCGAGTTGAAGAAAGGAGCTCAGGGGCACTGTAATTCACAAACCTGCACAGTTATAAATGACAGCTATCGTCCAAAAATATACTGAGGTAAGGCTGCCAAGAGGACTTGAAAGCGGGGCAGAATTGCAGGAAACCGATTTCAGGAGGTAGACTGGAATTGCATTTAAAGCATAGGAAAAGAGGAAGAACGTTGACAATGATGCACTTGGCCAAAAAGGGCGTATGCGTTTTTTCCTGAATATATTCAGGAAAAAGTGCATACGATCTTTTTGGCCAACCAAGCAAGCTTGCAAAGGAAATCTGCACTACAATGAAGTCTCACTTCCCCCCAGTCAAAAGGGCCATCTGAAAAAAGTGTAAAATCCAGAAAGGCAGGACAGGCCATAGAGAACTGGGAGCCTTGTTATGCTGATGGGCGGGATGTAACTTGCCAACAGCCACTCAGGAGAAGTGTATGGTGTTTCCTGGAACATCTAAAACAAAGCAACAGAGCCTAGGGCACTTCCACTTATGGTCCTGCAGCTTAGGGAAATTAAAATCAAAAAGACACAGCCACCCCAATGTTTGGGACGGCTCTGTTTACAAGAACCTCTTTTACGGTGCAAGTTCAATATCGCAGAAAGTGAAAACTTGATAAAGAAGTTGTGGTACTTACGTACAATGCAATATCCCTCAGCAATGAAATCTATGTCATCAGGCCCATAGCACCATAATGAGTGGATTCAGCTATGATGATTCTAACTGAAATAAGTCACACAGAAAAAGAAACATCATAAGATATCACTAATACACGGAATGTAAACTTGGCTACAAGGGAACTGGATTACAAAACAGAACAGGGTCTCAAATTTAGAAAATCAACTTATGCTTGCTTAAGGGGAAAGGTGAGTTGGGGTGCTGCATAAAACCAGAGATTGAAATGAACACAGATAAAGTTCCTTAAGCCAAATACGTAATAGACAAGAGCTACTCCTTGCTCAACGAAATGGACTCAACACCCCATATTAAACGCCTAAGAATGTACCTGACTAGTAAGTATCTTAAAACCTATGGATTGCTATGTCTCCGAAAGAGAATCAAGCGTGTGTACAGGGGCATAAACACAGCAGTGATAGGATTTGAGAGGTTCGGTGAGCAAATGAAGACCCTTTGAAATCATATTGCATGGTACCCATTCCACGGGTCTCAACTCTCCAGGTTTAAGGGATTCTTCCTTCAGCTAAAACATGCATGTGGAACCCAGAGTATGATCAACCATGTGATCGGGAGACGTGTTCAAATATGTCTCAGTTCTCGTCCCCTGGTACTCGGGTGCAACATTCCAGACGCTTTAATAACACTCTCCCGACTTGGAGAGTCAGTGCCTTTAACCTCCTGATTGGCCCAGTTTGCAATTTCTGCGGAAGATGAACAGGAACAGGAAGGACCAATGAGAGACTAGCTGGAAGTGTCTGGACGGGCAAATTTAACTCTCATTTCCCTCCAGGAAGAGAAAATAACAAAAGGCTAAGCGTGCCGTGACAGAATCAGATTAGGGCCTGAAGCAATCCTGCGGTGTTGCGGCCAGCTCACAAGAAAGCGAGTTGAAGAAAGGAGCTCAGGGGCACTGTAATCACAAACCTGCAGAGTTATAAATGACAGCTATCGTCCAAAAATATACTGAAGTAAGGCTGCCAACAGGACTTCAAAGCGGGGCAGAATTGCAAGAATCCAATTTCAGGATGTAGACTGGAATTGCATTTAAAGCATAGGAAAAGAGGCAGAAGGTCGACAATGATGCACTTGGCCAAAAAGGGCGTATGCTTTTTTTCCTGAATATATTCAGGAAAACGTGCATACGACCTTTTTGGCCCACCAAGCAAGCTTGCAAAGGAAATCTGCACTACAATGAAGTCTCACTTCCCCCCAGTCAAAAGGGCCATCTGAAAAAAGTGTAAAATCCAGAAAGGCAGGACAGGCCATAGAGAACTGGGAGCCTTGTTATGCTGATGGGCGGGATGTAACTTGCCAACAGCCACTCAGGAGAAGTGTATGGTGTTTCCTGGAACATCTAAAACAAAACAATAGAGCCTAGGGCACTTCCACTTATGGTCCTGCAGCTTAGGGAAATTAAAATCAAAAAGACACAGCCACCCCAATGTTTGGGACGGCTCTGTTTACAAGAACCTCGTTTACGGTACAAGTTCAATATCACAGAATGTGAAAAATGGATAAAGAAGTTGTGGTACTTACGTACAATGCAATATCACTCAGCAATGAAATCGATGTCATCAGGCCAGTAGCAGCATAGAGTGGATTCAGGTATGATGATTCTAACTGAAATAAGTCACACAGAATAAGAAACATCATAAGATATCACTATTACACGGAATGTAAACTTGGCTACACAGGAACTGGATTACAAAACAGAACAGAGTCTCAAATTTAGAAAACCAACTTATGCTTGCTTAAGGGGAAAGGTGAGTTGGGGTGCTGCATAAAACCAAAGATTGAAATGAGCACAGATAAAGTTCCTTAAGCCAAATATGTAATAGACAAGAGCTACTCCTTGCTCAACAAAATGGACTCAAAACCCCATATTAAACGCCTAATAATGTACCTGACTAGTAAGTATCTTAAAACCTATGGATTGCTATGTCTCTGAAAGTGAATCAATAGTGAGTACAGGGGCAAAAACGCAGCAGTGATAGGATTGGAGAGTTTTGGTGAGCAAATGAAGACCCTTTGAAGTCATATTGCATGGTACCCATTCCACGGGTCTCAACTCTCCAGGTTTAAGGGATTCTTCCTTCAGCTAAAACATGCATGTGGAACCCAGAGTATGATCAACCGTGTGATCGGGAGACGTGTTGAAATATGTCTCAGTTTTCCTCCCCTGGTACTTGGGAGCAACATTCCAGATGCTTTACTAACACTCTCCCGACTTGGAGAGTCAGTGCCTTTAACCTCCTGTTTGGCCCAGTTTGCAATTTCTGCGGAAGATGAACAAGAATAGGGAGAACCAATGAGAGACTAGCTGGAGGTGTCTGGACGGGGAAATTTAACTCTCATTTCCCACCAGGAAGAGGAATTAACCAAAGTCTCAGCGTGCCGTGCCGGAACCAGATTAGGGCCTGAAGCAATCCTGCGGTGTTGCGGCCAGCTCACAAGAAAGCGAGTTGAAGAAAGGAGCTCAGGGGCACTGTAATTCACAAACCTGCAGAGTTATAAATGACAGCTATCGTCCAAAAATATACTGAAGTAAGGCTGCCAAGAGGACTTGAAAGCGGGGCAGAATTGCAGGAAACCGATTTCAGGAGGTAGACTGGAATTGCATTTAAAACATAGGAAAAGAGGCAGAACGTTGACAATGATGCACTTGGCCAAAAAGGGCGTATGCGTTTTTTCCTGAATATATTCAGGAAAAAACGCATACCAACTTTTTGGCCAACCAAGCAAGCTTGCAAAGGAAATCTGCACTACAATGAAGTCTCACTTACCCCTGGTCAAAAGGGCCATCTGAAAAAAGTGTAAAATCCAGAAAGGCAAGACAGGGCATGGAGAACTGGGAGCCTTGTTATGCTGATGGGCGGGATGTAAATTGCCAACAGGCACTCGGGAGAAGTGTATGGTGTTTCCTGAAATATCTAAAAAACAAAGCAACAGAGCCTAGGGCACTTCCACTTATGGTCCTATAGCTTAGGGAAATTAAAATCAAAAAGACACAGCGACCCCAAAGTTTGGGACGGCTCTGTTTACAAGAACCTCATTTACGGTGCAAGTTCAATATCGCAGAAAGTGAAAACTTGATAAAGAAGTTGTGGTACTTACGTACAATGCAATATCCCTCAGCAATGAAATCTATGTCATCAGGCACATAGCAGCATAATGAGTGGATTCAGGTATGATGATTCTAACTGAAATAAGTCACACAGAAAAAGAAACATCATAAGATATCACTAATACACGGAATGTAAACTTGGCTACACGGGAACTGGATTACAAAACAGAAGAGGGTCTCAAATTTAGAAAATCAACTTATGCTTGCTTAAGGGGAAAGGTGAGTTGGGGTGCTGCATAAAACCAGAGACTGAAATGAACACAGATAAAGTTCCTTAAGCCAAATACGTAAAACACAAGAGCTACTCCTTGCTCAACGAAATGGACTCAACACCCCATATTAAATGCCTAAGAATGTGCCTGACTAGTAAGTGTCTTAAAACCTATGGATTGCTATGTCTCCGAAAGAGAATCAAGCGTGTGTACAGGGGCATAAACGCAGCAGTGATAGGATTGGAGAGGTGCGGTGAGCAAATGAAGACCCTTTGAAGTCATATTGCATGGTAACGGTTTCACGGGTGTCAACTCTCCAGGTTTAAGGGATTCTTCCTTCAGCTAAAGCATGCATGTGGAACCCAGAGTATGATCAACCGTGTGATCGGGAGACGTGTTCCAATATGTCTCAGTTCTCGTCCCCTGGTACTCGGGTGCAACATTCCAGACGCTTTACTAACGCTCTGCCGACTTGGAGAGTCAGTGCCTTTAACCTCTTGTTTGGCCCAGTTTGCAATTTCTGCGGAAGATGAACAGGAATAGGGAGAACCAATGAGAGACTAGCTGGAGGTGTCTGGACGGGAAAATTTAACTCTCATTTCCCACCAGGAAGAGGAATTAACCAAAGGCTCAGTGTGCCGTGCCGGAACCAGATTAGGGCCTGAAGCAATCCTGCGGTGTTGCAGCCAGCGCACAAGAAAGCGAGTTGAAGAAAGGAGCTCAGGGGCACTGTAATTCACAAACCTGCAGAGTTATAAATGACAGCTATCGTCCAAAAATATACTGAAGTAAGGCTGCCAAGAGGACTTGAAAGCGGGGCAGAGTTGCAGGAAACCGATTTCAGGAGGTAGACTGGAATTGCATTTAAAGCATAGGAAAAGAGGCATAACGTCGAGAATGATGCACTTGGCCAAAAAGGGCGTATGCGTTTTTTCCTGAATATATTCAGGAAAAAGCGCATACGCCATTTTTGGCCAACCAAGCAAGCTTGCAAAGGAAATCTGCACTACAATGAAGTCTCACTTCCCACCGGTCAAAAGGGACATCTGAAAAAAGTGTAAAATCCAGAAAGGCAGGACAGGCCATGGAGAACTGGGAGCCTTGTTATGCTGATGGGCAGGATGTAAATTGCCAACAGCCACTTGGGAAAAGTGTATGGTGTTTCCTGAAACATCTGAGAAACAAAGCAACAGAGCTTAGGGCAATTCCACTTATGGTCCTATAGCTTAGGGAAATTAAAATCAAAAAGACACAGCCACCCCAAAGTTTGGGACAGCTCTGTTTACTAGAACCTCGTTTATGGGACAAGTTCAATATCGCAGAAAGTGAAAAATGGATAAAGAAGTTTTGGTACTTACGTACAATGCAATATCAGTCAGCAATGAAATCTATGTCATCAGGCCCGTAGCAGCATAATGATTGAATTCAAGTATGATGATTCTAACTGAATTAAGTCACAAGAAAAAGAAACATCATAAGATATCATTAATACACGGAATGTAAACTTGGCTACACAGGAACTGGATTACAAAACAGAACAGGGTCTCAAATTTAGAAAACCAACTTATGCTTGCTTAAGGGGAAAGGTGAGTTGGGTTGCTGCATAAAACCAGAGATTGAAATGAGCACAGATAAAGTTCCTTAAGCCAAATATGTAATAGACAAGAGCTACACCTTGCTCAACGAAATGGACTCAACACCCCATATTAAACGCCTAAGAATGTGCCTGACTAGTAAGTATCTTAAAACCTATGGATTGATATGTCTGTGAAAGAGAATCAAGCGTGTGTACAGGGGCATAAACGCAGCAGTGATAGGATTGGAGAGGTGCGGTGAGCAAATGAAGACCCTTTGAAGGCATATTGCATGGTAACGGTTCCACGGGTCTCAACTCTCCAGGTTTAAGGGATTCTTCCTTCAGCTAAAGCATGCATGTGGAACCCAGAGTATGATCAACCGTGTGATCGGGAGACGTGTTCAAATATGTCTCAGTTCTCGTCACCTGGTACTCGGGTGCAACATTCCAGACGCTTTACTAACGCTCTGCCGACTTGGAGAGTCAGTGCCTTTAACCTCCTGTTTTGCCCAGTTTGCAATTTCTGCGGAAGATGAACAGGAATAGGGAGAAACGATGAGAGACTAGCTGGAGGTGTCTGGAGGGGCAAATTTAACTCTCATTTCCCACCAGAAAGAGGAATTAACCGAAGGCTCAGCGGGCCATGCCGGAACAAGATTAGGGCCTGAAGGAATCCTGCGGTGTTGCGGCCAGCTCACAAGAAAGCGAGTTGAAGAAAAGAGCTCTGGGGCACTGTAATTCACAAAGATGCAGATTTATAAATGACAGCTATCGTCCAAAAATATACTGAAGTAAGGCTGCCAAGCGGACTTGAAAGCGGAGCAGAATTGCAGGAAACCGATTTCAGGAGGTAGACTGGAATTGCATTTAAAGCATAGGAAAAGAGGCAGAACATCGACAATGATGCACTTGGCCAAAAAGGGCGTATGTGTTTCTTCCTGAATATATTCAGGAAAAAACGCATACGCACTTTTTGGCCAACCAAGCAAGCTTGCAAAGGAAATCTGCACTGCAATGAAGTCTCACTTCCCCGCGGTCAAAGGGGCCATCTGAAAAAAGTGTAAAATCCAGAAAGGCAGGACAGGCCATGGAGAACTGGGAGCCTTGTTATGCTGATGGGCGGGATGTAAATTGCCAACAGCCACTCGGGAGAAGTGTATGGTGCTTCCTGAAACATCTAAAAAACAGAGGAACAGAGCCTAGGGCACTTCCACTTATGGTCCTATAGCTTAGGGAAATTAAAATCAAATAGGCACAGCGACCCCAAAGTTTGGGACGGCTCTGTTTACAAGAACCTCGTTTACGGTACAAGTTCAATATCGCAGAAAGCGAAAAATGGATAAAGAAGTTTTGGTACTTACGTACAATGCAATATCACTCAGCAATGAAATCTACGTCATCAGGCCCGTAGCAGCATAATGAGTGGATTCAGGTATGATGATTCTAACTGAGATAAGTCACACAGAAAAAGAAACATCATAAGATATCACTAATACACGGAATGTAAACTTGCTACACAGGAACTGAATTACAAAACAAAACAGGGTCTGAAATTTAGAAAACCAACTTATGCTTGCTTAAGGGGAAAGGTGAGTTGGGGTGCTGCATAAAACCAGAGATTGAAATGAGCACAGATAAGGTTCCTTAAGCCAAATATGTAATAGACAAGAGCTACTACTTGCTCAACGAAATGGACTCAACACCCCATATTAAATGCCTAAGAATGTGCCTGACTAGTAAGTATCTTAAAACCTATGGATTGCTATGTCTCCGAAAGAGAATCAAGCGTGTGTACAGGGGCATAAATGCAGCAGTGATAGGATTGGAGAGGTGCGGTGAGCAAATGAAGACCCTTTGAAGTCATATTGCATGGTACCCATTCCACGGGTCTCAACTCTCCAGGTTTAAGGGATTCTTCCTTCAGCTAAAGCATGCATGTGGAACCCAGAGTATGATCAACCATGTGATCGGGAGACGTGTTCCAATATGTCTCAGTTCTCGTCCCCTGGTACTCAGGTGCAACATTCCAGACACTTTACTAACGCTCTGCCGACTTGGAGAGTCAGTGCCTTTAACCTCCTGTTTGGCCCAGTTTGCAATTTCTGCAGAAGATGAACAAGAATAGGGAGAACCGATGAGAGACTAGCTGGAGGTGTCTGGACGGGCAAATTTAACTCTCATTTCCCACCAGGAAGAGGAATTAACCAAAGGCTCAGCGGGCCGTGCCAGAACAAGATTAGGGCCTGAAGGAATCCTGCGGTGTTGCGGCCAGCTCACAAGAAAGCGAGTTGAAGAAAAGAGCTCAGGGGCACTGTAATTCACAAAGATGCAGAGTTATAAATGACAGCTATCGTCCAAAAATATACTGAAGTAAGGCTGCCAAGCGGACTTGAAAGCGGGGCAGAATTGCAGGAAACCGATTTCAGGAGGTAGACTGGAATTGCAGTTAAAGCATAGAAAAAGAGGCAGAACGTCCACAATGATGCACTTGGCCAAAAATGGCGTATGTGTTTCTTCCTGAATATATTCAGGAAAAAACGCATACGCACTTTTTGGCCAACCAAGCAAGCTTGCAAAGGAAACCTGCACTGCAATGAAGTCTCACATCCCCCCGGTCAAAAGGGCCATCTGAAAAAAGTGTAAAATCCAGAAAGGCAGGACAGGCCATGGAGAACTGGGAGCCTTGTTATGCTGATGGGCGGGATGTAAATTGCCAACAGCCACTGGGGAGAAGTGTATGGTGCTTCCTGAAACATCTAAAAAACAGAGGAACAGAGCCTAGGGCACTTCCACTTATGGTCCTATAGCTTAGGGAAATTAAAATCAAAAAGACAGAGCCACCCCAAAATTTGGGATGGCTCTGTTTACAACAACCTCGTTTACGGTACAAGTTCAATATCGCAGATAGCAAAAAATGGATAAAGAAGTTTTGGTACTTACGTACAATGCAATATCACTCAGCAATGCAATCTACGTCATCAGGCCCGTAGCAGCATAATGAGTGGATTCAGGTATGATGATTCTAACTGAGATAAGTCACACAGGAAAAGAAACATCATAAGATATCACTAATACTCGGAATGTAAACTTGCTACACAGGAACTGAATTACAAAACAAAACAGGGTCTGAAATTTAGAAAACCAACTTATGCTTGCTTAAGGGGAAAGGTGACTTGGGGTGCTGCATAAAACCAGAGATTGAAATGAGCACAGATAAAGTTCCTTAAGCCACTTATGTATTAGACAAGAGCTACTCCTTGCTCAACGAAATGGACTCAACACCGCATATTAAACGCCAAAGTATGTACCTGACTAGTAAGTATCTTAAAACCTATGGATTGCTATGTCTCCGAAAGAGAATCAGGCATGTGTACAGGGGCATAAATGCAGCAGTGATAGGATTGGAGAGGTTCGGTGAGCAAATGAAGACCCTTTGAAGTCATATTGCATGGTACCCATTCCACGGGTCTCAACTCTCCAGGTTTAAGGGATTCTTCCTTCAGCTAAAACATGCATGTGGAACCCAGAGTATGATCAACCATGTGATCGGGATACGTGTTCCAATATGTCTCAGTTCTCGTCCCCTGGTACTCGGGTGCAACATTCCAGACGCTTTACTAATGCTCTGCCGACTTAGAGAGTCAGTGCCTTTAACCTCCTGTTTGGCCCAGTTTGCAATTTCTGCGGCAGATGAACAGGAATAAGGAGAACCAATGAGAGACTAGCAGGAAGTGTCTGGACGGGCAAATTTAACTCTCATTTCCCACCAGGAAGAGGAATTAACCAAAGGCTCAGCGTGCCGTGCTGGAACCAGATTAGGGCCTGAAGCAATCCTGCGGTGTTGCGGCCAGCTCACAAGAAAGCGAGTTGAAGAAAGGAGCTCAGGGGCACTGTAATTCACAAACCTGCAGAGTTATAAATGACAGCTATCGTCCAAAAGTATACTGAAGTAAGGCTGCCAAGAGGACTTGAAAGCGGGCCAGAATTGCAGGCAACCGATTTCAGGAGGTAGACTGGAATTGCATTTAAAGCATAGGAAAAGAGGCAGAACGTGGACAATGATGCACTTGGCCAAAAAGGGCGTATGCGTTTTTTCCTGAATATATTCAGGAAAAAACGCATACGCCCTTTTTGGCCAACCAAGCAAGCCTGCAAAGGAAATCTGCACTACAATGAAGTCTCACTTCCCCCTGGTCAAAAGGGCCATCTGAAAAAAGTGTAAAATCCAGAAAGGCAACACAGGCCATGGAGAACTGGGAGCCTTGATATGCTGATGGGCGGAATGTAAATTGCCACCAGCCAGTCGGGAGAAGTGTATGGTGTTTCCTGAAACATGTAAAAAAAAGCAACAGAGCCTAGGGCACTTCCACTTATGGTCCTATAGCTTAGGGAAATTAAAATCAAAAAGACACAGCCACCCCAACGTTTGGGACGGCTCTGTTTACAAGAACCTCCTTTACGGTACAATTTCAATTTCGCAGAAAGTGAAAAATGGATGAAGAAGTTGTGGTACTTACGTACAATGCAATATCACTCAGCAATGAAATCTATGTCATCAGGCCCGTAGCAGCATAATGAGTGGATTCAGGTATGATGATTCTAACTGAAATAAGTCACACAGAAAAAGAAACATCATAAGATATCACTAATACACGGAATGTAAACTTGGCTACACAGGACCTGGATTACAAAACAGAAGAGCGTCTCAAATTTAGAAAACCAACTTATGCTTTCTTAAGGGGAAAGGTGAGTTGGGGTGCTGCATAAAAGCAGAGGTTGAAATGAGCACAGATAAAGTTCCTGAAGCCAAATATGTAATAGACAAGAGCTACTCCTTGCTCAACGAAATGGACTCAACACCCCATATTAAACGCCTAAGAATGTATCTGACTAGTAAGTATCTTAAAACGTATGGATTGCTATGTCCCTGAAAGAGAATCAAGCGTGTGTACAGGGGCATAAACGCAGCAGTGATAGGATTGGAGAGGTTCGGTGAGCAAATGAAGACCCTTTGAAGTCATATTGCATGGTACCCATTCCACGGGTCTCAACTCTCCAGGTTTAAGGGATTCTTCCTTCAGCTAAAGCATGCATGTGGAACCCAGAGTATGATCAACCGTGTGATCGGGAGACGTGTTCCAATATGTCTCAGTTCTCGTCCCCTGGTACTCGGGTGCAACATTCCAGACGCTTTACTAACACTCTCCCGACTTGGAGAGTCAGTGCCTTTAACCTCCTGTTTGGCCCAGTTTGCAATTTCTGCAGAAGATGAACACGAATAGGTGGAACCAATGAGAGACTAGCTGGAGGTGTCTGGACGGGCAAATTTAACTCTCATTTCCCACCAGGAAGAGGAATTAACCAAAGTCTCAGCGTGCCGTGCCTGAACCAGATTAGGGCCTGAAGCAATCCTGCGGTGTGGCGGCCAGCTCACAAGAAAGCGAGTTGAAGAAAGGAGCTCAGGCGCACTGTATTCACAAACCTGCAGAGTTATAAATGACAGCTATCGTCCAAAAGTATACTGAAGTAAGGCTGCCAAGAGGACTTGAAAGTGGGGAGGATTGCAGGAAACCGATTTCAGGAGGTAGACAGGAATTGCATTTAAAACATAGGAAAAGAGGCAGAACGTCCACAATGATGCACTTGGCCAAAAAGGGTGTATGCGTTTTTTCCTGAATATATTCAGGTAAAAACGCATACGCCCTTTTTGGCCAACCAGCAAGCTTGCAAAAGAAATCTGCACTACAATGAAGTCTAACTTCCCCGGGTCAAAAGTGCCATCTGTTAAAAGTGTAAAATCCAGGAGGCAGGAGAGGCCATGGAGAACTGGGAGCCTTGTTATGCTGATGGGTGGGATGTAAATTGCCAACAGCCACTAGGGAGAAGTGTATGGTGTTTCCTGAAACATCTAAAAAACAAAGCAACAGAGCCTAGGGCACTTCCACTTATGGTTCTATAGCTTAGGGAAATTAAAATAAAAAAGACAAAGCCACCCCAAAGTTTGGGACGGCTCTGTTTACAAGAACCTCATTTATGGTACAAGTTCAATATCACAAAAAGCGAAAAATGGATAAAGAAGTTGTGGTACTTACGTACAATGCAATATCACTCAGCAATGAAATCTATGTCATGAGGCCCGTAGCAGCATAATGAGTGGATTCAGGTATGATGATTCTAACTGAAATAAGTCACACAGAAAAAGAAACATCATAAGATATCACTAATACACGGAATGTAAACTTGGCTACAGAGGAACTGGATTACAAAACAGAACAGGGTCTCAAATTTAGAAAACCAACTTACGCTTGCTTAAGGGGAAAGGTGAGTTGGGGTGCTGCATAAAACCAGAGATTGAAATGAGCACAGATAAAGTTCCTTAAGCCAAATATGTAATAGACAAGAGCTACTGCTTGTTCAACGAAATGGACTCAACACCCCATATTAAACGCCGAAGAATGTACCTGACTAGTAAGGATCTTAAAACCTATGGATTGCTATGTCTCCGAAAGAGAATCAAGCGTGTGTACAGGGGCATAAACGCAGCAGTGATAGGATTGGAGAGGTTCGGTGAGCAAACAAAGACCCTTTGAAGTCATATTGCATGGTACCCATTCCACGGGTCTCAACTCTCCAGGTTTAAGGGATTCCTCCTTCAGCTAAAACATGCATGTGGAACTCAGAGTATGATCAACCGTGTGATCGGGAGACGTGTTCCAATATGTCTCAGTTCTCCTCCCCTGGTACTCGGGTGCAGTATTCCAGATGCTTTACTAACACTCTCTCGACTTGGAGAGTCAGTGCATTTAACCTCCTGTTTGGCCCAGTTTGCAATTTCTGCGGAAGATGAACAGGAATAGGGAGAACCAATGAGAGACTAGCTGGAGGTTTCTGGACGGGCAAATTTAACTCTCATTTCCCACCAGGAAGAGGAATTAACCAAAGGCTCAGCGTGCCGTGCCGGAACCAGATTAGGGCCTGAAGCAATCCTGTGGTGTTGCAGCCAGCTCACAAGAAAGCGAGTTGAAGAAAGGAGCTCAGGGGCACTGTAATTCACAAACCTGCAGAGTTATAAATGACAGCTATCGTCCAAAAATATACTGAAGTAAGGCTGCCAAGAGGACTTGAAAGCGGGGCAGAACTGCAGGAAACAAATTTCAGGAGGTACACTGGAATTGCATTTAAAGCATAGGAAAAGAGGCAAAACGTCGACAATGATGCACTTGGCCAAAAAGGGCGTATGCGTTTTTTCCTGAATATATTCAGGAAAAAACGCATACGCCCTTTTTGGCCAACCAAGCAAGCTTGCAAAGGAAATCTGCACTACAATGAAGTCTCACTTCCCCCCGGTCAAAAGGACCACTGAAAAAAGTGTAAAATCCAGAAAGGCAGGACAGGCCATGGAGAACTGGGAGCCTTGTTATGCTGATGGGCGGGATGTATATTGCCAACAGCCACTTGGGAGAAGTGTATGGTGTTTCCTGAAACATCTAAAAACAGAGGAACAGAGCCTAGGGCAATTCCACTTATGGCCCTATAGCTTAGGGAAATTAAAATCAAAAAGACACAGCCACCCCAACGTTTGGGATGGCTCTGTTTACAAGAAACTCGTTTACGGGACAAGTTCAATATCACAGAAAATGAAAAATGGATAAAGAAGTTGTGGTACTTACGTACAATGCAACATCACTCAGCAATGAAACCTATGTCATCCGGCCCGTAGCAGCATAATGAGTGGATTCAGGTATGATGATTCTAACTGAAATAAGTCACACAGAAAAAGAAACATCATAAGATATCACTAATACACGGAATGTAAACTTGGCTACACAGGAACTGAATTACAAAACAGAACAGGGTCTCAAATTTAGAAAACCAACTTATGCTTGCTTAAGGGGAAAGGTGAGTTGGGGTGCTGCATAAAACCAGAGATTGAAATGAGCACAGATAAAGTTCCTTAAGCCAAATATGTAATAGACAAGAGCTACTCCTTGCTCAGCGAAATGGACTCAACACCCCATATTAAACGCCTAAGAATGTACCTGACTACTAATTATCTTAAAACCTATGGATTGCTATGTCTCCGAAAGAGAATCAAGCATGTGTACAGGGGCATAAACGCAGCAGTGATAGGATTGGAGAGGTTCGGTGAGCAAACAAAGACCCTTTGAAGTCATATTGCATGGTACCCATTCCACGGGTCTCAACTCTCCAGGTTTAAGGGATTCTTCCTTCAGCTAAAACATGCATGTGGAACCCAGAGTATGATCAACCGTGTGATCGGGAGACGTGTTCCAATATGTCTCAGTTCTCGTCCCCTGGTACTCGGGTGCAACATTCCAGACGCTTTACTAACACTCTCCCGACTTGGAGAGTCAGTGCCTTTAACCTCCTGTTTGACCCAGTTTGCAATTTCTGCGGAAGATGAACAGGGATAAGCAGGACCAATGAGAGACTAGCTGGAGGTGTCTGGACGGGCAAATTTAACTCTCATTTCCCACCAGGAAGAGAAATTAACCAAAGGCTCAGCATGCCCTGCGGGAACCAGATCAGGGCCTGAAGCAATCCTGCGGTGTTGCGGCCAGCTCACAAGAAAGCGAGTTAAAGAAAGGAGCTCAGGGGCACTGTAATTCACAAACCTGCAGAGTTATAAATGACAGCTATCGTCCAAAAATATACTGAAGTAAGGCTGCCAAGAGGACTTGAAAGTGGGGCAGAATTTCAGGAAACCGATTTCTGGAGGTGGACTGGAATTGCATTTAAAGCATAGGAAAAGAGGCAGAACATCCACAATGATGCACTTGGCCAAAAAGGGCGTATGCTTTTTTACCTGAATATATTCAGGAAAAAAAGCATACGCACTTTTTGGCCAACCAAGCAAGCTTGCAAAGGAAATCTGCACTACAATGAAGTCTCACTTCCCCGCGGTCAAAGGGGCCATCTGAAAAAAGTGTAAAATCCAGAAAGGCAGGACAGGCCATGGAGAACTGGGAGCCTTGTTATGCTGATGGGCGGGATGTAAATTGCCAACAGCCACTCGGGAGAAGTGTATGGTGTTTCCTGAAACATCTAAAAAACAAAGCAACAGAGCCTAGGTCAATTCCGCTTATGGTAATATAGTTTAGGAAAATTAAAATCAAAAAGACACAGCCACCCCAAAGTTTGGAACGGCTCTGTTTACAAGAACCTCGTTTACGGTACAAGTTCAATATCGCAGAAAGCGAAAAATGGATAAAGAAGTTGTGGTACTTACGTACAATGCAATATCACTCAGCCATGAAATCTATGTCATCGGCCCATAGCAGCATAATGAGTGGATTCAGGTATGATGATTGTAACTGAAATAAGTCACACAGGAAAAGAAACATCATAAGATATCACTAATACACGGAATGTAAACTTGGCTACACAGAACTGAATTACAAAACAGAACAGGGTCTCAAATTTAGAAAACCAACTTATGCTTGCTTAAGGGGAAAGGTGAGTTGGGGTGCTGCATAAACCCAGAGATTGAAATGAGCACAGATAAGGTTCCTTAAGCCAAATATGGAATAGACAAGAGCTACTCCTTGCTCAACGAAATGGACTCAAAATCCAAAATTAAACGCCTAAAAATGTACCTGACTAGTAAGTATATTAAAACCTATGGATTGCTATGTCTCTGAAAGAGAATCAAGCGTGAGTACAGGGGCATAAACGCAGCAGTGATAGGATTGGAGAGCTTCGGTGAGCAAATGAAGACCCTTTGAAGTCATATTGCATGGTACCCATTCCACGGGTCTCAACTCTCCAGGTTTAAGGGATTCTTCCTTCAGCTAAAACATGCATGTGGAACCCAGAGTATGATCAACCGTGTGATCGGGAGACGTGTTCCAATATGTCTCAGTTCTATTCCCCTGGTACTCGGGTGCAACATTCCAGATGCTTAACTGACACTCTCCCGACTTGGAGAGTCAGTGCCTTTAACCTCCTGTTTGGCCCAGTTTGGAATTTCTGCGGAAGATGAACAGGAATAGGGAGAACCAATGAGAGACTAGCTGGAGGTGTCTGGACGGGCAAATTTAACTCTCATTTCCCACCAGGAAGAGGAATTAAGCAAAGGCTCAGCGTGCCGTGCCAGAAGCAGATTAGGGCCTGAAGCAATCCTGCGGTGTTGCGGCCATTTCACAAGAAAACGAGTTGAAGAAAGGAGCTCAGGGGCACTGTAATTCACAAACCTGCAGAGTTATAAATGACAGCTATCGTCCAAAAATATACTGAAGTAAGGCTGCCAAGAGGACTTGAAAGCGGGGCAGAATTGCAGGAAACCGATTTCAGGAGGTAGACTGGAATTGCATTTAAAGCAAAGGAAAAGAGGCAGAAAGTCCACAATGATGCACTTGGCCAAAAAGGGCGTATTCGTTTTTTCCTGAATATATTCAGGAAAAAAGGCATACGTCCATTTTGGCCAACCAAGCAAGCTTGCAAAGGAAATCTGCACTACAATGAAGTCTCACTTCCCCCTGGACAAAACGGTCATCTGAAAAAAGTGTAAAATCCAAAAAGGCAGGACAGGCCATGGAGAATTGGGAGCCTTGTTATGCTGATGGCCGGGATGTAAATTGCCAACAGCCACTTGGGAGAAGTGTATGGTGTTTCCTGAAACATCTAAAAAACAGAGGAACAGAGCCTAGGGCAATTCCACTTATGGTCCTATAGCTTAGGGAAATTAAAATCAAAAAGACACAGCCACCCCAAAGTTTGGGACGGCTCTGTTTACAAGAACCGCGTTTATGGTACAAGTTCAATATCGCAGAAAGCGAAAAATGGATAAAGAAGTTGTGGTACTTACGTACAATGCAATATCACTCAGCAATGAAATCTATGTCATCAGGCCCATAGCAGCATAATGAGTGGATTCAGGTATGATGATTCTAACTGAAATAAGTCACACAGAAAAAGAAACATCATAAGGTATCACTAATACACGGAATGTAAACTTGGCTACAGAGGAACTGAATTACAAAACAGAACAGGGTCTCAAATTTAGAAAACCAACTTATGCTTGTTTAAGGGGAAAGGTGAGATGGGGTGCTGCATAAAATCAGAGATTGAAATGAGCACAGATAAAGTTCCTTAAGCGAAATATGTAATAGACAAGAGCTACTCCTTGTTCAACGAAATGGACTCAACACCCCATGTTAAACGTCTAAGAATGTACCTGACTAGTAAGTATCTTAAAACCTATGGATTGCTATGTCTCTGAAAGAGAATCAAGCATGTGTACCGGGGCATAAACGCAGCAGTGATAGGATTGGAGAGGTTCGGTGAGCAAACAAAGACCCTTTTAAGTCATATTGCATGGTACCCATTCCACGGGTCTCAACTCTCCAGGTTTAAGGGATTCTTCCTTCAGCTAAAACATGCATGTGGAACTCAGAGTATGATCAACCGTGAGATTGGGAGACATGTTCCAATATGTCTCAGTTCTCGCCCCTGGTACTCAGGTGCAACATTCCAGACGCTTTACTAAAACTCTCCCGACTTGGACAGTCAGTGCCTTTAACCTCCTGTTTGGCCCAGTTTGCAATTTCTGTGGAAGATGAACAGGAATAAGGAGAACCAATGAGAGACTAGCTGGAGGTGTCTGGACGGGCAAATTTAACTCTCATTTCCCACCAGGAAGAGGAATTAAGCAAAGGCTCAGCGTGCCATGCCAGAACCTGATTTGGGCCTGAAGCAATCCTGCGGTGTTGCGGCCAGCTCACAAGAAAGCGAGTTGAAGAAAGGAGCTCAGGGGCACTGTAATTCACAAACCTGCAGAGTTATAAATGACAGCTATCGTAAAAAATATACTGAAGTAAGGCTGCCAAGAGGACTTGAAATTGGGGCAGAATTGCACGAAACCGATTTCAGGAGGTAGACTGGAGTTGCATTTAAAGCATAGGAAAAGAGGAAGAATGTCGACAATGATGCACTTGGCCAAAAAGGGCGTATTCGTTTTTTCCTGAATATATTCAGGAAAAAAGGCATAGGTCCTTTTTGGCCAACCAAGCAAGCTTGCAAAGGAAATCTGCACTACAATGAAGTCTCACTTCTCCCCGGTCAAAAGGGCCATCTGAAAAAAGTGTAAAATCCAGAAAGGCAGGACAGGTCATGGAGAACTGGGAGCCTTGTTATGCTGATGGGCGGGATGTAAATTGCCAACAGCCACTCGGGAGAAGTGTATGGTGTTTCCTGAAACATCTAAAAAACAGGTGAACAGAGCCTAGGGCACTTCCACTTATGGTCCTATAGCTTAGGGAAATTAAAATCAAAAAGTCACAGCCACCCAAAAGTTTCGGATGGCTCTGTTTACAACAGCCTCGTTTATGGTACAAGTTCAATATCGCAGAAAGTGAAAAATGGATAAAGAAGTTGTGGTAATTACGTACAATACAATATCACTCAGCAATGAAATCTATGTCATCAGGCCCGTAGCAGCATAATGAGTGGATTCAGGTATGATGATTCTAACTGAAATAAGTCACACAGAAAAAGAAACATCATAAGATATCACTAATACACGGAATGTAAACTTGGCTACACAGGAACTGGATTACAAAACAGAACAGGGTCTCAAATTTAGAAAACCAACTTATGCTTGCTTAAGGGGAAAGGTGAGTTGGGGTGCTGCATAAAACCAGAGATTGAAATGAGCACAGATAAAGTTCCTTAAGCCAAATATGGAATAGACAAGAGCTACTCCTTGCTCAACGAAATGGACTCAACACCCCATATTAAACGCCTGAGAATGTACCTGACTAGTAAGTGTCTTAAAACTTATGGATTGCTATGTCTCCGAAAGAGAATCAAGCGTGTGTACAGGGGCATAAACGCAGCAGTGATAGGATTGGAGAGGTTCGGTGAGCAAATGAAGACCCTTTGAAGTCATATTGCATGGTACCCATTCCACGGGTCTCAACTCTCCAGGTTTAAGGGATTCTTCCTTCAGCTAAAACATGCATGTGGAACCCACAGTATGATCAACCGTGTGATCGGGAAACGTGTTCCAATGTCTCAGTTCTCGTCCCCTGGTACTCGGGTGCAACATTCCAGACACATAACTAACACTCTCCCGACTTGGAGAGTCAGTGCCTTTAACCTCCTCTTTGGCCCAGTTTGCAATTTCTGCGGAAGATGAACAGGAATAAGGAGAACCAATGAGAGACTAGCTGGAGGTTTCTGGACGGGCAAATTTAACTCTCATTTCCCACCAGGAAGAGGAATTAAGCAAAGGCTCAGCGTGCCGTGCCGGAACCAGATTAGGGCCTGAAGCAATCCTGCGGTGTTACGGCCAGCTCACAAGAAAGCGAGTTGAAGAAAGGAGCTCAGGGGCACTGTAATTCAAAAACCTGCAGAGTTATAAATGACAGCTATCGTCCAAAAATTTACTGAAGTAAGGCTGCCAAGAGGACTTGAAAGCGCGGCAGAATTGCAGGAAACCGATTTCAGGAGGTAGACTGGAATTGCATTTAAAGCATAGGAAAAGAGGCAGAATGTTGACAATGATGCACTTGGCCAAAAAGGGCGTATTCGTTTTTTCCTGAATATATTCAGGAAAAAACGCATACGCACTTTTTGGCCAACCAAGCAAGCTTGCAAACAAATCTGCACTACAATGAAGTCTCACTTCCCCCCGGTCAAAACGGCCATCTGAAAAAAGTGTAAAATCCAGAAAGGCAGGACAGGCCATGGAGAATTGGGAGCCTTGTTATGCTGATGGGCGGGATGTAAATTGTCAACAGCCACTCGGGAGAAGTGTATGGTGCTTCCTGAAACATCTAAAAAACAGAGGAACAGAGCCTAGGGCAATTCCACTTATGGTCCTATAGTTAAGGGAAATTAAAATAAAAAAGACACAGCCACCCAAAAGTTTGTGACGGCTCTCTTTACAAGAACCTAATTTACGGGACAAGTTCAATATCACAGAAAGTGAAAAATGGATAAAGAAGTTGTGGTACTTACGTAGAATGCAATATCACTCAGCAATGAAATCTATGTCATCAGGCCCATAGCAGCATAATGAGTGGATTCAGGTATGATGATTCTAACTGAAATAAGTCACATAGAAAAAGAAACATCATAAGATATCACTAATACACGGAATGTAAACTTGGCTACACAGGAACTGGATTACAAAAGAGAACAGGGTCTCAAATTTAGAAAACCATCTTATGATTGCTTAAGGGGAAAGGTGAGTTGGGGTGCTGCATAAAACCAGAGATTGAAATGAGCACAGATAAAGTTCCTTAAGCCAAATATGTAATAGACAAGAGCTACTCCTTGCTCAACGAAATGGACTCAACACCCCATATTAAACACCTAACAATGTACCTGACTAGTAAGTATCTTAAAACCTATGGATCGCTATGTCTCCGAAAGAGAATCAAGCGTGTGTACAGGGGCATAAACGCAGCAGTGATAGGATTGGAGAGGTTCGGTGAGCAAATGAAGACCCTTTGAAGTCATATTGCATGGTACCCATTCCACGGGTCTCAACTCTCCAACTTAAGGGATTCTTCCTTAGGCGAAATCATGCATGTGGAACCCAGAGTATGATCAACCGTGTGATCGGGAGACGTGTTCCAATATGTCTCAGTTCTCGTCCCCTGGTACTCGGGTGCAACATTCCAGACGCTTTACTAACACTCTCCCGACTTGGAGAGTCAGTGCCTTTAAACTCCTGTTTGGCCCAGTTTGCAATTTCTGCGGAAGATGAACAGGAATAGGGAGAACCAATGAGAGACTAGCTGGAGGTGTCTGGACGGGCAAATTTAACTCTCATTTCCCACCAGGGAGAGGAATTAACCAAAGGCTCAGCGTGCCGTGCCGGAACCAGATTAGGGCCTGAAGCAATCCTGCGGTGTTGCGGCCAGCTCACAAGAAAGCGAGTTGAAGAAAGGAGCTCAGGGGCACTGTAATTCACAAACCTGCAGAGTTATAAATGACAGCTATCGTCCAAAAATATACTGAAGTAAGGCTGCCAAGAGGACTTGAAAGCAGGGCAGAATTGCAGGAAACCGATTTCAGGAGGTAGACTGGAATTGCATTTAAAGCATAGGAAAAGAGGCAGAACGTCCACAATGATGCACTTGGCCAAAAAGGGCGTATGCGTTTTTTCCTGAATATATTCAGGAAAAAACGCATACGCCCTTTTTGGCCAACCAAGCAAGCTTGCAAAGGAAATCTGCACTACAATGAAGTCTCACTTCCCCCCGGTCAAAAGGGCCATCTGAAAAAAGTGTAAAATCCAGAAAGGCAGGACAGGCCATGGAGAACTGGGAGCCTTGTTATGCTGATGGGCGGGATGTATATTGCCAACAGCCACTTGAGAGAAGTGTATGGTGTTTCCTGAAACATCTAAAAAACAGAGGAACAGAGCCTAGGGCAATTCCACTTATGGCCCTATAGCTTAGGGAAATTAAAATCAAAAAGACACAGCCACCCCAACGTTTGGGACGGCTCTGTTTACAAGAAACTCATTTACGGGACAAGTTCAATATCACAGAAAGTGAAAAATGGATAAAGAAGTTGTGGTACTTACGTACAATGCAACATCACTCAGCAATGAAACCTATGTCATCAGGCCCGTAGCAGCATAATGAGTGGATTCAGGTATGATGATTCTAACTGAAATAAGTCACACAGAAAAAGAAACATCATAAGATATCACTAAAACACGGAATGTAAACTTGGCTACACAGGAACTGAATTACAAAACAGAACAGGGTCTCAAATTTAGAAAACCAACTTATGCTTGCTTAAGGGGAAAGGTGAGTTGGGGTGCTGCATAAAACCAGAGATTGAAATGAGCACAGATAAAGTTCCTTAAGCCAAATATGTAATAGACAAGAGCTACTCCTTGCTCAACGAAATGGACTCAACACCCCCTATTAAACGCCTAAGAATGTACCTGACTACTAATTATCTTAAAACCTATGGATTGCTATGTCTCCGAAAGAGAATCAAGCATGTGTACAGGGGCATAAACGCAGCAGTGATAGGATTGGAGAGGTTCGGTGAGCAAACAAAGACCCTTTTAAGTCATATTGCATGGTACCCACTCCACGGGTCTCAACTCTCCAGGTTTAAGGGATTCTTCCTTCAGCAAAATCATGCATGTGGAACCCAGAGTATGATCAACCGTGTGATCAGGAGACGTGTTCCAATATGTCTCAGTTCTATTCCCCTGGTACTCGGGTGCAACATTCCAGACGCTTAACTGACACTCTCCCGACTTGGAGAGTCAGTGCCTTTAACCTCCTGTTTGGCCCAGTTTGCAATTTCTGCGGCAGATGAACAGGAATAGGGAGAACCAATGAGAGACTAGCTGGAGGTGTCTGGACGGGCAAATTTAACTCTCATTTCCCACCAGGAAGAGGAATTAACCAAAGGCTCAGCATGCCGTGCCGGAAGCAGATTAGGGCCTGAAGCAATCCTGCGGTGTTGCGGCCAGCTCACAAGAAAGTGAGTTGAAGAAAGGAGCTCAGGGGCACTGTAATTCACAAACCTGCAGAGTTATAAATGACAGCTATCGTCCAAAAATTTACTGAAGTAAGGCTGCCAAGAGGACTTGAAAGCGGGGCAGAATTGCAGGAAACCGATTTCAGGAGGTAGACTGGAATTGCATTTAAAGCATAGGAAAAGAGGCAGAAAGTCGACAATGATGCACTTGGCCAAAAAGGGCGTATTTGTTTTTTCCTGAATATATTCAGGAAAAAAGTCATAGGTCCTTTTTGGCCAACCAAGCAAGCTTGCAAATGAAATCTGCACTACAATGAAGTCTCACTTCTCCCCGGTCAAAAGGGCCACTGAAAGAAGTGTAAAATCCAGAAAGGCAGGACAGGCCATGGAGAACTGGGAGCCCTGTTATGCTGATGGGCGGGATGTAAATTGCCAACAGCCACTCGGGAGAAGTGTATGGTGTTTCCTGAAACATCTAAAAAACAGATGAACAGAGCCTAGGGCACTTCCACTTATGGTCCTATAGCTTAGGGAAATTAAAATCAAAAAGACACAGCCACCCAAAAGTTTCGGATGGCTCTGTTTACAAGAACCTCGTTTATGGTACAAGTTCAATATCGCAGAAAGTGAAAAATGGATAAAGAAGTTGTGGTACTTACGTACAATACAATATCACTCAGCAATGAAATCTATGTCATCAGGCCCGTAGCAGCATAATGAGTGGATTCAGGTATGATGATTCTAACTGAAACAAGTCACACAGAAAAAGAAACATCATAAGATATCACTAATACACGGAATGTAAACTTGGCTACACAGGAACTGGATTACAAAACAGAACAGGGTCTCAAATTTAGAAAACCAACTTATGCTTGCTTAAGGGGAAAGGTGAGTTGGGGTGCTGCATAAAACCAGAGATTGAAATGAGCACAGATAAAGTTCTTTAAGCCAAATATGGAATAGACAAGAGCTACTCCTTGCTCAACGAAATGGACTCAACACCCCATATTAAACGCCTGAGAATGTACCTGACTAGTAAGTATCTTAAATCCTATGGATTGCTATGTCTCCGAAAGAGAATCAAGCGTGTGTACAGGGGCAGAAACGCAGCAGTGATAGGATTGGAGAGGTTCGGTGAGCAAATGAAGACCCTTTGAAGTCATATTGCATGGTACCCATTCCACGGGTCTCAACTCTCCAGGTTTAAGGGATTCTTCCTTCAGCTAAAACATGCATGTGGAACCCACAGTATGATCAACCGTGTGATCGGGAGACGTGTTCCAATGTGTCAGTTCTCATCCCCTGGTACTTGGGTGCAACATTCCAGACGCTTTACTAACACTCTCCCGACTTGGAGAGTCAGTGCCTTTAAACTCCTGTTCGGCGCAGTTTGCAATTTCTGCGGAAGATGAACAGGAATAGGGAGAACCAATGAGAGACTAGCTGGAGGTTTCTGGACGGGCAAATTTAACTCTCATTTCCCAACAAGAAGAGGAATTAAGCAAAGGCTCAGCGTGCCGTGCCGGAACCAGATTAGGGCCTGAAGCAATCCTGTGGTGTTGCAGCCAGCTCACAAGAAAGCGAGTTGAAGAAAGGAGCTCAGGGGCACTGTAATTCACAAACCTGCAGAGTTATAAATGACAGCTATCGTCCAAAAATATATTGAAGTAAGGTTGCCAAGAGGACTTGAAAGCGGGGCAGAATTGCAGGAAACCGATTTCAGGAGGTAGACTGGAATTGCATTTAAAGCATAGGAAAAGAGGCAGAACATCGACAATGATGCACTTGGCCAAAAGGGCGTATGCGTTTTTTCCTTAATATATTCAGGAAAAAACGCATACGCCGTTTTTGGCCAACCAAGCAAGCTTGCAAAGGAAATCTGCACTACAATGAAGTCTCACTTCCCCCCAGTCAAAAGGGACATCTGAAAAAAGTGTAAAATCCAGAAAAGCAGGACAGGCCATGGAGAACTGGGAGCCTTGTTATGCTGATGGGCGGGATGTAAATTGCCAACAGCCACTGGGGAGAAGTTTATGGTGTTTCCTGAAACATCTAAGAAACAAAGCAACAGAGCCTAGGGCACTTCCACTTATGGCCCTATAGCTTAGGGAAATTAAAATCAAAAAGACACAGCCACCCCAACGTTTGGGACGGCTCTGTTTACAAGAAACTCGTTTACGGGACAAGTTCAATATCGCAGAAAGTGAAAAATGGATAAAGAAGGTGTGGTACTTACGTACAATGCAATATCACTCAGCAATGAAATCTATGTCATCAGGCCCGTAGCAGCATAATGAGTGGATTCAGGTATGATGATTCTAACTGAAATAAGTCACACAGAAAAAGAAACATCATAAGATATCACTAATACACGTAATGTAAACTTGGCTATACAGGAACTGGATTACAAATCAGAAGAGGGTCTCAAATTTAGAAAACCAACTTATGCTTGCTTAAGGGGAAAGGTGAGTTGGGGTGCTGCATAAAACCAGAGATTGAAATGAGCACAGATAAAGTTCCTTAAGCCAAATATGTAATAGACAATAGCTACTCCTTGCTCAACGAAATGGACTCAACACCCCCTATTAAACGCCTAAGTATGTACCTGACTAGTAAGTATCTTAAAACCTATGAATTGCTATGTCTCCGAAAGAGAAACAAGCGTGTGTACAGGGGCATAAATGCAGCAATGATAGGATTGGAGACATTTGGTGAGCAAATGAAGACCCTTTGAAATCATATTGCATGGTACCCATTCCACGGGTCTCAACTCTCCAGGTTTAAGGGATTCTTCCTTCAGCTAAATCATGCATGTGGAACCCAGAGTATGATCAACCGTGTGATCGGGAGACGTGTTCAAATATGTCTCAGGACTCGTCCCCTGGTACTCGGGTGCAACATTCCAGACGCTTAACTAACAATCTCCCGACTGGGAGAGTCAGTGCCTTTAACCTCCTGTTTGGCCCTGTTTGCAATTTCTGCGGCAGATGAACAGGAATAGGGAGAACCAATGAGAGACCTGCTGGAGGTGTCTGGACGGGCAAATTTAACTCTCATTTCCCACCAGGAAGAGGAATTAACCAAAGGCTCAGCGTGCCGTGCCAGAACCAGATTAGGGCCTGAAGCAATCCTGCGGTGTTGCGGCCAGCTCACAAGAAAGCGAGTTGAAGAAAGGAGCTCAGGGGCGCTGTAATTCACAAACATGCAGAGTTATAAATGACAGCTATCGTCCAAAAATATACTGAAGTAAGGCTGCCAAGAGGACTTGAAAGTGGGGCAAAATTGCAGGAAACCGATTTCAGGAGGTAGACTGGAATTGCACTTAAAGCATAGGAAAAGAGGCAGAACGTCGACAATGATGCACTTGGCCAAAAAGGGCGTATGCGTTTTTTCCTGAATATATTCAGGAAAAAACGCATACGCCCTTTTTGGCCAACCAAGCAAGCTTGCAAAGGAAATCTGCACTACAATGAAGTCTCACTTCTCCCCGGTAAAAAGGAACACTGAAAAAAGTGTAAAATCCAGAAAGGCAGGACAGGCCATGGAGAACTGGGAGCCTTGTTATGCTGATGGGCGGGATGTATATTGCCAACAGCCACTTGGGAGAAGTGTATGGTGTTTCCTGAAACATCTAAAAAACAAAGCAACAGAGCCTAGGGCACTTCCACTTATGGCCCTATAGCTTAGGGAAATTAAAATCAAAAAGACACAGCCACCCCAACGTTTGGGACGGCTCTGTTTACAAGAAACTCGTTTACGGGACAAGTTCAATATCACAGAAAGTGAAAAATGGATAAAGAAGTTGTGGTACTTACGTACAATGCAATATCACTCAGCAATGAAATCTATGTCATCAGGCCCGTAGCAGCATAATGAGTGGATTCAGGTATGATGATTCTAACTGAAATAAGTCACACAGGAAAAGAAACATCATAAGATATCACTAATACACGGAATGTAAACTTGGCTACACAGGAACTGGATTACAAAAGAGAACAGGGTCTCCAATTTAGAAAACCAACTTATGATTGCTTAAGGGAAAAGGTGAGTTGGGGTGCTGCATAAAACCAGAGATTGAAATGAGCACAGATAAAGTTCCTTAAGCCAAATATGTAATAGACAAGAGCTACTCCTTGCTCAACGAAATGGACTCAACACCCCATATTAAACGCCTAAGAATGTACCTGACTAGTAAGTATCTTAAAACCTATGGATCGCTATGTCTCCGAAAGAGAATCAAGCGTGTGTACAGGGGCATAAACGCAGCAGTGATAGGATTGGAGAGGTTCGGTGAGAAAATGAAGACCCTTTGAAGTCATATTGCATGGTACCCATTCCACGGGTCTCAACTCTCCAGGTTTAAGGGATTCTTCCTTCAGCTAAAACATGCATGTGGAACCCAGAGTATGATCAACCATGTGATCGGGAGACGTGTTCCAATGTCTCAGTTCTCATCCCCTTGTACTCGGGTGCAACATTCCAGACGCTTTACTAACACTCTCCCGACTTGGAGAGTCAGTGCCTTTAACCTCCTGTTTGGCCCAGTTTGCAATTTCTGTGGAAGATGAACAGGAATAGGGAGAACCAATGAGAGACTAGCTGGAGGTTTCTGGACGGGCAAATTTAACTCTCATTTCCCACCAGGAAGAGGAATTAACCAAAGGCTCAGCGTGCCATGCCAGAACCAGATTAGGGCCTGAAGCAATCCTGCGGTGTTGCGGCCAGCTCACAAGAAAGCGAGTTGAAGAAAGGAGCTCAGGGGCACTGTAATTCACAAACCTGCAGAGTTATAAATGACAGCTATCGTCCAAAAATATACTGAAGTAAGGCTGCCAAGAGGACTTGAAAGCGGGGCAGAATTGTAGGAAACCGATTTCACGAGGTAGACTGGAATTGCATTTAAAGCATAGGAAAAGAGGCAGAACGTCGACAATGATGCACTTGGCCAAAAAGGGCGTATGCGTTTTTTCCTGAATATATTCAGGAAAAAAAGCATACGCACTTTTTCGCCAACCAAGCAAGCTTGCAAAGGAAATCTGCACTACAATTAAGTCTCACTTCCCCCAGGTCAAAAGGAACACTGAAAAAAGTGTAAAATCCAGAAAGGCAGGACAGGCCATGGAGAACTGGGAGCCTTGTTATGCTGATGGGCGGGATGTAAATTGCCAACAGCCACTGGGGAGAAGTGTATGGTGTTTCCTGAAACATCTAAAAAACAAAGCAACAGAGCCTAGGGCACTTCCACTTATGGTCCTATATCTTAGGGAAATTAAAATCAAAAAGACACAGCCACCCCAAAGTTTGGGAAGGCTCTGTTTACAAGAACCTTGTTTACGGTACAAGTTCAATATCGCAGAAAGCGAAAAATGGATAAAGAAGGTGTGGTACTTACGTACAATGCAATATCACTCAGCAATGAAATCTATGTCATCAGGCCCGTAGCAGCATAATGAGTGGATTCAGGTATGATGATTCTAACTGAAATAAGTCACACAGAAAAAGAAACATCATAAGATATCACTAATACACGGAATGTAAACTTGGTATAAAGGAAATGGATTACAAATCAGAAGAGGGTCTCAAATTTAGAAAACCAACTTATGCTTGCTTAAGGGGAAAGGTGAGTTGGGGTGCTGCATAAAACCAGAGATTGAAATGAGCACAGATAAAGTTCCTTAAGCCAAATATGTAATAGACAAGAGCTACTCCTTGCTCAATGAAATGGACTCAACACCCCATATTAAACACCTAAGAATGTACCTGACTAGTAAGTATCTTAAAACCTATGAATTGCTATGTCTCTGAAAGAGAATCAAGCGTGTGTACAGGGGCATAAATGCAGCAATGATAGGATTGGAGACATTCGGTGAGCAAATGAAGACCCTTTGAAATCATATTGCATGGTACCCATTCCACGGGTCTCAACTCTCCAGGTTTAAGGGATTCTTCCTTCAGCTAAATCATGCATGTGGAACCCAGAATATGATCAACCGTGTGATCGGGAGATGTGTTCCAATATGTCTCAGGACTCGTCCCCTGGTACTTGGGTGCAACATTCCAGACGCTTTACTAACACTCTCCCGACTCGGAGAGTCAGTGCCTTTAACCTCCTGTTTGGCCCAGTTTGCAATTTCTGTGGCAGATGAACAGGAATAGGGAGAACCAATGAGAGACTAGCTGGAGGTGTCTGGACGGGCAAATTTAACTATAATTTCCCACCAGGAAGAGGAATTAACCAAAGGCTCAGCGTGCCGTGCCGGAACCATATTAGGGCCTGAAGCAATCCTGCGGTGTTGCGGCCAGCTCACAAGAAAGCGAGTTGAAGAAAGGAGCTCAGGGGCACTGTAATTCAAAAACCTGCAGAGTTATAAATGACAGCTATCGTCCAAAAATATACTGAAGTAAGGCTGCCAAGAGGACTTGAAAGTGGGGCAAAATTGCAGGAAACCGATTTCAGGAGGTAGACTGGAATTGCACTTAAAGCATAGGAAAAGAGGCAGAACGTCGACAATGATGCACTTGTCCAAAAAGGGCGTATGCGTTTTTTCCTGAATATATTCAGGAAAAAACGCATACGCCCTTTTTGGCCAACCAAGCAAGCTTGCAAAGGAAATCTGCACTACAATGAAGTCTCACTTCTGCCGGGTCAAAACGGCCATCTGAAAAAAGTGTAAAATCCAGAAAGGCAGGACAGGCGTTGGAGAACTGGGAGCCTTGTTATGCTGATGGGCGGGATGTAAATTGCCAACAGCCACTCGGGAGAAGTGTATGGTGTTTCCTGAAACATGTAAAAAACAAAGCAACAGAGGCTAGGGCACTTCCACTTATGATCCTATAGCTTAGGGAAATTAAAATCAAAAAGACACAGCCACCCCAAAATTTGGTATGGCTCTTATTACAAGAACCTCATTTACGGTACAAGTTCAATATCACAGAAAGTGAAAAATGGATAAAGATGTTGTGGTACTTACATACAATGCAATAACACTCAGCAATGAAATCTATGTCATCAGGCACGTAGCAGCATAATGAGTGGATTCAGGTATGATGATTCTAACTGAAAGAAGTCACACAGAAAAAGAAACATCATAAGATATCACTAATACACGGAATGTAAACTTGGCTACACAGGAAATGGATTACAAAACAGAACAGGGTCTCAAATTTAGAAAACCAACTTATGCTTGCTTAAGGGGAAAGGTGAGTTGGGGTGCTGCATAAAACCAGAGATTGAAATGAGCACAGATAAAGTTCCTTAAGCCAAATATGGAATAGAAAAGAGCTACTCCCTGCTCAACGAAATGGACTCAAAACCCCATGTTAAACACCTTATAATGTACCTGACTAGTAAGTATCTTAAAACCTAAAGATTGCTATGTCTCTGAAAGAGAATCAAGCATGAGTACAGGGGCATAAACGCAGCAGTGATAGGATTGGAGAGGTTCGGTGAGCAAATGAAGACCCTTTGAAGTCATATTGCATGGTACCCATTCCACGGGTCTCAACTCTCCAGGTTTAAGGGATTCTTCCTTCAGCTAAAACATGCATGTGGAACCCAGAGTATGATCAACCGTGTGATCGGGAGACGTGTTCAAATATGTCTCAGTTCTCATCCCCTGGTACTCGGGTGTAACATTCCAGACGCTTTACTAACACTCTCCCGACTTGGAGAGTCAGTGCCTTTAACCTCCTGTTTGGCCCAGTTTGCAAATTATGCGGAAGATGAACAGGAATAGGGAGAACCAATGAGAGACTAGCTGGAGGTGTCTGGACGGGCAAATTTAACTCCCATTTCCCACCAGGAAGAGGAATTAACCAAAGGCTCAGCGTGCCGTGCCGGAACCAGATTAGGGCCTGAAGGAATCCTGCGGTGTTGCGGCCAGCTCACAAGAAAGCGAGTTTAAGAAAGCAGCTCAGGGGCACTGTAATTCACAAACCTGCAGAGTTATAAATGACAGCTATCGTCCAAAAATATACTGAAGTAAGGCTGCCAAGAGGACTTGAAAGCGGGGCAGAATTGCAGGAAACCGATTTCAGGAGGTAGACAGGAATTGCATTTAAAGCATAGGAAAAGAGGCAGAACGTCCACAATGATGCACTTGGCCAAAAAGGGCGTATGCGTTTTTTCCTGAATATATTCAGGAAAAAAAGCATACGCCCTTTTTGGCCAACCAAGCAAGCTTGCAAAGGAAATCTGCACTACAATGAAGTCTCACTTCCCCGCGGTCAAAGGGGCCATCTGAAAAAAGTGTAAAATCCAGAAAGGCAGGACAGGCCATGGAGAACTGGGAGCCTTGTTATGCTGATGGGCGGGATGTAAACTCCCAACAGCCACTGGGGAGAAGTGTATGGTGTTTCCTGAAACATCTAAAAAACAAAGCAACAGAGCCTAGGGCACTTCCACTTATGGTCCTATAGCTTAGGGAAATTGAAATCAAAAAGACACAGCCACCCCAAAGTTTGGGACGGCTCTGTTTACAAGAACCTCGTTTACGGTACAAGTTAAATTTCACAGAAAGCGAAAAATGGATAAAGAAGTTGTGGTACTTACGTACAATGCAATATCACTCAGCAATGAAATCTATGTCATCAGGCCCATAGCAGCATAATGAGTGGATTCAGGTATGATGATTCTAACTGAAATAAGTCACACAGAAAAAGAAACATCATAAGATATCACTAATACACGGAATGTAAACTTGGCTACACAGGAACTGGATTACAAAACAGAACAGGGTCTCAAATTTAGAAAACCAACTTATGCTTGCTTAAGGTGAAAGGTGAGTTGGGGTGCTGCATAAAACCAGAGATTGAAATGAGCACAGATAAAGTTCCTTAAGCCAAATATGGAATAGACAAGAGCTACTCCTTGCTCAACGAAATGGACTCAACACCCCATATTAAACGCCTAAGAATGTACCTGACTAGTAAGTATCTTAAAACCTATGGATCGCTATGTCTCCGAAAGAGAATCAAGCGTGTGTACAGGGGCATAAACGCAGCAGTGATAGGATTGGAGAGGTTCGGTGAGCAAATGAAGACGCTTTGAAGTCATATTGCATGGTACCCATTCCACGGGTCTCAACTCTCCAGGTTTAAGGGATTCTTCCTTCAGCTAAATCATGCATGTGGAACCCGGAGTATGATCAACCGTGTGATCGGGAGTCGTGTTCCAATATGTCTCCATTCTCGTCCCGTGGTACTCGGGTGCACCATTCCAGACGCTTTACTAACACTCTCCCGACTTGGAGAGTCAGTGCCTTTAACCTCCTGTTTGGCCCAGTTTGCAATTTCTGCGGAAGATGAACAGGAATAGGGAGAACCAATGAGAGACTAGCTGGAGGTGTCTGGACGGGCAAATTTAACTCTCATTTCCCACCAGGAAGAGGAATTAACCAAAGGCTCAGCGTGCCGTGCCGGAACCAGATTAGGGCCTGAAGCAATCCTGCGGTGTTGCGGCCAGCTCACAAGAAAGCGAGTTGAAGAAAGGAGCTCAGGGGCACTGTAATTCACAAACCTGCAGAGTTATAAATGACAGCTATCGTCCAAAAATATACTGAAGTAAGGCTGCCAAGAGGACTTGAAAGCAGGGCAGAATTGCAGGAAACCAATTTCAGGAGGTACACTGGAATTGCATTTAAAGCATAGGAAAAGAGGCAAAACGTCGACAATGATGCACTTGGCCAAAAATGGCGTATGCGTTTTTTCCTGAATATATTCAGGAAAAAACGCATACGCCCTTTTTGGCCAACCAAGCAAGCTTCCAAAGGAAATCTGCACTACAATGAAGTCTCACTTCCCCCCGGTCAAAATGACCACTGAAAAAAGTGTAAAATCCAGAAAGGCAGGACAGGCCATGGAGAACTGGGAGCCTTGTTACGCTGATGGGCGGGATGTATATTGCCAACAGCCACTTGGGATAAGTGTATGGTGTTTCCTGAAACATCTAAAAAACAGAGGAACAGAGCCTAGGGCAATTCCACTTATGGCCCTATAGCTTAGGGAAATTAAAATCAAAAAGACACAGCCACCCCAACGTTTGGGACGGCTCTGTTTACAAGAAACTCATTTACGGGACAAGTTCAATATCACAGAAAGTGAAAAATGGATAAAGAAGTTGTGGTACTTACGTACAATGCAACATCACTCAGCAATGAAACCTATGTCATCAGGCCCGTAGCAGCATAATGAGTGGATTCAGGTACGATGATTCTAACTGAAATAAGTCACACAGAAAAAGAAACATCATAAGATATCACTAATACACGGAATGTAAACTTGGCTACACAGGAACTGAATTACAAAACAGAACAGGGTCTCAAATTTAGAAAACCAACTTATGCTTGCTTAAGGGGAAAGGTGAGTTGGGGTGCTGCATAAAACCAGAGATTGAAATGAGCACAGATAAAGTTCCTTAAGCCAAATATGTAATAGACAAGAGCTACTCCTTGCTCAACGAAATGGACTCAACACCCCATATTAAACGCCTAAGAATGTACCTGACTACTAATTATCTTAAAACCTATGGATTGCTATGTCTCCGAAAGAGAATCAAGCATGTGTACAGGGGCATAAACGCAGCAGTGATAGGATTGGAGAGGTTCGGTGAGCAAACAAAGACCCTTTGAAGTCATATTGCATGGTACCCATTCCACGGGTCTCAACTCTCCAGGTTTAAGGGATTCTTCCTTCAGCAAAATCATGCATGTGGAACCCAGAGTATGATCAACCGTGTGATCAGGAGACGTGTTCCAATATGTCTCAGTTCTATTCCCCTGGTACTCGGGTGCAACATTCCAGACGCTTAACTGACACTCTCCCGACTTGGAGAGTCAGTGCCTTTAACCTCCTGTTTGGCCCAGTTTGCAATTTCTGCGGAAGATGAACAGGAATAGGGAGAACCAATGAGAGACTAGCTGGAGGTGTCTGGACGGGCAAATTTAACTATAATTTCCCACCAGGAAGAGGAATTAACCAAAGGCTCAGCATGCCGTGCCGGAAGCAGATTAGGGCCTGAAGCAATCCTGCGGTGTTGCGGCCAGCTCACAAGAAAGTGAGTTGAAGAAAGGAGCTCAGGGGCACTGTAATTCACAAACCTGCAGAGTTATAAATGACAGCTATCGTCCAAAAATATACTGAAGTAAGGCTGCCAAGAGGACTTGAAAGCGGGGCAGAATTGCAGGAAAACGATTTCAGGAGGTAGACTGGAATTGCATTTAAAGCATAGGAAAAGAGGCAGAAAGTCGACAATGATGCACTTGGCCAAAAAGGGCGTATTTGTTTTTTCCTGAATATATTCAGGAAAAAAGGCATAGGTCCTTTTTGGCCAACCAAGCAAGCTTGCAAATGAAATCTGCACTACAATGAAGTCTCACTTCTCCCCGGTCAAAAGGGCCACTGAAAGAAGTGTAAAATCCAGAAAGGCAGGACAGGCCATGGAGAACTGGGAGCCCTGTTATGCTGATGGGCGGGATGTAAATTGCCAACAGCCACTCGGGAGAAGTGTATGGTGTTTCCTGAAACATCTAAAAAACTGAGGAACAGAGCCTAGGGCACTTCCACTTATGGTCCTATAGCTTAGGGAAATTAAAATCAAAAAGACACAGCCACCCAAAAGTTTCGGATGGCTCTGTTTACAAGAACCTCGTTTATGGTACAAGTTCAATATCGCAGAAAGTGAAAAATGGATAAAGAAGTTGTGGTACTTACGTACAATACAATATCACTCAGCAATGAAATCTATGTCATCAGGCCCGTAGCAGCATAATGAGTGGATTCAGGTATGATGATTCTAACTGAAAGAAGTCACACAGAAAAAGAAACATCATAAGATATCACTAATACACGGAATGTAAACTTGGCTACACAGGAACTGGATTACAAAACAGAACAGGGTCTCAAATTTAGAAAACCAACTTATGCTTGCTTAAGGGGAAAGGTGAGTTGGGGTGCTGCATAAAACCAGAGATTGAAATGAGCACAGATAAAGTTCTTTAAGCCAAATATGGAATAGACAAGAGCTACTCCTTGCTCAACGAAATGGACTCAACACCCCATATTAAACGCCTGAGAATGTACCTGACTAGTAAGTATCTTAAATCCTATGGATTGCTATGTCTCCGAAAGAGAATCAAGCGTGTGTACAGGGGCAGAAACGCAGCAGTGATAGAATTGGAGAGGTTCGGTGAGAAAATGAAGACCCTTTGAAGTCATATTGCATGGTACCCATTCCACGGGTCTCAACTCTCCAGGTTTAAGGGATTCTTCCTTCAGCTAAAACATGCATGTGGAACCCACAGTATGATCAACCGTGTGATCGGGAGACGTGTTCCAATGTGTCAGTTCTCATCCCCTGGTACTTGGGTGCAACATTCCAGACGCTTTACTAACACTCTCCCGACTTGGAGAGTCAGTGCCTTTAAACTCCTGTTTGGCGCAGTTTGCAATTTCTGCGGAAGATGAACAGGAATAGGGAGAACCAATGAGAGACTAGCTGGAGGTTTCTGGACGGGCGAATTTAACTCTCATTTCCCAACAGGAAGAGGAATTAAGCAAAGGCTCAGCGTGCCGTGCCGGAACCAGATTAGGGCCTGAAGCAATCCTGTGGTGTTGCAGCCAGCTCACAAGAAAGCGAGTTGAAGAAAGGAGCTCAGGGGCACTGTAATTCACAAACCTGCAGAGTTATAAATGACAGCTATCGTCCAAAAATATATTGAAGTAAGGCTGCCAAGAGGACTTGAAAGCGGGGCAGAATTGCAGGAAACCGATTTCAGGAGGTAGACTGGAATTGCATTTAAAGCATAGGAAAAGAGGCAGAACATCGACAATGATGCACTTGGCCAAAAGGGCGTATGCGTTTTTTCCTTAATATATTCAGGAAAAAACGCATACGCCGTTTTTGGCCAACCAAGCAAGCTTGCAAAGGAAATCTGCACTACAATGAAGTCTCACTTCCCCCCAGTCAAAAGGGACATCTGAAAAAAGTGTAAAATCCAGAAAAGCAGGACAGGCCATGGAGAACTGGGAGCCTTGTTATGCTGATGGGCGGGATGTAAATTGCCAACAGCCACTGGGGAGAAGTTTATGGTGTTTCCTGAAACATCTAAAAAACAAAGCAACAGAGCCTAGGACACTTCCACTTATGGCCCTATAGCTTAGGGAAATTAAAATCAAAAAGACACAGCCACCCCAACGTTTGGGACGGCTCTGTTTACAAGAAACTCGTTTACGGGACAAGTTCAATATCGCAGAAAGTGAAAAATGGATAAAGAAGGTGTGGTACTTACGTAAAATGCAATATCACTCAGCAATGAAATCTATGTCATCAGGCCCGTAGCGGCATAATGAGTGGATTCAGGTATGATGATTCTAACTGAAATAAGTCACACAGAAAAAGAAACATCATAAGATATCACTAATACATGTAATGTAAACTTGGCTATACAGGAACTGGATTACAAATCAGAAGAGGGTCTCAAATTTAGAAAACCAACTTATGCTTGCTTAAGGGGAAAGGCGAGTTGGGGTGCTGCATAAAACCAGAGATTGAAATGAGCACAGATAAAGTTCCTTAAGCCAAATATGTAATAGACAAGAGCTACTCCTTGCTCAACGAAATGGACTCAACACCCCATATTAAACGCCTAAGTATGTACCTGACTAGTAAGTATCTTAAAACCTATGAATTGCTATGTCTCCGAAAGAGAAACAAGCGTGTGTACAGGGGCATAAATGCAGCAATGATAGGATTGGAGACATTTGGTGAGCAAATGAAGACCCTTTGAAATCATATTGCATGGTACCCATTCCACGGGTCTCAACTCTCCAGGTTTAAGGGATTCTTCCTTCAGCTAAATCATGCATGTGGAACCCAGAGTATGATCAACCGTGTGATCGGGAGACGTGTTCAAATATGTCTCAGGACTCGTCCCCTGGTACTCGGGTGCAACATTCCAGACGCTTTACTAACAATCTCCCGACTGGGAGAGTCAGTGCCTTTAACCTCCTGTTTGGCCCAGTTTGCAATTTCTGCGGCAGATGAACAGGAATAGGGAGAACCAATGAGAGACCTGCTGGAGGTGTCTGGACGGGCAAATTTAACTCTCATTTCCCACCAGGAAGAGGAATTAACCAAAGGCACAGCGTGCCGTGCCAGAACCAGATTAGGGCCTGAAGCAATCCTGCGGTGTTCCGGCCAGCTCACAAGAAAGCGAGTTGAAGAAAGGAGCTCAGGGGCACTGTAATTCACAAACCTGCAGAGTTATAAATGACAGCTATCGTCCAAAAATATACTGAAGTAAGGCTGCCAAGAGGACTTGAAAGTGGGGCAAAATTGCAGGAAACCGATTTCAGGAGGTAGACTGGAATTGCACTTAAAGCATAGGAAAAGAGGCAGAACGTCGACAATGATGCACTTGGCCAAAAAGGGCGTATGCATTTTTTCCTGAATATATTCAGGAAAAAACGCATACGCCCTTCTTGGCCAACCAAGCAAGCTTGCAAAGGAAATCTGCACTACAATGAAGTCTCACTTCCCCCCGGTCAAATAGAACACTGAAAAAAGTGTAAAATCCAGAAAGGCAGGACAGGCCATGGAGAACTGGG
The DNA here is from genome assembly GCF_937001465.1 of Orcinus orca. NCBI lineage: Eukaryota > Metazoa > Chordata > Mammalia > Artiodactyla > Delphinidae > Orcinus > Orcinus orca. The sequence goes on from NW_026043992.1 coordinate 774,620, forward strand.
AGCCTTGTTATGCTGATGGGCGGGATGTATATTGCCAACAGCCACTTGGGAGAAGTGTATGGTGTTTCCTGAAACATCTAAAAAACAAAGCAACAGAGCCTAGGGCACTTCGACTTATGGCCCTATAGCTTAGGGAAATTAAAATCAAAAAGACACAGCCACCCCAACGTTTGGGACGGCTCTGTTTACAAGAAACTCGTTTACGGGACAAGTTCAATATCACAGAAAGTAAAAAACGGATAAAGAAGTTGTGGTACTTACGTACAATGCAATATCACTCAGCAATGAAATCTATGTCATCAGGCCCGTAGCAGCATAATGAGTGGACTCAGGTATGATGATTCTAACTGAAATAAGTCACACAGGAAAAGAAACATCATAAGATATCACTAATACACGGAATGTAAACTTGGTATAAAGGAAATGGATTACAAATCAGAAGAGGGTCTCAAATTTAGAAAACCAACTTATGCTTGCTTAAGGGGAAAGGTGAGTTGGGGTGCTGCATAAAACCAGAGATTGAAATGAGCACAGATAAAGTTCCTTAAGCCAAATATGTAATAGACAAGAGCTACTCCTTGCTCAATGAAATGGACTCAACACCCCATATTAAACACCTAAGAATGTACCTGACTAGTAAGTATCTTAAAACCTATGAATTGCTATGTCTCCGAAAGAGAAACAAGCGTGTGTACAGGGGCATAAATGCAGCAATGATAGGATTGGAGACATTCGGTGAGCAAATGAAGACCCTTTGAAATCATATTGCATGGTACCCATTCCACGGGTCTCAACTCTCCAGGTTTAAGGGATTCTTCCTTCAGCTAAATCATGCATGTGGAACCCAGAGTATGATCAACCGTGTGATCGGGAGATGTGTTCCAATATGTCTCAGGACTCGTCCCCTGGTACTTGGGTGCAACATTCCAGACGCTTTACTAACACTCTCCCGACTTGGAGAGTCAGTGCCTTTAACCTCCTGTTTGGCCCAGTTTGCAATTTCTGTGGCAGATGAACAGGAATAGGGAGAACCAATGAGAGACTAGCTGGAGGTGTCTGGACGGGCAAATTTAACTCTAATATCCCACCAGGAAGAGGAATTAACGAAAGGCTCAGCGTGCCGTGCCGGAACCATATTAGGGCCTGAAGCAATCCTGCGGTGTTGCGGCCAGCTCACAAGAAAGCGAGTTGAAGAAAGGAGCTCAGGGGCACTGTAATTCAAAAACCTGCAGAGTTATAAATGACAGCTATCGTCCAAAAATATACTGAAGTAAGGCTGCCAAGAGGACTTGAAAGTGGGGCAAAATTGCAGGAAACCGATTTCAGGAGGTAGACTGGAATTGCACTTAAAGCATAGGAAAAGAGGCAGAACGTCGACAATGATGCACTTGTCCAAAAAGGGCGTATGCGTTTTTTCCTGAATATATTCAGGAAAAAACGCATACGCCCTTTTTGGCCAACCAAGCAAGCTTGCAAAGGAAATCTGCACTACAATGAAGTCTCACTTCTGCCGGGTCAAAACGGCCATCTGAAAAAAGTGTAAAATCCAGAAAGGCAGGACAGGCGTTGGAGAACTGGGAGCCTTGTTATGCTGATGGGCGGGATGTAAATTGCCAACAGCCACTCGGGAGAAGTGTATGGTGTTTCCTGAAACATGTAAAAAACAAAGCAACAGAGCCTAGGGCACTTCCACTTATGATCCTATAGCTTAGGGAAATTAAAATCAAAAAGACACAGCCACCCCAAAATTTGGTATGGCTCTTATTACAAGAACCTCATTTACGGTACAAGTTCAATATCACAGAAAGTGAAAAATGGATAAAGATGTTGTGGTACTTACATACAATGCAATAACACTCAGCAATGAAATCTATGTCATCAGGCACGTAGCAGCATAATGAGTGGATTCAGGTATGATGATTCTAACTGAAAGAAGTCACACAGAAAAAGAAACATCATAAGATATCACTAATACACGGAATGTAAACTTGGCTACACAGGAAATGGATTACAAAACAGAACAGGGTCTCAAATTTAGAAAACCAACTTATGCTTGCTTAAGGGGAAAGGTGAGTTGGGGTGCTGCATAAAACCAGAGATTGAAATGAGCACAGATAAAGTTCCTTAAGCCAAATATGGAATAGAAAAGAGCTACTCCCTGCTCAACGAAATGGACTCAAAACCCCATGTTAAACACCTTATAATGTACCTGACTAGTAAGTATCTTAAAACCTAAAGATTGCTATGTCTCTGAAAGAGAATCAAGCGTGAGTACAGGGGCATAAACGCAGCAGTGATAGGATTGGAGAGGTTCGGTGAGCAAATGAAGACCCTTTGAAGTCATATTGCATGGTACCCATTCCACGGGTCTCAACTCTCCAGGTTTAAGGGATTCTTCCTTCAGCTAAAACATGCATGTGGAACCCAGAGTATGATCAACCGTGTGATCGGGAGACGTGTTGAAATATGTCTCAGTTCTCATCCCCTGGTACTCGGGTGTAACATTCCAGACGCTTTACTAACACTCTCCCGACTTGGAGAGTCAGTGCCTTTAACCTCCTGTTTGGCCCAGTTTGCAAATTACGCGGAAGATGAACAGGAATAGGGAGAACCAATGAGAGACTAGCTGGAGGTGTCTGGACGGGCAAATTTAACTCCCATTTCCCACCAGGAAGAGGAATTAACCAAAGGCTCAGCGTGCCGTGCCGGAACCAGATTAGGGCCTGAAGGAATCCTGCGGTGTTGCGGCCAGCTCACAAGAAAGCGAGTTTAAGAAAGCAGCTCAGGGGCACTGTAATTCACAAACCTGCAGAGTTATAAATGACAGCTATCGTCCAAAAATATACTGAAGTAAGGCTGCCAAGAGGACTTGAAAGCGGGGCAGAATTGCAGGAAACCGATTTCAGGAGGTAGACAGGAATTGCATTTAAAGCATAGGAAAAGAGGCAGAACGTCCACAATGATGCACTTGGCCAAAAAGGGCGTATGCGTTTTTTCCTGAATATATTCAGGAAAAAAAGCATACGCCCTTTTTGGCCAACCAAGCAAGCTTGCAAAGGAAATCTGCACTACAATGAAGTCTCACTTCCCCGCGGTCAAAGGGGCCATCTGAAAAAAGTGTAAAATCCAGAAAGGCAGGACAGGCCATGGAGAACTGGGAGCCTTGTTATGCTGATGGGCGGGATGTAAACTCCCAACAGCCACTGGGTAGAAGTGTATGGTGTTTCCTGAAACATCTAAAAAACAAAGCAACAGAGCCTAGGGCACTTCCACTTATGGTCCTATAGCTTAGGGAAATTGAAATCAAAAAGACACAGCCACCCCAAAGTTTGGGACGGCTCTGTTTACAAGAACCTCGTTTACGGTACAAGTTAAATTTCACAGAAAGCAAAAAATGGATAAAGAAGTTGCGGTACTTACGTACAATGCAATATCACTCAGCAATGAAATCTATGTCATCAGGCCCATAGCAGCATAATGAGTGGATTCAGGTATGATGATTCTAACTGAAATAAGTCACACAGAAAAAGAAACATCATAAGATATCACTAATACACGGAATGTAAACTTGGCTACACAGGAACTGGATTACAAAACAGAACAGGGTCTCAAATTTAGAAAACCAACTTATGCTTGCTTAAGTGGAAAGGTGAGTTGGGGTGCTGCATAAAACCAGAGATTGAAATGAGCACAGATAAAGTTCCTTAAGCCAAATATGGAATAGACAAGAGCTACTCCTTGCTCAACGAAATGGACTCAACACCCCATATTAAACGCCTAAGAATGTACCTGACTAGTAAGTATCTTAAAACCTATGGATCGCTATGTCTCCGAAAGAGAATCAAGCGTGTGTACAGGGGCATAAACGCAGCAGTGATAGGATTGGAGAGGTTCGGTGAGCAAATGAAGACGCTTTGAAGTCATATTGCATGGTACCCATTCCACGGGTCTCAACTCTCCAGGTTTAAGGGATTCTTCCTTCAGCTAAATCATGCATGTGGAACCCGGAGTATGATCAACCGTGTGATCGGGAGTCGTGTTCCAATATGTCTCCATTCTCGTCCCCTGGTACTCGGGTGCACCATTCCAGACGCTTTACTAACACTCTCCCGACTTGGAGAGTCAGTGCCTTTAACCTCCTGTTTGGCCCAGTTTGCAATTTCTGCGGAAGATGAACAGGAATAGGGAGAACCAATGAGAGACTAGCTGGAGGTGTCTGGACGGGCAAATTTAACTCTCATTTCCCACCAGGAAGAGGAATTAACGAAAGGCTCAGCGTGCCGTGCCGGAACCAGATTAGGGCCTGAAGCAATCCTGCGGTGTTGCGGCCAGCTCACAAGAAAGCGAGTTGAAGAAAGGAGCTCAGGGGCACTGTAATTCACAAACCTGCAGAGTTATAAATGACAGCTATCGTCCAAAAATATACTGAAGTAAGGCTGCCAAGAGGACTTGAAAGCAGGGCAGAATTGCAGGAAACCAATTTCAGGAGGTACACTGGAATTGCATTTAAAGCATAGGAAAAGAGGCAAAACGTCGACAATGATGCACTTGGCCAAAAAGGGCGTATGCGTTTTTTCCTGAATATATTCAGGAAAAAACGCATACGCCGTTTTTGGCCAACCAAGCAAGCTTGCAAAGGAAATCTGCACTACAATGAAGTCTCACTTCCCCCCGGTCAAAAGGACCACTGAAAAAAGTGTAAAATCCAGAAAGTCAGGACAGGCCATGGAGAACTGGGAGCCTTGTTACGCTGATGGGCGGGATGTATATTGCCAACAGCCACTTGGGATAAGTGTATGGTGTTTCCTGAAACATCTAAAAAACAGAGGAACAGAGCCTAGGGCAATTCCACTTATGGCCCTATAGCTTAGGGAAATTAAAACCAAAAAGACACAGCCACCCCAACGTTTGGGACGGCTCTGTTTACAAGAAACTCATTTACGGGACAAGTTCAATATCACAGAAAGTGAAAAATGGATAAAGAAGTTGTGGTACTTACGTACAATGCAACATCACTCAGCAATGAAACCTATGTCATCAGGCCCGTAGCAGCATAATGAGTGGATTCAGGTATGATGATTCTAACTGAAATAAGTCACACAGAAAAAGAAACATCATAAGATATCACTAATACACGGAATGTAAACTTGGCTACACAGGAACTGAATTACAAAACAGAACAGGGTCTCAAATATAGAAAACCAACTTATGCTTGCTTGAGGGGAAAGGTGAGTTGGGGTGCTGCATAAAACCAGAGATTGAAATGAGCACAGATAAAGTTCCTTAAGCCAAATATGTAATAGACAAGAGCTACTCCTTGCTCAACGAAATGGACTCAACACCCCATATTAAACGCCTAAGAATGTACCTGACTACTAATTATCTTAAAACCTATGGATTGCTATGTCTCCGAAAGAGAATCAAGCATGTGTACAGGGGCATAAACGCAGCAGTGATAGGATTGGAGAGGTTCGGTGAGCAAACAAAGACCCTTTGAAGTCATATTGCATGGTACCCATTCCACGGGTCTCAACTCTCCAGGTTTAAGGGATTCTTCCTTCAGCAAAATCATGCATGTGGAACCCAGAGTATGATCAACCGTGTGATCAGGAGACGTGTTCCAATATGTCTCAGTTCTATTCCCCTGGTACTCGGGTGCAACATTCCAGACGCTTAACTGACACTCTCCCGACTTGGAGAGTCAGTGCCTTTAACCTCCTGTTTGGCCCAGTTTGCAATTTCTGCGGAAGATGAACAGGAATAGGGAGAACCAATGAGAGACTAGCTGGAGGTGTCTGGACGGGCAAATTTAACTCTCATTTCCCACCAGGAAGAGGAATTAACCAAAGGCTCAGCATGCCGTGCCGGAAGCAGATTAGGGCCTGAAGCAATCCTGCGGTGTTGCGGCCAGCTCACAAGAAAGTGAGTTGAAGAAAGGAGCTCAGGGGCACTGTAATTCACAAACCTGCAGAGTTATAAATGACAGCTATCGTCCAAAAATATACTGAAGTAAGGCTGCCAAGAGGACTTGAAAGCGGGGCAGAATTGCAGGAAAACGATTTCAGGAGGTAGACTGGAATTGCATTTAAAGCATAGGAAAGGAGGCAGAAAGTCGACAATGATGCACTTGGCCAAAAAGGGCGTATTTGTTTTTTCCTGAATATATTCAGGAAAAAAGGCATAGGTCCTTTTTGGCCAACCAAGCAAGCTTGCAAATGAAATCTGCACTACAATGAAGTCTCACTTCTCCCCGGTCAAAAGGGCCACTGAAAGAAGTGTAAAATCCAGAAAGGCAGGACAGGCCATGGAGAACTGGGAGCCCTGTTATGCTGATGGGCGGGATGTAAATTGCCAACAGCCACTCGGGAGAAGTGTATGGTGTTTCCTGAAACATCTAAAAAACTGAGGAACAGAGCCTAGGGCACTTCCACTTATGGTCCTATAGCTTAGGGAAATTAAAATCAAAAAGACACAGCCACCCAAAAGTTTCGGATGGCTCTGTTTACAAGAACCTCGTTTATGGTACAAGTTCAATATCGCAGAAAGTGAAAAATGGATAAAGAAGTTGTGGTACTTACGTACAATACAATATCACTCAGCAATGAAATCTATGTCATCAGGCCCGTAGCAGCATAATGAGTGGATTCAGGTATGATGATTCTAACTGAAAGAAGTCACACAGAAAAAGAAACATCATAAGATATCACTAATACACGGAATGTAAACTTGGCTACACAGGAACTGGATTACAAAACAGAACAGGGTCTCAAATTTAGAAAACCAACTTATGCTTGCTTGAGGGGAAAGGTGAGTTGGGGTGCTGCATAAAACCAGAGATTGAAATGAGCACAGATAAAGTTCCTTAAGCCAAATATGTAATAGACAAGAGCTACTCCTTGCTCAACGAAATGGACTCAACACCCCATATTAAACGCCTAAGTATGTACCTGACTAGTAAGTATCTTAAAACCTATGAATTGCTATGTCTCCGAAAGAGAAACAAGCGTGTGTACAGGGGCATAAATGCAGCAATGATAGGATTGGAGACATTTGGTGAGCAAATGAAGACCCTTTGAAATCATATTGCATGGTACCCATTCCACGGGTCTCAACTCTCCAGGTTTAAGGGATTCTTCCTTCAGCTAAATCATGCATGTGGAACCCAGAGTATGATCAACCGTGTGATCGGGAGACGTGTTCAAATATGTCTCAGGACTCGTCCCCTGGTACTCGGGTGCAACATTCCAGACGCTTTACTAACAATCTCCCGACTGGGAGACTCAGTGCCTTTAACCTCCTGTTTGGCCCAGTTTGCAATTTCTGCGGCAGATGAACAGGAATAGGGAGAACCAATGAGAGACCTGCTGGAGGTGTCTGGACGGGCAAATTTAACTCTCATTTCCCACCAGGAAGAGGAATTAACCAAAGGCACAGCGTGCCGTGCCAGAACCAGATTAGGGCCTGAAGCAATCCTGCGGTGTTCCGGCCAGCTCACAAGAAAGCGAGTTGAAGAAAGGAGCTCAGGGGCACTGTAATTCACAAACCTGCAGAGTTATAAATGACAGCTATCGTCCAAAAATATACTGAAGTAAGGCTGCCAAGAGGACTTGAAAGTGGGGCAAAATTGCAGGAAACCGATTTCAGGAGGTAGACTGGAATTGCACTTAAAGCATAGGAAAAGAGGCAGAACGTCGACAATGATGCACTTGGCCAAAAAGGGCGTATGCGTTTTTTCCTGAATATATTCAGGAAAAAACGCATACGCCCTTTTTGGCCAACCAAGCAAGCTTGCAAAGGAAATCTGCACTACAATGAAGTCTCACTTCTGCCGGGTCAAAACGGCCATCTGAAAAAAGTGTAAAATCCAGAAAGGCAGGACAGGCGTTGGAGAACTGGGAGCCTTGTTATGCTGATGGGCGGGATGTAAATTGCCAACAGCCACTCGGGAGAAGTGTATGGTGTTTCCTGAAACATGTAAAAAACAAAGCAACAGAGGCTAGGGCACTTCCACTTATGATCCTATAGCTTAGGGAAATTAAAATCAAAAAGACACAGCCACCCCAAAATTTGGTATGGCTCTTATTACAAGAACCTCATTTACGGTACAAGTTCAATATCACAGAAAGTGAAAAATGGATAAAGATGTTGTGGTACTTACATACAATGCAATAACACTCAGCAATGAAATCTATGTCATCAGGCACGTAGCAGCATAATGAGTGGATTCAGGTATGATGATTCTAACTGAAAGAAGTCACACAGAAAAAGAAACATCATAAGATATCACTAATACACGGAATGTAAACTTGGCTACACAGGAAATGGATTACAAAACAGAACAGGGTCTCAAATTTAGAAAACCAACTTATGCTTGCTTAAGGGGAAAGGTGAGTTGGGGTGCTGCATAAAACCAGAGATTGAAATGAGCACAGATAAAGTTCCTTAAGCCAAATATGGAATAGAAAAGAGCTACTCCCTGCTCAACGAAATGGACTCAAAACCCCATGTTAAACACCTTATAATGTACCTGACTAGTAAGTATCTTAAAACCTAAAGATTGCTATGTCTCTGAAAGAGAATCAAGCGTGAGTACAGGGGCATAAACGCAGCAGTGATAGGATTGGAGAGGTTCGGTGAGCAAATGAAGACCCTTTGAAGTCATATTGCATGGTACCCATTCCACGGGTCTCAACTCTCCAGGTTTAAGGGATTCTTCCTTCAGCTAAAACATGCATGTGGAACCCAGAGTATGATCAACCGTGTGATCGGGAGACGTGTTGAAATATGTCTCAGTTCTCATCCCCTGGTACTCGGGTGTAACATTCCAGACGCTTTACTAACACTCTCCCGACTTGGAGAGTCAGTGCCTTTAACCTCCTGTTTGGCCCAGTTTGCAAATTACGCGGAAGATGAACAGGAATAGGGAGAACCAATGAGAGACTAGCTGGAGGTGTCTGGACGGGCAAATTTAACTCCCATTTCCCACCAGGAAGAGGAATTAACCAAAGGCTCAGCGTGCCGTGCCGGAACCAGATTAGGGCCTGAAGGAATCCTGCGGTGTTGCGGCCAGCTCACAAGAAAGCGAGTTTAAGAAAGCAGCTCAGGGGCACTGTAATTCACAAACCTGCAGAGTTATAAATGACAGCTATCGTCCAAAAATATACTGAAGTAAGGCTGCCAAGAGGACTTGAAAGCGGGGCAGAATTGCAGGAAACCGATTTCAGGAGGTAGACAGGAATTGCATTTAAAGCATAGGAAAAGAGGCAGAACGTCCACAATGATGCACTTGGCCAAAAAGGGCGTATGCGTTTTTTCCTCAATATATTCAGGAAAAAAAGCATACGCCCTTTTTGGCCAACCAAGCAAGCTTGCAAAGGAAATCTGCACTACAATGAAGTCTCACTTCCCCGCGGTCAAAGGGGCCATCTGAAAAAAGTGTAAAATCCAGAAAGGCAGGACAGGCCATGGAGAACTGGGAGCCTTGTTATGCTGATGGGCGGGATGTAAACTCCCAACAGCCACTGGGTAGAAGTGTATGGTGTTTCCTGAAACATCTAAAAAACAAAGCAACAGAGCCTAGGGCACTTCCACTTATGGTCCTATAGCTTAGGGAAATTGAAATCAAAAAGACACAGCCACCCCAAAGTTTGGGACGGCTCTGTTTACAAGAACCTCGTTTACGGTACAAGTTAAATTTCACAGAAAGCAAAAAATGGATAAAGAAGTTGTGGTACTTACGTACAATGCAATATCACTCAGCAATGAAATCTATGTCATCAGGCCCATAGCAGCATAATGAGTGGATTCAGGTATGATGATTCTAACTGAAATAAGTCACACAGAAAAAGAAATATCATAAGATATCACTAATACACGGAATGTAAACTTGGCTACACAGGAACTGGATTACAAAACAGAACAGGGTCTCAAATTTAGAAAACCAACTTATGCTTGCTTAAGTGGAAAGGTGAGTTGGGGTGCTGCATAAAACCAGAGATTGAAATGAGCACAGATAAAGTTCCTTAAGCCAAATATGGAATAGACAAGAGCTACTCCTTGCTCAACGAAATGGACTCAACACCCCATATTAAACGCCTAAGAATGTACCTGACTAGTAAGTATCTTAAAACCTATGGATCGCTATGTCTCCGAAAGAGAATCAAGCGTGTGTACAGGGGCATAAACGCAGCAGTGATAGGATTGGAGAGGTTCGGTGAGCAAATGAAGACGCTTTGAAGTCATATTGCATGGTACCCATTCCACGGGTCTCAACTCTCCAGGTTTAAGGGATTCTTCCTTCAGCTAAATCATGCATGTGGAACCCGGAGTATGATCAACCGTGTGATCGGGAGTCGTGTTCCAATATGTCTCCATTCTCGTCCCCTGGTACTCGGGTGCACCATTCCAGACGCTTTACTAACACTCTCCCGACTTGGAGAGTCAGTGCCTTTAACCTCCTGTTTGGCCCAGTTTGCAATTTCTGCGGAAGATGAACAGGAATAGGGAGAACCAATGAGAGACTAGCTGGAGGTGTCTGGACGGGCAAATTTAACTCTCATTTCCCACCAGGAAGAGGAATTAACCAAAGGCTCAGCGTGCCGTGCCGGAACCAGATTAGGGCCTGAAGCAATCCTGCGGTGTTGCGGCCAGCTCACAAGAAAGCGAGTTGAAGAAAGGAGCTCAGGGGCACTGTAATTCACAAACCTGCAGAGTTATAAATGACAGCTATCGTCCAAAAATATACTGAAGTAAGGCTGCCAAGAGGACTTGAAAGCAGGGCAGAATTGCAGGAAACCAATTTCAGGAGGTACACTGGAATTGCATTTAAAGCATAGGAAAAGAGGCAAAACGTCGACAATGATGCACTTGGCCAAAAAGGGCGTATGCGTTTTTTCCTGAATATATTCAGGAAAAAACGCATACGCCGTTTTTGGCCAACCAAGCAAGCTTGCAAAGGAAATCTGCACTACAATGAAGTCTCACTTCCCCCCGGTCAAAAGGACCACTGAAAAAAGTGTAAAATCCAGAAAGTCAGGACAGGCCATGGAGAACTGGGAGCCTTGTTACGCTGATGGGTGGGATGTATATTGCCAACAGCCACTTGGGATAAGTGTATGGTGTTTCCTGAAACATCTAAAAAACAGAGGAACAGAGCCTAGGGCAATTCCACTTATGGCCCTATAGCTTAGGGAAATTAAAATCAAAAAGACACAGCCACCCCAACGTTTGGGACGGCTCTGTTTACAAGAAACTCATTTACGGGACAAGTTCAATATCACAGAAAGTGAAAAATGGATAAAGAAGTTGTGGTACTTACGTACAATGCAACATCACTCAGCAATGAAACCTATGTCATCAGGCCCGTAGCAGCATAATGAGTGGATTCAGGTATGATGATTCTAACTGAAATAAGTCACACAGAAAAAGAAACATCATAAGATATCACTAATACACGGAATGTAAACTTGGCTACACAGGAACTGAATTACAAAACAGAACAGGGTCTCAAATATAGAAAACCAACTTATGCTTGCTTGAGGGGAAAGGTGAGTTGGGGTGCTGCATAAAACCAGAGATTGAAATGAGCACAGATAAAGTTCCTTAAGCCAAATATGTAATAGACAAGAGCTACTCCTTGCTCAACGAAATGGACTCAACACCCCATATTAAACGCCTAAGAATGTACCTGACTACTAATTATCTTAAAACCTATGGATTGCTATGTCTCCGAAAGAGAATCAAGCATGTGTACAGGGGCATAAACGCAGCAGTGATAGGATTGGAGAGGTTCGGTGAGCAAACAAAGACCCTTTGAAGTCATATTGCATGGTACCCATTCCACGGGTCTCAACTCTCCAGGTTTAAGGGATTCTTCCTTCAGCAAAATCATGCATGTGGAACCCAGAGTATGATCAACCGTGTGATCAGGAGACGTGTTCCAATATGTCTCAGTTCTATTCCCCTGGTACTCGGGTGCAACATTCCAGACGCTTAACTGACACTCTCCCGACTTGGAGAGTCAGTGCCTTTAACCTCCTGTTTGGCCCAGTTTGCAATTTCTGCGGAAGATGAACAGGAATAGGGAGAACCAATGAGAGACTAGCTGGAGGTGTCTGGACGGGCAAATTTAACTCTCATTTCCCACCAGGAAGAGGAATTAACCAAAGGCTCAGCATGCCGTGCCGGAAGCAGATTAGGGCCTGAAGCAATCCTGCGGTGTTGCGGCCAGCTCACAAGAAAGTGAGTTGAAGAAAGGAGCTCAGGGGCACTGTAATTCACAAACCTGCAGAGTTATAAATGACAGCTATCGTCCAAAAATATACTGAAGTAAGGCTGCCAAGAGGACTTGAAAGCGGGGCAGAATTGCAGGAAAACGATTTCAGGAGGTAGACTGGAATTGCATTTAAAGCATAGGAAAGGAGGCAGAAAGTCGACAATGATGCACTTGGCCAAAAAGGGCGTATTTGTTTTTTCCTGAATATATTCAGGAAAAAAGGCATAGGTCCTTTTTGGCCAACCAAGCAAGCTTGCAAATGAAATCTGCACTACAATGAAGTCTCACTTCTCCCCGGTCAAAAGGGCCACTGAAAGAAGTGTAAAATCCAGAAAGGCAGGACAGGCCATGGAGAACTGGGAGCCCTGTTATGCTGATGGGCGGGATGTAAATTGCCAACAGCCACTCGGGAGAAGTGTATGGTGTTTCCTGAAACATCTAAAAAACTGAGGAACAGAGCCTAGGGCACTTCCACTTATGGTCCTATAGCTTAGGGAAATTAAAATCAAAAAGACACAGCCACCCAAAAGTTTCGGATGGCTCTGTTTACAAGAACCTCGTTTATGGTACAAGTTCAATATCGCAGAAAGTGAAAAATGGATAAAGAAGTTGTGGTACTTACGTACAATACAATATCACTCAGCAATGAAATCTATGTCATCAGGCCCGTAGCAGCATAATGAGTGGATTCAGGTATGATGATTCTAACTGAAAGAAGTCACACAGAAAAAGAAACATCATAAGATATCACTAATACACGGAATGTAAACTTGGCTACACAGGAACTGGATTACAAAACAGAACAGGGTCTCAAATTTAGAAAACCAACTTATGCTTGCTTGAGGGGAAAGGTGAGTTGGGGTGCTGCATAAAACCAGAGATTGAAATGAGCACAGATAAAGTTCCTTAAGCCAAATATGTAATAGACAAGAGCTACTCCTTGCTCAACGAAATGGACTCAACACCCCATATTAAACGCCTAAGAATGTACCTGACTACTAATTATCTTAAAACCTATGGATTGCTATGTCTCCGAAAGAGAATCAAGCATGTGTACAGGGGCATAAACGCAGCAGTGATAGGATTGGAGAGGTTCGGTGAGCAAACAAAGACCCTTTGAAGTCATATTGCATGGTACCCATTCCACGGGTCTCAACTCTCCAGGTTTAAGGGATTCTTCCTTCAGCAAAATCATGCATGTGGAACCCAGAGTATGATCAACCGTGTGATCAGGAGACGTGTTCCAATATGTCTCAGTTCTATTCCCCTGGTACTCGGGTGCAACATTCCAGACGCTTAACTGACACTCTCCCGACTTGGAGAGTCAGTGCCTTTAACCTCCTGTTTGGCCCAGTTTGCAATTTCTGCGGAAGATGAACAGGAATAGGGAGAACCAATAAGAGACTAGCTGGAGGTGTCTGGACGGGCAAATTTAACTCTCATTTCCCACCAGGAAGAGGAATTAACCAAAGGCTCAGCATGCCGTGCCGGAAGCAGATTAGGGCCTGAAGCAATCCTGCGGTGTTGCGGCCAGCTCACAAGAAAGTGAGTTGAAGAAAGGAGCTCAGGGGCACTGTAATTCACAAACCTGCAGAGTTATAAATGACAGCTATCGTCCAAAAATATACTGAAGTAAGGCTGCCAAGAGGACTTGAAAGCGGGGCAGAATTGCAGGAAAACGATTTCAGGAGGTAGACTGGAATTGCATTTAAAGCATAGGAAAGGAGGCAGAAAGTCGACAATGATGCACTTGGCCAAAAAGGGCGTATTTGTTTTTTCCTGAATATATTCAGGAAAAAAGGCATAGGTCCTTTTTGGCCAACCAAGCAAGCTTGCAAATGAAATCTGCACTACAATGAAGTCTCACTTCTCCCCGGTCAAAAGGGCCACTGAAAGAAGTGTAAAATCCAGAAAGGCAGGACAGGCCATGGAGAACTGGGAGCCCTGTTATGCTGATGGGCGGGATGTAAATTGCCAACAGCCACTCGGGAGAAGTGTATGGTGTTTCCTGAAACATCTAAAAAACTGAGGAACAGAGCCTAGGGCACTTCCACTTATGGTCCTATAGCTTAGGGAAATTAAAATCAAAAAGACACAGCCACCCAAAAGTTTCGGATGGCTCTGTTTACAAGAACCTCGTTTATGGTACAAGTTCAATATCGCAGAAAGTGAAAAATGGATAAAGAAGTTGTGGTACTTACGTACAATACAATATCACTCAGCAATGAAATCTATGTCATCAGGCCCGTAGCAGCATAATGAGTGGATTCAGGTATGATGATTCTAACTGAAAGAAGTCACACAGAAAAAGAAACATCATAAGATATCACTAATACACGGAATGTAAACTTGGCTACACAGGAACTGGATTACAAAACAGAACAGGGTCTCAAATTTAGAAAACCAACTTATGCTTGCTTAAGGGGAAAGGTGAGTTGGGGTGCTGCATAAAACCAGAGATTGAAATGAGCACAGATAAAGTTCTTTAAGCCAAATATGGAATAGACAAGAGCTACTCCTTGCTCAACGAAATGGACTCAACACCCCATATTAAACGCCTGAGAATGTACCTGACTAGTAAGTATCTTAAATCCTATGGATTGCTATGTTTCCGAAAGAGAATCAAGCGTGTGTACAGGGGCAGAAACGCAGCAGTGATAGGATTGGAGAGGTTCGGTGAGAAAATGAAGACCCTTTGAAGTCATATTGCATGGTACCCATTCCACGGGTCTCAACTCTCCAGGTTTAAGGGATTCTTCCTTCAGCTAAAACATGCATGTGGAACCCACAGTATGATCAACCGTGTGATCGGGAGACGTGTTCCAATGTCTCAGTTCTCATCCCCTGGTAGTTGGGTGCAACATTCCAGATGCTTTACTAACACTCTCCCGACTTGGAGAGTCAGTGCCTTTAAACTCCTGTTTGGCGCAGTTTGCAATTTCTGCGGAAGATGAACAGGAATAGGGAGAACCAATGAGAGACTAGCTGGAGGTTTCTGGACGGGCAAATTTAACTCTCATTTCCCAACAGGAAGAGGAATTAAGCAAAGGCTCAGCGTGCCGTGCCGGAACCAGATTAGGGCCTGAAGCAATCCTGTGGTGTTGCAGCCAGCTCACAAGAAAGCGAGTTGAAGAAAGGAGCTCAGGGGCACTGTAATTCACAAACCTGCAGAGTTATAAATGACAGCTATCGTCCAAAAATATATTGAAGTAAGGCTGCCAAGAGGACTTGAAAGCGGGGCAGAATTGCAGGAAACCGATTTCAGGAGGTAGAATGGAATTGCATTTAAAGCATAGGAAAAGAGGCACAACATCGACAATGATGCACTTGGCCAAAAGGGCGTATGCGTTTTTTCCTTAATATATTCAGGAAAAAACGCATACGCCGTTTTTGGCCAACCAAGCAAGCTTGCAAAGGAAATCTGCACTACAATGAAGTCTCACTTCCCCCCAGTCAAAAGGGACATCTGAAAAAAGTGTAAAATCCAGAAAAGCAGGACAGGCCATGGAGAACTGGGAGCCTTGTTATGCTGATGGGCGGGATGTAAATTGCCAACAGCCACTGGGGAGAAGTTTATGGTGTTTCCTGAAACATCTAAAAAACAAAGCAACAGAGCCTAGGGCACTTCCACTTATGGCCCTATAGCTTAGGGAAATTAAAATCAAAAAGACACAGCCACCCCAACGTTTGGGACGGCTCTGTTTACAAGAAACTCGTTTACGGGACAAGTTCAATATCGCAGAAAGTGAAAAATGGATAAAGAAGGTGTGGTACTTACGTACAATGCAATATCACTCAGCAATGAAATCTATGTCATCAGGCCCGTAGCAGCATAATGAGTGGATTCAGGTATGATGATTCTAACTGAAATAAGTCACACAGAAAAAGAAACATCATAAGATATCACTAATACACGTAATGTAAACTTGGCTATACAGGAACTGGATTACAAATCAGAAGAGGGTCTCAAATTTAGAAAACCAACTTATGCTTGCTTAAGGGGAAAGGTGAGTTGGGGTGCTGCATAAAACCAGAGATTGAAATGAGCACAGATAAAGTTACTTAAACCAAATATGTAATAGACAAGAGCTACTCCTTGCTCAACGAAATGGACTCAACACCCCATATTAAACGCCTAAGTATGTACCTGACTAGTAAGTATCTTAAAACCTATGAATTGCTATGTCTCCGAAAGAGAAACAAGCGTGTGTACAGGGGCATAAATGCAGCAATGATAGGATTGGAGACATTTGGTGAGCAAATGAAGACCCTTTGAAATCATATTGCATGGTACCCATTCCACGGGTCTCAACTCTGCAGGTTTAAGGGATTCTTCCTTCAGCTAAATCATGCATGTGGAACCCAGAGTATGATCAACCGTGTGATCGGGAGACGTGTTCAAATATGTCTCAGGACTCGTCCCCTGGTACTCGGGTGCAACATTCCAGACGCTTTACTAACAATCTCCCGACTGGGAGAGTCAGTGCCTTTAACCTCCTGTTTGGCCCAGTTTGCAATTTCTGCGGCAGATGAACAGGAATAGGGAGAACCAATGAGAGACCTGCTGGAGGTGTCTGGACGGGCAAATTTAACTCTCATTTCCCACCAGGAAGAGGAATTAACCAAAGGCACAGCGTGCCGTGCCAGAACCAGATTAGGGCCTGAAGCAATCCTGCGGTGTTGCGGCCAGCTCACAAGAAAGCGAGTTGAAGAAAGGAGCTCAGGGGCACTGTAATTCACAAACCTGCAGAGTTATAAATGACAGCTATCGTCCAAAAATATACTGAAGTAAGGCTGCCAAGAGGACTTGAAAGTGGGGCAAAATTGCAGGAAACCGATTTCAGGAGGTAGACTGGAATTGCACTTAAAGCATAGGAAAAGAGGCAGAACGTCGACAATGATGCACTTGGCCAAAAAGGGCGTATGCGTTTTTTCCTGAATATATTCAGGAAAAAACGCATACGCCCTTTTTGGCCAACCAAGCAAGCTTGCAAAGGAAATCTGCACTACAATGAAGTCTCACTTCCCCCCGGTAAAAAGGAACACTGAAAAAAGTGTAAAATCCAGAAAGGCAGGACAGGCCATGGAGAACTGGGAGCCTTGTTATGCTGATGGGCGGGATGTATATTGCCAACAGCCACTTGGGAGAAGTGTATGGTGTTTCCTGAAACATCTAAAAAACAAAGCAACAGAGCCTAGGGCACTTCCACTTATGGCCCTATAGCTTCGGGAAATTAAAATCAAAAAGACACAGCCACCCCAACGTTTGGGACGGCTCTGTTTACAAGAAACTCATTTACGGGACAAGTTCAATATCACAGAAAGTGAAAAATGGATAAAGAAGTTGTGGTACTTACGTACAATGCAATATCACTCAGCAATGAAATCTATGTCATCAGGCCCGTAGCAGCATAATGAGTGGACTCAGGTATGATGATTCTAACTGAAATAAGTCACACAGGAAAAGAAACATCATAAGATATCACTAATACACGGAATGTAAACTTGGTATAAAGGAAATGGATTACAAATCAGAAGAGGGTCTCAAATTTAGAAAAACAACTTATGCTTGCTTAAGGGGAAAGGTGAGTTGGGGTGCTGCATAAAACCAGAGATTGAAATGAGCACAGATAAAGTTCCTTAAGCCAAATATGTAATAGACAAGAGCTACTCCTTGCTCAATGAAATGGACTCAACACCCCATATTAAACACCTAAGAATGTACCTGACTAGTAAGTATCTTAAAACCTATGAATTGCTATATCTCTGAAAGAGAATCAAGCGTGTGTACAGGGGCATAAATGCAGCAATGATAGGATTGGAGACATTCGGTGAGCAAATGAAGACCCTTTGAAATCATATTGCATGGTACCCATTCCACGGGTCTCAACTCTCCAGGTTTAAGGGATTCTTCCTTCAGCTAAATCATGCATGTGGAACCCAGAGTATGATCAACCATGTGATCGGGAGATGTGTTCCAATATGTCTCAGGACTCGTCCCCTGGTACTTGGGTGCAACATTCCAGACGCTTTACTAACACTCTCCCGACTCGGAGAGTCAGTGCCTTTAACCTCCTGTTTGGCCCAGTTTGCAATTTCTGTGGCAGATGAACAGGAATAGGGAGAACCAATGAGAGACTAGCTGGAGGTGTCTGGACGGGCAAATTTAACACTAATTTCCCACCAGGAAGAGGAATTAACCAAAGGCTCAGCGTGCCGTGCCGGAACCATATTAGGGCCTGAAGCAATCCTGCGGTGTTGCGGCCAGCTCACAAGAAAGCGAGTTGAAGAAAGGAGCTCAGGGGCACTGTAATTCAAAAACCTGCAGAGTTATAAATGACAGCTATCGTCCAAAAATATACTGAAGTAAGGCTGCCAAGAGGACTTGAAAGTGGGGCAAAATTGCAGGAAACCGATTTCAGGAGGTAGACTGGAATTGCACTTAAAGCATAGGAAAAGAGGCAGAACGTCGACAATGATGCACTTGGCCAAAAAGGGCGTATGCGTTTTTTCCTGAATATATTCAGGAAAAAACGCATACACCCTTTTTGGCCAACCAAGCAAGCTTGCAAAGGAAATCTGCACTACAATGAAGTCTCACTTCTGCCGGGTCAAAACGGCCATCTGAAAAAAGTGTAAAATCCAGAAAGGCAGGACAGGCGTTGGAGAACTGGGAGCCTTGTTATGCTGATGGGCGTGATGTAAATTGCCAACAGCTACTCGGGAGAAGTGTATGGTGTTTCCTGAAACATGTAAAAAACAAAGCAACAGAGGCTAGGGCACTTCCACTTATGATCCTATAGCTTAGGGAAATTAAAATCAAAAAGACACAGCCACCCCAAAATTTGGTATGGCTCTTATTACAAGAACCTCGTTTACGGTACAAGTTCAATATCACAGAAAGTGAAAAATGGATAAAGATGTTGTGGTACTTACATACAATGCAATAACACTCAGCAATGAAATCTATGTCATCAGGCACGTAGCAGCATAATGAGTGGATTCAGGTATGATGATTCTAACTGAAATAAGTCACACAGAAAAAGAAACATCATAAGATATCACTAATACACGGAATGTAAACTTGGCTACACAGGAAATGGATTACAAAACAGAACAGGGTCTCAAATTTAGAAAACCAACTTATGCTTGCTTAAGGGGAAAGGTGAGTTGGGGTGCTGCATAAAACCAGAGATTGAAATGAGCACAGATAAAGTTCCTTAAGCCAAATATGGAATAGAAAAGAGCTACTCCCTGCTCAACGAAATGGACTCAAAACCCCATGTTAAACACCTTATAATGTACCTGACTAGTAAGTATCTTAAAACCTAAAGATTGCTATGTCTCTGAAAGAGAATCAAGCGTGAGTACAGGGGCATAAACGCAGCAGTGATAGGATTGGAGAGGTTCGGTGAGCAAATGAAGACCCTTTGAAGTCATATTGCATGGTACCCATTCCACGGGTCTCAACTCTCCAGGTTTAAGGGATTCTTCCTTCAGCTAAAACATGCATGTGGAACCCAGAGTATGATCAACCGTGTGATCGGGAGACGTGTTGAAATATGTCTCAGTTCTCATCCCCTGGTACTCGGGTGTAACATTCCAGACGCTTTACTAAAACTCTCCCGACTTGGAGAGTCAGTGCCTTTAACCTCCTGTTTGGCCCAGTTTGCAAATTACGCGGAAGATGAACAGGAATAGGGAGAACCAATGAGAGACTAGCTGGAGGTGTCTGGACGGGCAAATTTAACTCCCATTTCCCACCAGGAAGAGGAATTAACCAAAGGCTCAGCGTGCCGTGCCGGAACCAGATTAGGGCCTGAAGGAATCCTGCGGTGTTGCGGCCAGCTCACAAGAAAGCGAGTTTAAGAAAGCAGCTCAGGGGCACTGTAATTCACAAACCTGCAGAGTTATAAATGACAGCTATCGTCCAAAAATATACTGAAGTAAGGCTGCCAAGAGGACTTGAAAGCGGGGCAGAATTGCAGGAAACCGATTTCAGGAGGTAGACAGGAATTGCATTTAAAGCATAGGAAAAGAGGCAGAACGTCCACAATGATGCACTTGGCCAAAAATGGCGTATGCGTTTTTTCCTGAATATATTCAGGAAAAAAAGCATACGCACTTTTTGGCCAACCAAGCAAGCTTGCAAAGGAAATCTGCACTACAATGAAGTCTCACTTCCCCGCGGTCAAAGGGGCCATCTGAAAAAAGTGTAAAATCCAGAAAGGCAGGACAGGCCATGGAGAACTGGGAGCCTTGTTATGCTGATGGGCGGGATGTAAATTCCCAACAGCCACTGGGGAGAAGTGTATGGTGTTTCCTGAAACATCTAAAAAACAAAGCAACAGAGCCTAGGTCACTTCCACTTATGGTCCTATAGCTTAGGGAAATTAAAATCAAAAAGACACAGCCACCCCAAAGTTTGGGATGGCTCTGTTTACAAGAACCTCGTTTACGGTACAAGTTCAATATCGCAGAAAGTGAAAAATGGATAAAGAAGTTGTGGTACTTACGTACAATGCAATATCACTCAGCAATGAAATCTATGTCATCAGGCCCGTAGCAGAAAATGAGTGGGTTCAGGTATGATGAATCTAACTGAAATAAGTCACACAGAAAAAGAAACATCATAAGATATCACTAATACACGGAATGTAAACTTGGCCACACAGGAACTGGATTACAAAACAGAACAGGGTCTCCAATTTAGAAAACCAACTTATGCTTGCTTAAGGGGAAAGGTGAGTTGGGGTTCTGCATAAAACCAGAGATTGAAATGAGCACAGATAAAGTTCCTTAAGCCAAATATGTAATAGACAAGAGCTACTCCTTCCTCAACGAAATGGACTCAAAACCCCATGTTAAACACCTTATAATGTATCTGACTTGTAAGTATCTTAAAACCTAAAGATTGCTATGTCTCTGAAAGAGAATCAAGCGTGAGTATAGGGGCATAAACGCAACAGTGATAGGATAGGAGAGGTTCGGTGAGCAAATGAAGACCCTTTGAAGTCATATTGCATGGTACCCATTCCACGGGTCTCAACTCTCCAGGTTTAAGGGATTCTTCCTTCAGCTAAAACATGCATGTGGAACCCAGAGTATGATCAACCGTGTGATCGGGAGATGTGTTCTAATATGTCTCAGTTCTCATCCCCTGGTACTCGGGTGCAAAATTGCAGACGCTTTACTAATATTCTACCGACTTGGAGAGACAGTGCCTTTAACCTCCTGTTTGGCCCAGTTTGCAATTTCTGCGGAAGATGCACAGGAATAGGGAGAACCAATGAGAGACTAGCTGGAGGTGTCTAGACGGGTAAATTTAACTCTCATTTCCCACCAGGAAGAGGAATTAACCAAAGGCTCAGCGTGCCGTGCCAGAACCAGATTAGGGCCTGAAGCAATCCTGCGGTGTTGAGGCCAGCTCACAAGAAAGCGAGTTGAAGAAAGGAGCTCAGGGGCACTGTAATTCACAAACCTGCAGAGTTATAAATGACAGCTATCGTACAAAAATCTACTGAAGTAAGGCTGCCAAGAGGGCCTGAAACCGGGGCAGAATTGCAGGAAACCGATTTCAGGTGGTAGACTTGATTTGCATTTAAAGCATAGGAAAAGAGGCAGAACGTCGACAATGATGCACTTGCCAAAAAGGGCGTATGCTTTTTTTCCTGAATATATTCAGGAAAAAAAGCATACGCCCTTTTAGGCCAACCAAGCAAGCTTGCAAAGGAAATCTGCACTACAATGAAGTCTCACTTCCCCCCAGTCAAATGGGCCATCTGAAAAAAGTGTAAAATCCAGAAAGGCAGGACAGGCCATGGAGAACTGGGAGCCTTGTTATGCGGATGGGCGGGATGTAAATTGCCAACAGCCACTAAGGAGAAGTGTATGGTGTTTCCTGAAACATCTAAAAAACTGAGGAACAGAGCCTAGGGCACTTCCACTTATGGTCCTATAGCTTAGGTAAATTAAAATCAAAAAGACACAGCCACCCCAAAGTTTGGGACAGCTCTGTTTACAAGAACCTCGTTTACGGTACAAGTTCAATATCGCAGAAAGCGAAAAATGGATAAAAAAGTTGTGGTACTTACGTACAATGCAATATCACTCAGCAATGAAATCTATGTCATCATGCCCGTAGCAGCATAATGAGTGGATTCAGGTATGATGATTCTAACTGAAATAAGTCACACAGAAAAAGAAACGTCATAAGATATCACTAATACACGGAATGTAAACTTGGCTACACATGCACTGAATTACAAAACAGAACAGGGTCTCAAATTTAGAACCAACTTATGCTTGCTTAAGGGGAAAGGTGAGTTGGGGTGCTGCATAAAACCAGAGATTGAAATGAGCACAGATAAAGTTCCTTAAGCCAAATATGTAATAGACAAGAGCTACTCCTTGCTCAACGAAATGGACTCAACACCCCATATTAAACGCCTAAGAATGTACCTGACTAGTAAGTATCTTAAAACCTATGGATTGCTATGTCTCCAAAAGAGAACCAAGCGTGTGTACAGGGGCATAAACGCAGCAGTGATAGGATTGGAGAGGTTCGGTGAGCAAATGAAGACCCTTTGAAGTCACATTGCATGGTACCCATTCCACGGGTCTCAACTCTCCAGGTTTAAGGGATTCTTCCTTCAGCAAAAACATGCATGTGGAACCCAGAGTATGATCAACCATGTGATCGCGAGACGTGTTCAAATATGTCTCAGTTCTCGTACCCTGGTACTCGGGTGCAACATTCCAAATGCTTTATTAACACTCTCCCGACTTGGAGAGTCAGTGCCTTTAACCTCCTGTTTGGCCCAGTTTGCAATTTCTGAGGAAGATGAACAGGAATAGGGAGAACCAATGAGAGACTAGCTGGAGGTGTCTGGACGGGCGAATTTAACTCTCATTTCCCACCAGGAAGAGGAATTAACCAAAGGCTCAGCATACCGTGCCGGAACCAGATTAGGGCCTGAAGCAATCCTGCGGTGTTGCGGCCAGCTCACAAGAAAGCGAGTTGAAGAAAGGAGCTCAGGGGCACTGTAATTCACAAACCTGCAGAGTTATAAATGACAGTTATTGTCCAAAAATATACTGAAGTAAGGCTGCCAAGAGGACTTGAAAGCCGGGCAGAATTGCAGGAAACCGATTTCAGGAGGTAGACTGGAATTGCATTTAAAGCATAGGAAAAGAGGCAGAACGTCCACAATGATGCACTGGCCAAAAAGGGCGTATGCGTTTTTTCCTGAATATATTCAGGACAAAACGCATACGCACTTTTTGGCCAACCAAGCAAGCTTGCAAAGGAAATCTGCACTACAATGAAGTCTCACTTCCCCCCGGTCAAAAGGGCCATCTGAAAAAAGTGTAAAATCCAGAAAGGCAGGACAGGCCATGGAGAACTGGGAGCCTTGTTATGCTGATGGGCAGGAGGTAAATTGCCAACAGCCACTCGGGAGAAGTGTATGGTGTTTCCTGAAACATCTAAAAAACAAAGCAACAGAGCCTAGGGCACTTCCAATTATGGTCCTATAGCTTAGGGAATTTAAAATAAAAAAGACACAGCCATCCCACAATTTGGGACAGCTCTGTTTACAAGAACCTCAGTCACGGTACAAGTTCAATATCGCAGAAAGCGAAAAATGGATAAAGAAGTTGTGGTACTTACGTACAATGCAGTATCAATCAGCAATAAAATCTATGTCATCAGGCACGTAGCAGCATAATGAGTGGATTCAGGTATGATGATTCTAACTGAAATAAGTCACACAGAAAAAGAAACATCATAAGATATCACTAATACACGGAATGTAACCTTGGCTACACAGGCACTGAATTACAAAACAGAACAGGGTCTCAAATTTAGAAAACCAACTTATGCTTGCTTAAAGGGAAAGGTGAGTTGGGGTGCTGCATAAAACCAGAGATTGAAATGAGCACAGATAAAGTTCCTTAAGCCAAATATGTAATAGACAAGAGCTACTCCTTGCTCAACGAAATGGACTCAACACCCCATATTAAACGCCAATGAATGTACCTGTCTAGTAAGTATCTTAAAACCTATGGATTGCTATGTCTCTGAAAGAGAATCAAGCGTGTGTACAGGGGCATAAACGCAGCAGTGATAGGTTTGGAGAGGTTCGGTGAGCAAATGAAGACCCTTTGAAGTCATATTGCATGGTAACCATTCCACGGGTCTCAACTCTCCAGGTTTAAGGGATTCTTCCTTCAGCTGAAACATGCATGTGGAACCCAGAGTATGATCAACCGTGTGATCGGGAGACGTGTTCAAATATGTCTCAGTTTTCGTCCCCTGGTACTCGGGTGCAACATTCCAGATGCTTTACTAACACTCTCCCGACTTGGAGAGTCAGTGCCTTTAACCTCCTGTTTGACCCAGTTTGCAATTTCTGCGGAAGATGAACAGGGATAAGGAGGACCAATGAGAGACTAGCTGGAGGTGTCTGGACGGGCAATTTTAACTCTCATTTCCCACCAGGAAGAGGAATTAAGCAAAGTCTCAGCGTGCGGTGCCGGAACCAGATTAGGGCCTGAAGCAATCCTGCGGTGTTGCGGCCAGCTCACAAGGAAGCGAGTTGAAGAAAGGAGCTCATGGGCACTGTAATTCACAAACCTGCAGAGTTATAAATGACAGCTATCGTCCAAAAATATACTGAAGTAAGGCTGCCAAGAGGACTTGAAAGCGGGGCAGAATTGCAGGAAACCGATTTCAGGAGGTAGACTGGAATTGCATTTAAAGCATAGGAAAAGAGGCAGAACTTCCACAATGATGCACTTGGCCAAAAAGGGCGTATGCGTTTTTTCCTGAATATATTCAGGAAAAAACGCATACGCCCTTTTTGGCCAACCAAGCAAGCTTGCAAAGGAAATCTGCACTACAATGAAGTCTCATTTCCCCCCGGACAAAAGGGCCATCTGAAAAAAGTGTAAAATCCAGAAAGGCAGGACAGGCCATGGACAACTCTGAGACTTGTTATGCTAATGGGTGGGATGTAAATTGCCAACAGCCACTGGGGAGAAGTGTATGGTGTTTCCTTAAACACCTAAAAAACAAAGCAACAGAGCCTAGGGCACTTCCACTTATGGTCCTATAGTTTAGGGAAATTATAATCAAAAAGACTCAGCCACCCCAAAGTTTGGGATGGTTCAGTTTACAAGAACCTCGTTTACGGTACAAGTTCAATATCGCAGAGAGTGAAAAATGGATAAAGAAATTGTGCTACTTATGTACAATGCAATATCACTCAGCAATGAAATCTAAGGCATCAGGGCCATAGCAGCATAATGAGTGGATTCAGGTATGATGATTCTAACTGAAATAAGTCACACAGAAAAAGAAACATCATAAGATATCACTAATACACGGAATGTAAACTTGGCTACACAGGAACTGGATTACAAAACAGAACAGGGTCTCAAATGTAGAAAACCAACTTATGCTTGCTTAAGGGGAAAGGTGAGTTGGGGTGCTGCATAAAACCAGAGATTGAAATGAGCACAGATAAAGTTCCTTAAGCCAAATATTAATAGACAAGAGCTACTCCTTGCTCAACGAAATGGGCTCAACACCCCATATTAAACGCCTAAGAATGTACCTGATTAGTAAGTATCTTAAAACCTATGGATCGCTATGTCTCCGAAAGAGAATCAAGCGTGTGTACAGGGGCATAAACGCAGCAGTGATAGGATTGGAGAGGTTCGGTGAGCAAATGAAGACGCTTTGAAGTCATATTGCATGGTACCCATTCCACGGGTCTCAACTCTCCAG
The DNA here is from genome assembly GCF_937001465.1 of Orcinus orca. NCBI lineage: Eukaryota > Metazoa > Chordata > Mammalia > Artiodactyla > Delphinidae > Orcinus > Orcinus orca. Next base: position 800,686 of record NW_026043992.1, read on the forward strand.
GTTTAAGGGATTCTTCCTTCAGCTAAATCATGCATGTGGAACCCGGAGTATGATCAACCGTGTGATCGGGAGTCGTGGTCCAATATGTCTCCATTCTCGTCCCTTGGTACTCGGGTGCAACATTCCAGACGCTTTACTAACACTCTCCCGACTTGGAGAGTCAGTGCCTTTAACCTCCTGTTTGGCCCAGTTTGCAATTTCTGCGGAAGATGAACAGGAATAGGGAGAACCAATGAGAGACTAGCTGGAGGTGTCTGGACGGGCAAATTTAACTCTCATTTCCCACCAGGAAGAGGAATTAACCAAAGGCTCAGCGTGCCGTGCCAGAACCAGATTAGGGCCTGAAGCAATCCTGCGGTGTTGCGGCCAGCTCACAGGCAAGCGAGTTGAAGAAAGGAGCTCAGGGGCACTGTAATTCACAAACCTGCAGAGTTATAAATGACAGCTATCGTCAAAAAATATACTGAAGTAAGGCTTCCAAGAGGACTTGAAAGCGGGGCAGAATGGCAGGAAACCGATTTCAGGAGGTAGACTGGAATTGCATTTAAAGCATAGGAAAAGAGGCAGAACGTCGACAATGATGCACTTGGCCAAAAAGGACGTATGCGTTTTTTCCTGAATATATTCAGGAAAAAACGCATACGCCCTTTTTGGCCAACCAAGCAAGCTTGCAAAGGAAATCTGCACCACAATGAAGTCTCACTTCCCCCCCGTCAAAAGGGCCATCTGAAAAAAGTGTAAAATCCAGAAAGGCAGGACAGGCCATGGAGAATTGGGAGCCTTGTTATGCTGATGGGCGGGATGTAACTTGCCAACAGCCACTCGGGAGAAGTGTATGGTGTTTCCTGAAACATCTAAAAAACAAAGCAACAGAGCCTAGGGCACTTCCACTTATGGTCCTATAGCTTAGGGAAATTAAAATCAAAAAGACACAGCCACCCCAAAGTTTGGGATGGCTCTGTTTACAAGAAACTCGTTTACGGTACAAGTTCAATATCGCATAAAGCGAAAAATGGATAAAGAAGTTGTGGTACTTACGTACAATGCAATATCACTCAGCAATGACATCTATGTCATCAAGCCCATAGCAGCATAATGAGTGGATTCAGGTATGATGATTCTAACTGAAATAAGTCACACAGAAAAAGAAACATCATAAGATATCACTAATACACGGAATGTAAACTTGGCTACACAGGAACTGAATTTCAAAACAGAACATGGTCCCAAATTTAGAAAACCAACTTATGCTTGCTTAAGGGGAAAGGTGAGTTGGGGTGCTGCATAAAACCAGAGATTGAAATGAGCACAGATAAAGTTCCTTAAGCCAAATATGTAATAGACAAGAGCTACTCCTTGCTCAACGAAATGGACTCAAAACCCCATATTAAACGCCTAATAATGTACCTGACTACTAAGTATCTTAAAACCTATGGATTGCTATGTCTCTGAAAGTGAATCAATCGTGAGTACAGGGGCAAAAACGCAGCAGTGATAGGATTGGAGAGTTTTGGTGAGCAAATGAAGACCCTTTGAAGTCATATTGCATGGTACCCATTCCATGGGTCTCAACTCTCCAGGTTTAAGGGATTCTTCCTTCAGCTAAAACATGCATTGGAACCCAGAGTATGATCAATCGTGTGATCGGGAGACGTGTTCCAATATGTCTCAGTTCTCGTCCCCTGGTACTCGGGTGCAACATTCCAGATGCTTTACTAACACTCTCCCGACTTGGAGAGTCAGTGCCTTTAACCTCCTGTTTGGCCCAGTTTGCAAATTCCGCGGAAGATGAACAGGAATAGGGAGAACCAATGAGAGACTAGCTGGAGGTGTCTGGACGGGAAAATTTAACACTAATTTCCCACCAGGAAGAGGAATTAACCAAAGGCTCAGCGTGCCGTGCCGGAACCATATTAGGGCCTGAAGCAATCCTGCGGTGTTGCGGCCAGCTCACAAGAAAGCGAGTTGAAGAAAGGAGCTCAGGGGCACTGTAATTCAAAAACCTGCAGAGTTATAAATGACAGCTATCGTCCAAAAATATACTGAAGTAAGGCTGCCAAGAGGACTTGAAAGTGGGGCAAAATTGCAGGAAACCGATTTCAGGAGGTAGACTGGAATTGCACTTAAAGCATAGGAAAAGAGGCAGAACGTCGACAATGATGCACTTGGCCAAAAAGGGCGTATGCGTTTTTTCCTGAATATATTCAGGAAAAAACGCATACACCCTTTTTGGCCAACCAAGCAAGCTTGCAAAGGAAATCTGCACTACAATGAAGTCTCACTTCTGCCGGGTCAAAACGGCCATCTGAAAAAAGTGTAAAATCCAGAAAGGCAGGACAGGCGTTGGAGAACTGGGAGCCTTGTTATGCTGATGGGCGTGATGTAAATTGCCAACAGCTACTCGGGAGAAGTGTATGGTGTTTCCTGAAACATGTAAAAAACAAAGCAACAGAGGCTAGGGCACTTCCACTTATGATCCTATAGCTTAGGGAAATTAAAATCAAAAAGACACAGCCACCCCAAAATTTGGTATGGCTCTTATTACAAGAACCTCGTTTACGGTACAAGTTCAATATCACAGAAAGTGAAAAATGGATAAAGATGTTGTGGTACTTACATACAATGCAATAACACTCAGCAATGAAATCTATGTCATCAGGCACGTAGCAGCATAATGAGTGGATTCAGGTATGATGATTCTAACTGAAATAAGTCACACAGAAAAAGAAACATCATAAGATATCACTAATACACGGAATGTAAACTTGGCTACACAGGAAATGGATTACAAAACAGAACAGGGTCTCAAATTTAGAAAACCAACTTATGCTTGCTTAAGGGGAAAGGTGAGTTGGGGTGCTGCATAAAACCAGAGATTGAAATGAGCACAGATAAAGTTCCTTAAGCCAAATATGGAATAGAAAAGAGCTACTCCCTGCTCAACGAAATGGACTCAAAACCCCATGTTAAACACCTTATAATGTACCTGACTAGTAAGTATCTTAAAACCTAAAGATTGCTATGTCTCTGAAAGAGAATCAAGCGTGAGTACAGGGGCATAAACGCAGCAGTGATAGGATTGGAGAGGTTCGGTGAGCAAATGAAGACCCTTTGAAGTCATATTGCATGGTACCCATTCCACGGGTCTCAACTCTCCAGGTTTAAGGGATTCTTCCTTCAGCTAAAACATGCATGTGGAACCCAGAGTATGATCAACCGTGTGATCGGGAGACGTGTTGAAATATGTCTCAGTTCTCATCCCCTGGTACTCGGGTGTAACATTCCAGACGCTTTACTAAAACTCTCCCGACTTGGAGAGTCAGTGCCTTTAACCTCCTGTTTGGCCCAGTTTGCAAATTACGCGGAAGATGAACAGGAATAGGGAGAACCAATGAGAGACTAGCTGGAGGTGTCTGGACGGGCAAATTTAACTCCCATTTCCCACCAGGAAGAGGAATTAACCAAAGGCTCAGCGTGCCGTGCCGGAACCAGATTAGGGCCTGAAGGAATCCTGCGGTGTTGCGGCCAGCTCACAAGAAAGCGAGTTTAAGAAAGCAGCTCAGGGGCACTGTAATTCACAAACCTGCAGAGTTATAAATGACAGCTATCGTCCAAAAATATACTGAAGTAAGGCTGCCAAGAGGACTTGAAAGCGGGGCAGAATTGCAGGAAACCGATTTCAGGAGGTAGACAGGAATTGCATTTAAAGCATAGGAAAAGAGGCAGAACGTCCACAATGATGCACTTGGCCAAAAATGGCGTATGCGTTTTTTCCTGAATATATTCAGGAAAAAAAGCATACGCACTTTTTGGCCAACCAAGCAAGCTTGCAAAGGAAATCTGCACTACAATGAAGTCTCACTTCCCCGCGGTCAAAGGGGCCATCTGAAAAAAGTGTAAAATCCAGAAAGGCAGGACAGGCCATGGAGAACTGGGAGCCTTGTTATGCTGATGGGCGGGATGTAAATTCCCAACAGCCACTGGGGAGAAGTGTATGGTGTTTCCTGAAACATCTAAAAAACAAAGCAACAGAGCCTAGGTCACTTCCACTTATGGTCCTATAGCTTAGGGAAATTAAAATCAAAAAGACACAGCCACCCCAAAGTTTGGGATGGCTCTGTTTACAAGAACCTCGTTTACGGTACAAGTTCAATATCGCAGAAAGTGAAAAATGGATAAAGAAGTTGTGGTACTTACGTACAATGCAATATCACTCAGCAATGAAATCTATGTCATCAGGCCCGTAGCAGAAAATGAGTGGGTTCAGGTATGATGAATCTAACTGAAATAAGTCACACAGAAAAAGAAACATCATAAGATATCACTAATACACGGAATGTAAACTTGGCCACACAGGAACTGGATTACAAAACAGAACAGGGTCTCCAATTTAGAAAACCAACTTATGCTTGCTTAAGGGGAAAGGTGAGTTGGGGTTCTGCATAAAACCAGAGATTGAAATGAGCACAGATAAAGTTCCTTAAGCCAAATATGTAATAGACAAGAGCTACTCCTTCCTCAACGAAATGGACTCAAAACCCCATGTTAAACACCTTATAATGTATCTGACTTGTAAGTATCTTAAAACCTAAAGATTGCTATGTCTCTGAAAGAGAATCAAGCGTGAGTATAGGGGCATAAACGCAACAGTGATAGGATAGGAGAGGTTCGGTGAGCAAATGAAGACCCTTTGAAGTCATATTGCATGGTACCCATTCCACGGGTCTCAACTCTCCAGGTTTAAGGGATTCTTCCTTCAGCTAAAACATGCATGTGGAACCCAGAGTATGATCAACCGTGTGATCGGGAGATGTGTTCTAATATGTCTCAGTTCTCATCCCCTGGTACTCGGGTGCAAAATTGCAGACGCTTTACTAATATTCTACCGACTTGGAGAGACAGTGCCTTTAACCTCCTGTTTGGCCCAGTTTGCAATTTCTGCGGAAGATGCACAGGAATAGGGAGAACCAATGAGAGACTAGCTGGAGGTGTCTAGACGGGTAAATTTAACTCTCATTTCCCACCAGGAAGAGGAATTAACCAAAGGCTCAGCGTGCCGTGCCAGAACCAGATTAGGGCCTGAAGCAATCCTGCGGTGTTGAGGCCAGCTCACAAGAAAGCGAGTTGAAGAAAGGAGCTCAGGGGCACTGTAATTCACAAACCTGCAGAGTTATAAATGACAGCTATCGTACAAAAATCTACTGAAGTAAGGCTGCCAAGAGGGCCTGAAACCGGGGCAGAATTGCAGGAAACCGATTTCAGGTGGTAGACTTGATTTGCATTTAAAGCATAGGAAAAGAGGCAGAACGTCGACAATGATGCACTTGCCAAAAAGGGCGTATGCTTTTTTTCCTGAATATATTCAGGAAAAAAAGCATACGCCCTTTTAGGCCAACCAAGCAAGCTTGCAAAGGAAATCTGCACTACAATGAAGTCTCACTTCCCCCCAGTCAAATGGGCCATCTGAAAAAAGTGTAAAATCCAGAAAGGCAGGACAGGCCATGGAGAACTGGGAGCCTTGTTATGCGGATGGGCGGGATGTAAATTGCCAACAGCCACTAAGGAGAAGTGTATGGTGTTTCCTGAAACATCTAAAAAACTGAGGAACAGAGCCTAGGGCACTTCCACTTATGGTCCTATAGCTTAGGTAAATTAAAATCAAAAAGACACAGCCACCCCAAAGTTTGGGACAGCTCTGTTTACAAGAACCTCGTTTACGGTACAAGTTCAATATCGCAGAAAGCGAAAAATGGATAAAAAAGTTGTGGTACTTACGTACAATGCAATATCACTCAGCAATGAAATCTATGTCATCATGCCCGTAGCAGCATAATGAGTGGATTCAGGTATGATGATTCTAACTGAAATAAGTCACACAGAAAAAGAAACGTCATAAGATATCACTAATACACGGAATGTAAACTTGGCTACACATGCACTGAATTACAAAACAGAACAGGGTCTCAAATTTAGAACCAACTTATGCTTGCTTAAGGGGAAAGGTGAGTTGGGGTGCTGCATAAAACCAGAGATTGAAATGAGCACAGATAAAGTTCCTTAAGCCAAATATGTAATAGACAAGAGCTACTCCTTGCTCAACGAAATGGACTCAACACCCCATATTAAACGCCTAAGAATGTACCTGACTAGTAAGTATCTTAAAACCTATGGATTGCTATGTCTCCAAAAGAGAACCAAGCGTGTGTACAGGGGCATAAACGCAGCAGTGATAGGATTGGAGAGGTTCGGTGAGCAAATGAAGACCCTTTGAAGTCACATTGCATGGTACCCATTCCACGGGTCTCAACTCTCCAGGTTTAAGGGATTCTTCCTTCAGCAAAAACATGCATGTGGAACCCAGAGTATGATCAACCATGTGATCGCGAGACGTGTTCAAATATGTCTCAGTTCTCGTACCCTGGTACTCGGGTGCAACATTCCAAATGCTTTATTAACACTCTCCCGACTTGGAGAGTCAGTGCCTTTAACCTCCTGTTTGGCCCAGTTTGCAATTTCTGAGGAAGATGAACAGGAATAGGGAGAACCAATGAGAGACTAGCTGGAGGTGTCTGGACGGGCGAATTTAACTCTCATTTCCCACCAGGAAGAGGAATTAACCAAAGGCTCAGCATACCGTGCCGGAACCAGATTAGGGCCTGAAGCAATCCTGCGGTGTTGCGGCCAGCTCACAAGAAAGCGAGTTGAAGAAAGGAGCTCAGGGGCACTGTAATTCACAAACCTGCAGAGTTATAAATGACAGTTATTGTCCAAAAATATACTGAAGTAAGGCTGCCAAGAGGACTTGAAAGCCGGGCAGAATTGCAGGAAACCGATTTCAGGAGGTAGACTGGAATTGCATTTAAAGCATAGGAAAAGAGGCAGAACGTCCACAATGATGCACTGGCCAAAAAGGGCGTATGCGTTTTTTCCTGAATATATTCAGGACAAAACGCATACGCACTTTTTGGCCAACCAAGCAAGCTTGCAAAGGAAATCTGCACTACAATGAAGTCTCACTTCCCCCCGGTCAAAAGGGCCATCTGAAAAAAGTGTAAAATCCAGAAAGGCAGGACAGGCCATGGAGAACTGGGAGCCTTGTTATGCTGATGGGCAGGAGGTAAATTGCCAACAGCCACTCGGGAGAAGTGTATGGTGTTTCCTGAAACATCTAAAAAACAAAGCAACAGAGCCTAGGGCACTTCCAATTATGGTCCTATAGCTTAGGGAATTTAAAATAAAAAAGACACAGCCATCCCACAATTTGGGACAGCTCTGTTTACAAGAACCTCAGTCACGGTACAAGTTCAATATCGCAGAAAGCGAAAAATGGATAAAGAAGTTGTGGTACTTACGTACAATGCAGTATCAATCAGCAATAAAATCTATGTCATCAGGCACGTAGCAGCATAATGAGTGGATTCAGGTATGATGATTCTAACTGAAATAAGTCACACAGAAAAAGAAACATCATAAGATATCACTAATACACGGAATGTAACCTTGGCTACACAGGCACTGAATTACAAAACAGAACAGGGTCTCAAATTTAGAAAACCAACTTATGCTTGCTTAAAGGGAAAGGTGAGTTGGGGTGCTGCATAAAACCAGAGATTGAAATGAGCACAGATAAAGTTCCTTAAGCCAAATATGTAATAGACAAGAGCTACTCCTTGCTCAACGAAATGGACTCAACACCCCATATTAAACGCCAATGAATGTACCTGTCTAGTAAGTATCTTAAAACCTATGGATTGCTATGTCTCTGAAAGAGAATCAAGCGTGTGTACAGGGGCATAAACGCAGCAGTGATAGGTTTGGAGAGGTTCGGTGAGCAAATGAAGACCCTTTGAAGTCATATTGCATGGTAACCATTCCACGGGTCTCAACTCTCCAGGTTTAAGGGATTCTTCCTTCAGCTGAAACATGCATGTGGAACCCAGAGTATGATCAACCGTGTGATCGGGAGACGTGTTCAAATATGTCTCAGTTTTCGTCCCCTGGTACTCGGGTGCAACATTCCAGATGCTTTACTAACACTCTCCCGACTTGGAGAGTCAGTGCCTTTAACCTCCTGTTTGACCCAGTTTGCAATTTCTGCGGAAGATGAACAGGGATAAGGAGGACCAATGAGAGACTAGCTGGAGGTGTCTGGACGGGCAATTTTAACTCTCATTTCCCACCAGGAAGAGGAATTAAGCAAAGTCTCAGCGTGCGGTGCCGGAACCAGATTAGGGCCTGAAGCAATCCTGCGGTGTTGCGGCCAGCTCACAAGGAAGCGAGTTGAAGAAAGGAGCTCATGGGCACTGTAATTCACAAACCTGCAGAGTTATAAATGACAGCTATCGTCCAAAAATATACTGAAGTAAGGCTGCCAAGAGGACTTGAAAGCGGGGCAGAATTGCAGGAAACCGATTTCAGGAGGTAGACTGGAATTGCATTTAAAGCATAGGAAAAGAGGCAGAACTTCCACAATGATGCACTTGGCCAAAAAGGGCGTATGCGTTTTTTCCTGAATATATTCAGGAAAAAACGCATACGCCCTTTTTGGCCAACCAAGCAAGCTTGCAAAGGAAATCTGCACTACAATGAAGTCTCATTTCCCCCCGGACAAAAGGGCCATCTGAAAAAAGTGTAAAATCCAGAAAGGCAGGACAGGCCATGGACAACTCTGAGACTTGTTATGCTAATGGGTGGGATGTAAATTGCCAACAGCCACTGGGGAGAAGTGTATGGTGTTTCCTTAAACACCTAAAAAACAAAGCAACAGAGCCTAGGGCACTTCCACTTATGGTCCTATAGTTTAGGGAAATTATAATCAAAAAGACTCAGCCACCCCAAAGTTTGGGATGGTTCAGTTTACAAGAACCTCGTTTACGGTACAAGTTCAATATCGCAGAGAGTGAAAAATGGATAAAGAAATTGTGCTACTTATGTACAATGCAATATCACTCAGCAATGAAATCTAAGGCATCAGGGCCATAGCAGCATAATGAGTGGATTCAGGTATGATGATTCTAACTGAAATAAGTCACACAGAAAAAGAAACATCATAAGATATCACTAATACACGGAATGTAAACTTGGCTACACAGGAACTGGATTACAAAACAGAACAGGGTCTCAAATGTAGAAAACCAACTTATGCTTGCTTAAGGGGAAAGGTGAGTTGGGGTGCTGCATAAAACCAGAGATTGAAATGAGCACAGATAAAGTTCCTTAAGCCAAATATTAATAGACAAGAGCTACTCCTTGCTCAACGAAATGGGCTCAACACCCCATATTAAACGCCTAAGAATGTACCTGATTAGTAAGTATCTTAAAACCTATGGATCGCTATGTCTCCGAAAGAGAATCAAGCGTGTGTACAGGGGCATAAACGCAGCAGTGATAGGATTGGAGAGGTTCGGTGAGCAAATGAAGACGCTTTGAAGTCATATTGCATGGTACCCATTCCACGGGTCTCAACTCTCCAGGTTTAAGGGATTCTTCCTTCAGCTAAATCATGCATGTGGAACCCGGAGTATGATCAACCGTGTGATCGGGAGTCGTGGTCCAATATGTCTCCATTCTCGTCCCTTGGTACTCGGGTGCAACATTCCAGACGCTTTACTAACACTCTCCCGACTTGGAGAGTCAGTGCCTTTAACCTCCTGTTTGGCCCAGTTTGCAATTTCTGCGGAAGATGAACAGGAATAGGGAGAACCAATGAGAGACTAGCTGGAGGTGTCTGGACGGGCAAATTTAACTCTCATTTCCCACCAGGAAGAGGAATTAACCAAAGGCTCAGCGTGCCGTGCCAGAACCAGATTAGGGCCTGAAGCAATCCTGCGGTGTTGCGGCCAGCTCACAGGCAAGCGAGTTGAAGAAAGGAGCTCAGGGGCACTGTAATTCACAAACCTGCAGAGTTATAAATGACAGCTATCGTCAAAAAATATACTGAAGTAAGGCTTCCAAGAGGACTTGAAAGCGGGGCAGAATGGCAGGAAACCGATTTCAGGAGGTAGACTGGAATTGCATTTAAAGCATAGGAAAAGAGGCAGAACGTCGACAATGATGCACTTGGCCAAAAAGGACGTATGCGTTTTTTCCTGAATATATTCAGGAAAAAACGCATACGCCCTTTTTGGCCAACCAAGCAAGCTTGCAAAGGAAATCTGCACCACAATGAAGTCTCACTTCCCCCCCGTCAAAAGGGCCATCTGAAAAAAGTGTAAAATCCAGAAAGGCAGGACAGGCCATGGAGAATTGGGAGCCTTGTTATGCTGATGGGCGGGATGTAACTTGCCAACAGCCACTCGGGAGAAGTGTATGGTGTTTCCTGAAACATCTAAAAAACAAAGCAACAGAGCCTAGGGCACTTCCACTTATGGTCCTATAGCTTAGGGAAATTAAAATCAAAAAGACACAGCCACCCCAAAGTTTGGGATGGCTCTGTTTACAAGAAACTCGTTTACGGTACAAGTTCAATATCGCATAAAGCGAAAAATGGATAAAGAAGTTGTGGTACTTACGTACAATGCAATATCACTCAGCAATGACATCTATGTCATCAAGCCCATAGCAGCATAATGAGTGGATTCAGGTATGATGATTCTAACTGAAATAAGTCACACAGAAAAAGAAACATCATAAGATATCACTAATACACGGAATGTAAACTTGGCTACACAGGAACTGAATTTCAAAACAGAACATGGTCCCAAATTTAGAAAACCAACTTATGCTTGCTTAAGGGGAAAGGTGAGTTGGGGTGCTGCATAAAACCAGAGATTGAAATGAGCACAGATAAAGTTCCTTAAGCCAAATATGTAATAGACAAGAGCTACTCCTTGCTCAACGAAATGGACTCAAAACCCCATATTAAACGCCTAATAATGTACCTGACTACTAAGTATCTTAAAACCTATGGATTGCTATGTCTCTGAAAGTGAATCAATCGTGAGTACAGGGGCAAAAACGCAGCAGTGATAGGATTGGAGAGTTTTGGTGAGCAAATGAAGACCCTTTGAAGTCATATTGCATGGTACCCATTCCATGGGTCTCAACTCTCCAGGTTTAAGGGATTCTTCCTTCAGCTAAAACATGCATTGGAACCCAGAGTATGATCAATCGTGTGATCGGGAGACGTGTTCCAATATGTCTCAGTTCTCGTCCCCTGGTACTCGGGTGCAACATTCCAGATGCTTTACTAACACTCTCCCGACTTGGAGAGTCAGTGCCTTTAACCTCCTGTTTGGCCCAGTTTGCAAATTCCGCGGAAGATGAACAGGAATAGGGAGAACCAATGAGAGACTAGCTGGAGGTGTCTGGACGGGAAAATTTAACTCTCATTTCCCACCAGGAAGAGGAATTAACCAAAGGCTCAGCGTGCCATGCCGGAACCAGATTAGGGCCTGAAGCAATCCTGCGGTGTTGCGGCCAGCTCACAAGAAAGCGAGTTGAAGAAAGGAGCTCAGGGGCACTGTAATTCACAAACCTGCAGAGTTATAAATGACAGCTATCATCCAAAAATATACTGAAGTAAGGCTGCCAAGAGGACTTGAAAGCCGGGCAGAATTGCAGGAAACCGATTTCAGGAGGTAGACTGGAATTGCATTTAAAGCATAGGAAAAGAGGCAGAAGGTCGACAATGATGCACTTGGCCAAAAAGGGCGTATGCGTTTTTTCCTGAATATATTCAGGAAAAAACGCATACGCCCTTTTTGGCCAACCAAGCAAGCTTGCAAAGGAAATCTGCACTACAATGAAGTCTCACTCCCCCCCCTCCCCCGTCAAAAGGGCCATCTGAAAAAAGTGTAAAATCCAGAAAGGCAGGACAGGCCATGGAGAACTGGGAGCCTTGTTATGCTGATGGGCGGGATGTAACTTGCCAACAGCCACTCGGGAGAAGTGTATGGTGTTTCCTGAAACATCTAAAAAACAAAGCAACAGAGCCTAGGGCACTTCCACTTATGGTCCTATAGCTTAGGGAAATTAAAATCAAAAAGACACAGCCACCCCAAAGTTTGGGATGGCTCTGTTTACAAGAAACTCGTTTACGGTAGAAGTTCAATATCGCATAAAGCGAAAAATGGATAAAGAAGTTGTGGTACTTACGTACAATGCAATATCACTCAGCAATGACATCTATGTCATCAGGCCCATAGCAGCATAATGAGTGGATTCAGGTATGATGATTCTAACTGAAATAAGTCACACAGAAAAAGAAACATCATAAGATATCACTAATACACGGAATGTAAACTTGGCTACACAGGACCTGGATTTCAAAACAGAACATGGTCCCAAATTTAGAAAACCAACTTATGCTTGCTTAAGGGGAAAGGTGAGTTGGGGTGCTGCATAAAACCAGAGATTGAAATGAGCACAGATAAAGTTCCTTAAGCCAAATATGTAATAGACAAGAGCTACTCCTTGCTCAACGAAATGGACTCAAAACCCCATATTAAACGCCTAATAATGTACCTGACTAGTAAGTATCTTAAAACCTATGGATTGCTATGTCTCTGAAAGTGAATCAATCGTGAGTACAGGGGCAAAAACGCAGCAGTGATAGGATTGGAGAGTTTTGGTGAGCAAATGAAGACCCTTTGAAGTCATATTGCATGGTACCCATTCCACGGGTCTCAAATCTCCAGGTTTAAGGGATTCTTCCTTCAGCTAAAACATGCATGTGGAACCCAGAGTATGATCAACCGTGTGATCGGGAGACGTGTTGAAATATGTCTCAGTTCTCGTCCCCTGGTACTCGGGTGCAACATTCCAGATGCTTTACTAACACTCTCCCGACTTGGAGAGTCAGTGCCTTTAACCTCCTGTTTGGCCCAGTTTGCAAATTCCGCGGAAGATGAACAGGAATAGGGAGAACCAATGAGAGACTAGCTGGAGGTGTCTGGACGGGAAAATTTAACTCTCATTTCCCACCAGGAAGAGGAATTAACCAAAGGCTCAGCGTGCCATGCCGGAACCAGATTAGGGCCTGAAGCAATCCTGCGGTGTTGCGGCCAGCTCACAAGAAAGCGAGTTGAAGAAAGGAGCTCAGGGGCACTGTAATTCACAAACCTGCAGAGTTATAAATGACAGCTATCATCCAAAAATATACTGAAGTAAGGCTGCCAAGAGGACTTGAAAGCCGGGCAGAATTGCAGGAAACCGATTTCAGGAGGTAGACTGGAATTGCATTTAAAGCATAGGAAAAGAGGCAGAAGGTCGACAATGATGCACTTGGCCAAAAAGGGCGTATGCGTTTTTTCCTGAATATATTCAGGTAAAAACGCATACGCCCTTTTTGGCCAACCAAGCAAGCTTGCAAAGGAAATCTGCACTACAATGAAGTCTCACTTCCCCCCCGTCAAAAGGGCCATCTGAAAAAAGTGTAAAATCCAGAAAGGCAGGACAGGCCATGGAGAACTGGGAGCCTTGTTATGCTGATGGGCGGGATGTAACTTGCCAACAGCCACTCGGGAGAAGTGTATGGTGTTTCCTGAAACATCTAAAAAACAAAGCAACAGAGCCTAGGGCACTTCCACTTATGGTCCTGCAGCTTAGGGAAATTAAAATCAAAAAGACACAGCCACCCCAAAGTTTGGGATGGCTCTGTTTACAAGAAACTCGTTTACGGTACAAGTTCAATATCGCATAAAGCGAAAAATGGATAAAGAAGTTGTGGTACTTACGTACAATGCAATATCACTCAGCAATGAAATCTATGTCATCATGCCCGTAGCAGCATAATGAGTGGATTCAGGTATGATGATTCTAACTGAAATAAGTCACACAGAAAAAGAAACGTCATAAGATATCACTAATACACGGAATGTAAACTTGGCCACACAGGCACTGAATTACAAAACAGAACAGGGTCTCAAATTTAGAAAACCAACTTATGCTTGCTTAAGCGGAAAGGTGACTTGGGGTGCTGCATAAAACCAGAGATTGAAATGATCACAGATAAAGTTCCTTAAGCCAAATATGTAATAGACAAGAGCTACTCCTTGCTCAACGAAATGGACTCAAAACCCCATATTAAACGCCTAATAATGTACCTGACTAGTAAGTATCTTAAAACCTATGGATTGCTATGTCTCTGAAAGTGAATCAATCGTGAGTACAGGGGCAAAAACGCAGCAGTGATAAGATTGGAGAGTTTTGGTGAGCAAATGAAGACCCTTTGAAGTCATATTGCATGGTACCCATTCCACGGGTCTCAACTCTCCAGGTTTAAGGGATTCTTCCTTCAGCTAAAACATGCATGTGGAACCCAGAGTATGATCAACCGTGTGATCGGGAGACGTGTTGAAATATGTCTCAGTTCTCGTCCCCTGGTACTCGGGTGCAACATTCCAGATGCTTTACTAACACTCTCCCGACTTGGAGAGTCAGTGCCTTTAACCTCCTGTTTGGCCCAGTTTGCAAATTCCGCGGAAGATGAACAGGAATAGGGAGAACCAATGAGAGACTAGCTGGAGGTGTCTGGACGGGAAAATTTAACTCTCATTTGCCACCAAGAAGAGGAATTAACCAAATGGTCAGCATGCCGTGCCGGAACCAGATTAGGGCCTGAAGCAATCCTGCGGTGTTGCGGCCAGCTCACAAGAAAGCAAGTTGAAGAAAGGAGCTCAGGGGCAGTGTAATTCACAAACCTGCAGAGTTATAAATGACAACTATCGTCCAAAAATATACTGAAGTAAGGCTGCCAAGAGGACTTGAAAGCGGGGCAGAATTGCAAGAAACCGATTTCAGGAGGTAGACTGGAATTGCATTTAAAGCATAGGAAAAAAGGCAGAATGTCCACAATGATGCACTTGGCCAAAAAGGGTTTATGCGTTTTTTCCTGAATATATTCAGGAAAAAACGCATACGCACTTTTTGGTCAACCAAGCAAGCTTGCAAAGGAAATCTGCACTACAATGAAGTCTCACTTCCCCCCGGTCAAAAGGGCCATCTGAAAAAAGTGTAAAATCCAGAAAGGCAGGACAGGCTTTGGAGAACTGGGAGCCTTGTTATGCTGATGAGCGGGATGTAAATTGCCAACAGCCACTCGGGAGAAGTGTATGGTGCTTCCTGAAACATCTAAAAAACAAAGCAACAGAGCCTAGGGCACTTCCACTTATGGCCCTATAGCTTAGGGAAATTAAAATCAAAAAGACACAGCCACCCCAACGTTTGGGACGGCTCTGTTTACAAGAAACTCGTTTACCGGACAAGTTCAATATCACAGAAAGTGAAAAATGGATAAAGAAGTTGTGGTACTTACGTACAATGCAATATCACTCAGCAATGAAATCTATGTCATCAGGCCCATAGCAGCATAATGAGTGGATTCAGGTATGATGATTCTAACTGAAATAAGTCACACAGAAAAAGAAACATCATAAGATATCACTAATACACGGAATGTAAACTTGGCTACACAGGAACTGGATTACAAAACAGAACAGGGTCTCCAATTTAGAAAACCAACTTATGATTGCTTAAGGGGAAAGGTGAGTTGGGGTGCTGCATAAAACCAGAGATTGAAATGAGCACAGATAAATTTCCTTAAGCCAAATATGTAATAGACAAGAGCTACTCCTTGCTCAAAGAAATGGACTCAACACCCCATATTAAACGCCTAAGAATGTACCTGACTAGTAAGTATCTTAAAACCTATGGATCGCTATGTCTCCGAAAGAGAATCAAGCGTGTGTACAGGGGCATAAACGCAGCAGTGATTGGATTGGAGAGGTTCGGTGAGCAAATGAAGACCCTTTGAAGTCATATTGCATGGTACCCATTCCACGGGTCTCAACTCTCCAGGTTTAAGGGATTCTTCCTTCAGCTAAATCATGCATGTGGAACCCAGAGTATGATCAACCATGTGATCGGGAGACGTGTTCCAACATGTCTCAGTTCTCGTCCCCTGGTACTCGGGTGCAACATTCCAGACGCTTTACTAACACTCTCCCGACTTGGAGAGTCAGTGCCTTTAACCTCCTGTTTGGCCCAGTTTGCAATTTCTGCGGAAGATGAACAGGAATAGGGAGAACCAATGAGAGACTAGCTGGAGGTGTCTGGACGGGCAAATTTAACTCTCATTTCCCACCAGGAAGAGGAATTATCCAAAGGCTCAGCGTGCCGTGCCGGAACCAGATTAGGGCGTGAAGCAATCCTGCGGTGTTGCAGCCAGCTCACAAGAAAGCGAGTTGAAGAAAGGAGCTCAGGGACACTGTAATTCACAAACCTGCAGAGTTATAAATGACAGCTATCGTCCAAAAATATACTGAAGTAAGGCTGCCAAGAGGACTTGAAAGCGGGGCAGAATTGCAGGAAACCGATTTCAGGAGGTAGACTGGAATTGCATTTAAAGCATAGGAAAAGAGGCAGAACTTCCACAATGATGCACTTGGCCAAAAAGGGCGTATGCGTTTTTTCCTGAATATATTCAGGAAAAAACGCATACGCCCTTTTTGGCCAACCAAGCAAGCTTGCAAAGGAAATCTGCACTACAATGAAGTCTCACTTCCCCCCCGTCAAAAGGGCCATCTGAAAAAAGTGTAAACTCCAGAAAGGCAGGACAGGCCATGGAGAACTTGTTATGCTGATGGGTGGGATGTAAATTGCCAACAGCCACTCAGGAGAAGTGTATGGTGTTTCCTGAAACATCTAAAAAACAAATCAACAGAGCCTAGGGCACTTCCACTTATGGTCCTATAGCTTAGGGAAATTAAAATCAAAAAGACACAGCCACCCCAAAGTTTGGGATGGCTCTGTTTACAAGAACCTCGTTTACGGTACAAGTTCAATATTGCAGAAAGTGAAAAATGGATAAAGAAGTGTTGGTACTTACGTACAATGCAATATCACTCAGCAATGAAATCTATGTCATCAGGCACGTAGCAGAAAATGAGTGGGTTCAGGTATGATGATTCTAACTGAAATAAGTCACACAGAAAAAGAAACATCATAAGATATCACTAATACACGGAATGTAAACTTGGCTACACAGGAACAGGATTACAAAACAGAACAGGGTCTCACATTTAGAAAACCAACTTATGCTTGCTTAAGGGGAAAGGTGAGTTGGGGTGCTGCATAAAACCAGAGATTGAAATGAGCACAGATAAAGTTCCTTAAGCCAAATATGGAATAGACAAGAGGTACTCCTTGCTCAACGAAATGGACTCAAAACCCCATGTTAAACACCTTATAATGTACCTGACTAGTAAGTATATTAAAACCTAAAGATTGCTATGTCTCTGAAAGAGAATCAAGCGTGAGTACAGGGGCATAAACGCAGCAGTGATAGGATTGGAGAGTTTCGGTGAGCAAATGAAGACCCTTTGAAGTCATATTGCATGGTACCCATTCCACGGGTCTCAACTCTCCAGGTTTAAGGGATTCTTCCTTCAGCTAAAACATGCATGTGGAACCCAGAGTATGATCAACCATGTGATCGGGAGACGTGTTGAAATATGTCTCAGTTCTCGTCCCCTGGTACTCGGGTGCAACATTCCAGACGCTTTACTAACACTCTCCCGACTTGGAGAGTCAGTGCCTTTAACCTCCTGTTTGGCCCAGTTTGCAAATTCCACGGAAGATGAACAGGAATAGGGAGAACCAATGAGAGACTAGCTGGAGGTGTCTGGACGGGCAAATTTAACTCCCATTTCCCACCAGGAAGAGGAATTAACCAAAGGTTCAGCGTGCCGTGCCGGAACCAGATTAGGGCCTGAAGGAATCTTGCGGTGTTGCGGCCAGCTCACAAGAAAGCGAGTTTAAGAAAGCAGCTCTGGGGCACTGTAATTCACAAACCTGCAGAGTTATAAATGACAGATATCGTCCAAAAATATACTGAAGTAAGGCTGCCAAGAGTATTGAAAGCGCGGCTGAATTGCAGGAAACCGATTTCAGGAGGTAGACAGGAATTGCATTTAAAGCATAGGAAATGAGGCAGAACGTCCACAATGATGCACTTGGCCAAAAAGGGCGTATGCGTTTTTTACTGAATATATTCAGGAAAAAATGCATACGCCCTTTTTGGCCAACCAAGCAAGCTTGCAAAGGAAATCTGCACTACAATGAAGTCTCACTTCCGCTGGGTCAAAAGGGCCATCTGAAAAAAGTGTAAAATCCAGAAAGGCATTACAGGCGTTGGAGAACTGGGAGCCTTGTTATGCTGATGGGCGGGATGTAAATTGCCAACAGCCACTCCGGAGAAGTGTATGGTGTTTCCTAAAACATGTAAAAAACAAACCAACAGAGGCTAGGGCACTTCCACTTATGATCCTATAGCTTAGGGAAATTAAAATCAAAAAGACACAGCCACCCCAAAGTTTGGGATGGCTCTGTTTACAAGAACCTCGTTTACGGTACAAGCTCAATATCACAGAAAGTGAAAAATGGATAAAGATGTTGTGGTACTTACATACAATGCAATAACACTCGGCAATGAAATCTATGTCATCAGGCACGTAGCAGCATAATGAGTGGATTCAGGTATGATGATTCTAACTGAAATAAGTCACACAGAAAAAGAAACATCATAAGATATCACTAGTACACAGAATGTAAACTTGGCTACACAGGAAATGGATTACAAAACAGAACAGGGTCTCAAATTTAGAAAACCAACTTATGCTTGCTCAAGGGGAAAGGTGAGTTGGGGTGCTGCATAAAACCAGAGATTGAAATGAGCACAGATAAAGTTCCTTAAGCCAAATATGGAATAGAAAAGAGCTACTCCTTGCTCAACGAAATGGACTCAAAACCCCATGTTAAACACCTTATAATGTACCTGACTAGTAAGTATCTTAAAACCTAAAGATTGCTATGTCTCTGAAAGTGAATCAAGCGTGAGTACAGGGGCATAAACGCAGCAGTGATAGGATTGGAGAGGTTCGGTGAGCAAATGAAGACGCTTTGAAGTCATATTGCATGGTACCCATTCCACGGGTCTCAACTCTCCAGGTTTAAGGGATTCTTCCTTCAGCTAAATCATGCATGTGGAACCCGGAGTATGATCAACCGTGTGATCGGGAGACGTGTTCCAATATGTCTCCATTCTCGTCCCCTGGTACTCGGGTGCAACACTCCAGACGCTTTACTAACACTCTCCCGACTTGGAGAGTCAGTGCCTTTAACCTCCTGTTTGGCCCAGTTTGCAATTTCTGCGGAAGATGAACAGGAATAGGGAGAACCAATGAGAGACTAGCTGGAGGTGTCTGGACGGGCAATTTAACTCTCATTTCCCACCAGGAAGAGGAATTAACCAAAGGCTCAGCGTGCCGTGCCAGAACATGATTAGGGCCTGAAGCAATCCTGCGGTGTTGCGGCCAGCTCACAAGAAAGCGAGTTGAAGAAAGGAGCTCAGGGGCACTGTAATTCACAAACCTGCAGAGTTATAAATGACAGCTATCGTCAAAAAATATACTGAAGTAAGGCTGCCAAGAGGACTTGAAAGCGGGGCAGAATTGCAGGAAACCGATTTCAGGAGGTAGACTGGAATTGCATTTAAAGCATAGGAAAAGAGGCAGAACGTCGACAATGATGCACTTGGCCAAAAAGGACGTATGCGTTTTTTCCTGAATATATTCAGGAAAAAACGCATATGCACTTTTGGCCAACCAAGCAAGCTTGCAAAGGAAATCTGCACTATAATGAAGTCTCACTTCCCAACGGTCAAAAGGGCCATCTGAAGAAAGTGTAAAATCCAGAAAGGCAGGACAGGCCATGGAGAACTGGGAGCCTTGTTATACTGATGGGCGGGATGTAAATTGCCAACAGCCACTCGGGAGAAGTGTATGGTGTTTCCTGAAACATATAAAAAACAAGCAACAGAGCCTAGGGCACTTCCACTTATGGTCCTATAGCTTAGGGAAATTAAAATCAAAAAGACACAGCCACCCCAAAGTTTGGGACGGCTCTGTTTACAAGAACCTCCTTTACGGTACAAGTTCAATTTCGCAGAAAGTGAAAAATGGATAAAGAAGTTGTGGTACTTACGTACAATGCAATATCACACAGCAATGAAATCTATGTCATCATGCCCGTAGCAGCATAATGAGTGGATTCAGGTATGATGATTCTAACTGAAATAAGTCACACAGAAAAAGAAACGTCATAAGATATCACTAATACACGGAATGTAAACTTGGCTACACAGGCACTGAATTACAAAACAGAACAGGGTCTCAAATTTAGAAAACCAACTTATGCTTGCTTAAGGGGAAAGGTGAGTTGGGGTGCTGCATAAAACCAGAGATTGAAATGAGCACAGATAAAGTTCCTTAAGCCAAATATGTAATAGACAAGAGCTACTCCTTGCTCAACGAAATGGACTCAACACCCCATATTAAACCCCCAAGAATGTACCTGACTAGTAAGTATCTTAAAACCTATGGATTGCTATGTCTCCGAAAGAGAATCAAGTGTGTGTACCGGGGCATAAATGCAGCAGTGATAGGATTGGAGAGGTTTGGTGAGCAAATGAAGACCCTTTGAAGTCACATTGCATGGTACCCATTCCACGGGTCTCAACTCTCCAGGTTTAAGGGATTCTTCCTTCAGCTAAAACATGCATGTGGATCCCAGGGTATGATCAACGGTGTGAGTGGGAGACGTTTTCAAATATGTCTCAGTTCTCGTACCCTGGGACTCGGGTGCAACATTCCAGACGCTTTATTAACACTCTCCCGACTTGGAGAGTCAGTGCCTTTAACCTCCTGTATGGCCCAGTTTGCAATTTCTGCGGAAGATGAACAGGAATAGGGAGAACCAATGATAGACTAGCTGGAGGTGTCTGGACGGGCGAAAATAACTCTCATTTCCCACCAGGAAGAGGAATTAACCAAAGGCTCAGCATACCGTGCCGGAACAAGATTAGGGCCTGAAGCAATCCTGCGGTGTTGCGGCCAGCTCGCAAGAAAGCAAGTTGAAGAAAGGAGCTCAGGGGCACTGTATTTCACAAACCTGCAGAGTTATAAATAACAGCTATTGTCCAAAAATATACTGAAGTAAGTCTGCCAAGAGGACTTGAAAGCGGGGCAGAATTGCAGGAAACCGATTTCAGGAGGTAGACTGGAATTGCATTTAAAGCATAGGAAAAGAGGCAGAACGTCCACAATGATGCACTTGGCCAAAAAGGGCGTATGCGTTTATTCCTGAATATATTCAGGACAAAACACATACGCCCTTTTTGGCCAACCAAGCAAGCTTGCAAAGGAAATCTGCACTACAATGAAGTCTCACTTCCCCCCGGTCAAAACGGCCATCTGAAAAATGTGTAAAATCCAGAAAGGCAGGACAGGCCATGGAGAACTGGGAGCCTTGTTATGCTGATGGGCGGGATGTAAATTGCCAACAGCCACTCGGGAGAAGTGTATGGTGTTTCCTGAAACATCTAAAAAACTGAGGAACAGAGCCTAGGGCACTTCCACTTATGGTCCTATAGCTTAGGGAAATTAAAATCAAAAAGACACAGCCACCCCAAAGTTTGGGACGGCTCTGTTTACAAGAACCTCGTTTATGGTACAAGTTCAATATCGCAGAAAGTGAAAAATGGATAAAGAAGTGGTCGTACTTACGTACAATGCAATATCACTCAGCAATGAAATCTATGTCATCAGGCCCATAGCAGCATAATGAGTGTATTCAGGTATGATGATTCTAACTGAAATAAGTCACACAGAAAAAGAAACATCCTAAGATATCACTAATACACGGAATGTAAACTTGGCTACACAGGAACTGGATTACATAACAGAACAGGGCCTCAAATTTAGAAAACCAACTTATGCTTGCTTAAGGGGAAAGGTGAGTTGGGGTGCTGCATAAAACCAGAGATTGAAATGAGCACAGATAAAGTTCCTTAAGCCAAATATGTAATAGACAAGAGCTACTCCTTGCTCAACGAGATGGACTCAACACCCCATATTAAACGCCTAAGAATGTACCTGACTAGTAAGTATCTTAAAACCTATGGATCGCTATGTCTCCAAAAGAGAATCAAGCGTGTGTACAGGGGCATAAACGCAGCAGTGATAGGATTGTAGAGGTTCGGTGAGCAAATGAAGACCCTTTGAAGTCATATTGCATGGTACCCATTCCACGGGTCTCAACTCTCCATGTTTAAGGGATTTCTCCTTCAGCTAAAACATGCATGTGGAACCCAGAGTATGATCAACCGTGTGATCGGGAGACGTGTTCAAATATGTCTCCGTCCTCATCCCCTGGTACTCGGGTGCAACATTCCAGACGCTTTACTAACTCTCTCCCGACTTGGAGAGTCAGTGCCTTTAAACTCCTGTTTGGCCCAGTTTGCAATTTCTGCGGAAGATGAACAGGAATAGGGTGAACCAATGAGAGACTAGCTGGAGGTGTCTGGACGGGCAAATTTAACTCTCATTTCCCACCACGAAGAGGAATTAACCAAAGGCTCAGCGTGCCGTGCCAGAACCAGATAAGGGCCTGACACAATCCTGAGGTGTTGCGGCCAGCTCACAAGAAAGCGAGTTGAAGAAAGGAGCTCAGGGGCACTGTAATCACAAACCTGCAGAGTTATAAATGACAGCTATCGTCCAAAAATATACTGAAGTAAGGCTGCCAAGAGGACTTGAAAGCGGGGCAGAATTGCAGGAAACCGATTTCAGGAGGTACACTGGAATTGCATTTAAAGCATAGGAAAAGAGGCAGAACGTGGACAATGATGCACTTGGCCAAAAAGGGCGTATGCGTTTTTTCCTGAATATATTCAGGAAAAGACGCATATGCCCTTTTTGGCCAACCAAGCAAGCTTGCAAAGGAAATCTGCACTACAATGAAGTCTCACTTCCCCCCGGTCAAAAGGGCCATCTGAAAAAAGTGTAAAATCCAGAAAGGCAGGACAGGCCATGGAGAACTGGGAGCCTTGTTATGCTGGTGGGTGGGATGTAAATTGCCAACAGCCACTAGGGAGAAGTGTATGGTGTTTCCTGAAACATCTAAAAAACAAAGCAACAGAGCCTAGGACACTTCCACTTATGGTCCTATAGCTTAGGGAAATTTAAATGAAAAAGACACAGCCACCCCAAAGTTTTGGACGGCTCTGTTTACAAGAACCTCTTTTACGGTACAAGTTCAATATCACAGAAAGTGAAAAATGGATAAAGAAGTTGTGGTACTTACGTACAATGCAATATCACTCAACAATGAAATCTATATCATCAGGCCCGTAGCAGCATAATGAGTGGATTCAGGTATGATGATTCTAACTGAAATAAGTCACACAGAAAAAGAAACATCATAAGATATCACTAATACACGGAATGTAAACTTGGCTACTGAGGAACTGAATTACAAAACAGAACAAGGTCTCAAATTTAGAAAACCAACTTATGCTTGCTTAAGGGGAAAGGTGAGTTGGGGTGCTGCATAAAACCAGAGATTGAAATGCGCACAGATAAAGTTCCTTAAGCCAAATATGGAATAGACAAGAGCTACTCCTTGCTCAACGAAATGGACTCAACACCCCATATTAAACGCCTAAGAATGTACCTGACTAGTAAGTATCTTAAAACCTATGGATTGCTATGTCTCCAAAAGAGAATCAAGCGTGTGTACAGGGGCATAAACGCAGCAGTGATAGGATTGGAGAGGTTCGGTGAGCAAATGAAGACCCTTTGAAGTCATATTGCATGGTACCCATTCCACGGGTCTCAACTCTCCAGGTTTAAGGGATTCCTCCTTCAGCTAAAACATGCATGTGGAACCCAGAGTATGATCAACCGTGTGATCGGGAGACGTGTTCAAATATGTCTCCGTCCTCGTCCCCTGGTACTCGGGTGCAACATTCCAGATGCTTCACTAACTCTCTCCCGACTTGGAGAGTCAGTGCCTTTAACCTCCTGTTTGGCCCAGTTTGCAAATTCTTCGGAAGATGAACAGGAATAGGGAAGACCAATGAGAGACTAGCTGGAGGTGTCTGGACGGGCAAATTTAACTCTCATTTCCCACCAGGAAGAGGAATTAACCAAAGGCTCAGCGTGCCGTGCCGGAACCAGATTAGGGCCTGAAGCAATCCTGCGGTGTTGCGGCCAGCTCACAAGAAAGCGAGTTGAAGAAAGGAGCTCAGGGGCACTGTAATTCACAAACTGCAGAGTTATAAATGACAGCTATCGTCCAAAAATATACTGAAGTAAGGCTGCCAAGAGGACTTGAAAGCGGGGCAGAATTGCACGAAACCGATTTCAGGAGGTAGACTGGAATTGCATTTAAAGCATAGGAAAAGAGGCAGAACGTAGACAATGATGCACTTGGCCACAAAGGGCGTATGCGTTTTTTCCTGAATATATTCAGGAAAAAACGCATACGCCCTTTTTGGCCAACCAAGCAAGCTTGCAAAGGAAATCTGCACTACAATGAAGTCTCACTTCCCCCTGGTCAAAAGGGCCATCTGAAAAAAGTGTAAAATCCAGAAAGGCAGGACAGGCCATGGAGAACTGGGAGCCTTGTTATACTGATGGGCGGGATGTAAATTGCCAACAGCCACTCTGGAGAAGTGTATGGTGTTTCCTGAAACATCTAAAAAACAAAGCAACAGAGCCTAGGGCACTTCTACATATGGTTCTATAGCTTAGGGAAATTAAAATCAAAAAGACACAGCCACCCCAAAATTTGGGACGGCTCTGTTTACAGGAACCTCTTCTGCAGCACAAGTTAAATATGCCAGAGAGCAAATAATGGTTAAAGAAGTTGCGGTACTTACGTACAACAGAATACCTCTCAGCAATGAAAACTATGTCACCAGGCCCGTGCCAGCATAATGAGTGGATTGAGGCACGGTGATTCTAAGTAAAAAATGTCACACAGAAAATAAACATCATAAGGTACCACTAATACATGGAATGAGAACTTGGCTACACATGAACTGAATTACAAAACAGAACAGGGTCTCATGTTTAGAAAACCAACTTATGCTTGCTTAAGGGGGAAGGTGAGTTGGGTGCTGCACAAAACCTGAGTTTGAAATTAGCACAGATACCGTTCCATAAGCTAAATATGTAATAGACAAGACCTACCCCTTGCTCAAGGAAATGGACTCAACAATGAGATATCACCTCACACCTGGTAGAATGGGCATCATCAGAAAATCTACAAACAAAAAATGCTGGAAAGGGTGTGGAGAAAAAGAACCCTCTTCCACTATTGTTGGGAATATAAATTGATACAGTCACTATGGAGAACAATATGGAGTTTCTTAAGAAACTAACAGTAGAATTACCATATGATACAGCAATCCCAGTTCTGGACATATACCCAGACAAAACCATAAATCAAAAAGAGACATTCACCGCAATGTTCATTGTATCACTCTTTACAATATCGAGGTAATGGAAGCAACCTAAATGCCCACAGACAGACGAATGCATAAAGCAGTGGTACATATATAAAATGGAATATTACTAAGCCATGAAAAGGAATGAAATTGGGTCATTTGTAGAGACGTCGATGGATCTAGAGACTGTCATACAGAGTGAAGTAAGTCAGAAAGAGAAAAACAAATCTTGTATATTCATGCATATATGTGGAACCTAGAAAAACTGTACAGGTTAACCATTTTGCAAGGCATAAATAGAGCAACAGATGTAGACAACAAACGTATGGACAACAAGGGGGGAAAGCTGTTGGGGTGGTGGGAGGAGTTGAGACACTGGGATTGGCATGTATACATTTATATGTATAAAATAGATAACCAATAAGAACCTGCTGTATAAAAATATAAAATAAAATTCAAAATTAAAAAGAAATAAAATTTAAATAATAAAACAGAAAAAACAATTATTCCCTTCACATACATGTATTTATATGAATAAATTATTTCCATGCTTATATCTGTAAATACAAAAAAGAGGAATAAAATCTACCTTGAACCAAAAACGAAAAAGAGAAAAAAAACACAGAACCCACCAGTTCCACAGAGGAAAACCGTATCAGGGCACTTGCTCCAGTTGTAAACAATTCTGAAGTTGGTCAGTGGTGGGGAATCGTCTCCCATTCAGCCAGCAGCCCCCAAGCAACAAGCGACCTCATTGCAAAGCTGGGGCACCGTGCCGAGGCATCTGTGAGTAAACGTGAGCTGAGCCCCAGGCCAGTTTCTGCTGAACTATTCCCACCCGTCCCAGGTAAAACACCTGAATATATACAAGGACTTGAAAGCCTAGAGGAAGGGCCATAGAGCCACACGAGTGACAGCATGCCAGCCGACTTGGTGCCTGCAGGCCAGCCAGGATGGTCCTGGCCCTGGGTGCTCTTCTGGAAGATTTCCATTTCCCTGCCTGAGATACCCGTCCTGTCCCTGCCCCCACTGCTTTTTTCCTTCCTCACCTCTGCCCAGGGAGAAATTCCAGCAGCAGGTATGGGTGACACATCCTCTTCTTTAGCAGGTGGCAGCCTGGCAACTGCTGCAGAAAGTCCAGCAGAGCCCCACTCACACTGGGCCACCCACAAAGCCGTGGCCTCTCATTCCATCCCACCAGCCCAGCCCCGAGACTGCTGACAGGGCAGAGAAAATGGCGTCAGGCATTGCTGCAGGGGCTCTTGCTGCCTGGAGTGGTATTTATATTGATCTCAACCCAGGCACACCTGGGGAGGGCTGGTCGGCACGGTAAGGCTGCCCAGGTCAGCCAATCATCACCCCTCAGGGGCTCACAGTTGCAGAAAATGGAACTTGCTGAACCGGCCAGGTCCAAGGAACAGGTGTGGGCTCCTGAGAGTCAGGATAGACAAGGGCCTGCAGATTTGGCTTGTTTTCTAATCATTTTATCTGGCCCATGAGTGGGAGACAACTTCAAGAAAGCCCTCTCCTAATGAGAGGAACCCAGGAGTCAGGGAGAGGAGGGGTGGGTGGTGGTTGGAGACAGAGGCCTGGTGCCCCGGGTGCAGTGGAAGTCTCTGGAAGACCAGGTGGAGGGAGACCGCACAGAGTGATGCCCAGGGTCACAGACCTGTCGCAGCTGCTGTTTGTTAGTTCCAGTCCTGCTCTGAGGTGCTCTGTGTCAGCTCTGAGCGACAGGTGAGCTGGGGGTGCTCTGCAATGAGGGCTATGTGCACAGTTCCTGTGTGCCCAGCCCTGCCACGGTACCTGCAAGGGTAGCTCTGTATCCTGGGAGGGGCCTGACCACGAGAGCCCCGTGGGCTGGGGTGGGGGTGGGGTACCTGTCCAGGTGAGCTCCATATTCTGGGATTGGTCTGACCACGAGAGCCCCATGGGCTGCTGGGGACCTGGTAAAGGATGTCAGGACAGTCAGTGAAGCCACCGAGGATATACCTCCAGCTGCTCCTAATTCCTACACCCTGCTGGTCATTCTACCAACCACCAGGACATGGTATTCTGTATTAGTCTTCAATGATGCCTTCTTTTGTATTCCATTAGTCCCAGAGTCACAAGAAATTTTGGCTTGTGAGTGGCAGGACTCAACATACAACTAAAACAATACTTCCAGGCCGTCTTGCCCCAAGGGTGCAAAAATTCCCACACCATCTTTGGGGAAAGCTTAGCTAAAGACCTAAAAGTTCTACCTCTGGGAAAGGAAACCCTCCTTCAGTACGCAGACGACATTCTGATCGCCAGCCCTACTAAGGAGGCCTCTGAACTACCAAGCCAATAAAGGATAGAAGTTGTCCAAGAAAAAGCTCAAATATCACAGACTGCGGTGACCTGCCTGGGCTTCGTTCTCACAGAAGGTCGGAGAAGCCCATCCCAGGAAAGGGAAGAAACCATTTTCAGCCTTACCCCTTTCTAAAACTAGAAGACAGCTTAGGGGTTCCTGGGGAGGCCAGGGTTTGCTGCTTCTGGATCCCTAACTACAGTCTACTAGCTGGGCCTCTATATGAAACACTGAAAGGAAAAGATGATGATCCTTTTGAATAGAATCCAGAAGTGGCCTTTCAAGAATGGAAAGAGCAGTCAATTCAGACCCTTGCCCTGGAACTCCCTAATTTAGCTAAACCCTTTGACCTTTACATTCCCGGTGAAAGGTGAATCGCCATTGGAGAATTAGTGCAAAAACTGGGACCACTTGAAATGGAACAATGCAAGAATGCCATCCAGGTAGGATAAACTACGGGCACCAAGGGGCTTGGCCCACTGCCACATCTGGCCAAGATACTGGCGGTATCTAAAAACCTGGAAATCAGCAGCCCCAAAGGCCACCTCCCTCCTAAGGGAAAAGGACCCCAAGTGGTGATCCTAACCACCAACCATGCCCTGAAGTTGCAGGGTTCGCTCCGTGGGCACACCAACCTCGAGTGAGGAGGCCCTCCAACTCCAACATCCAGAGAGATAACCGGGGGCAACAGGGCACCATGACGACTCATGTGAACATCACTTGACCTGGAGTTTCTCTCATAAAACAACAAGAGTGTGTCCCAAAAGAGTAGACTACTGCTTGCAGGAATTACTGCACCCAGAGGGGAGCTAATAATCTTGGCGGGGGAACCGTATATCACACTGTCACCATAGAAAAGCCTACAGACACCGTGATGATGGTGGCCAATAAGACCGGCTGGACTCCTGTTTACTTCAAAAGGCTGTTGACTCAGTGGCCATCATGGTCCTTGATCACCACTGACCCTGGAGTGTCCGGGAGTTGAGCAGGCAGGGCTCTCACACCTGGTGCTGTTTGTACGTTAATTCAGGGGCCTAATTGAAGAAAGCGCAGACTACTGGTCAGAGCATCTAGGCTGGCAGAAACGGTCAGCCTAAGGTGGCCGAACAAATGTGGGGCGGGGTGAAACCGGCCCCCACAGCGTCTCTGCACATCTCTTTCCTGGACCCTTAAAGGTCATTAGAATCTATAACACTTCCAATGCTGGTGCTCAGGTGGACGAGCAGGGAGGCAGGGGGCCTGGGGACAATCAACGTCACCTGGAGGCTGCTGGGGAGAAGCTCTGACCCTCGTCCCCGGGTATGAGGGCTCCCAACTCAGCACTCAGCAGTTACAGAAGAAGGGTCTGCACCCTCAGCACTCCAAGAATGAGGAACGGGACAAAAGGCAGAGGAGGGGTTTGTCCCCAGCAAAGCCCATTAAAAATCCCTGGGAGATAAAAATAGAATCTGGGCAATAAAGTCAAGTCTAACCTTTTTTATCCTTTGTGCTTTGTCTAATTTCATGTGCTCCTAGGGTCCCGCATGCAGAGGTTCCACACCTGGCACTTCAGACCAGATTTCCTAGTGCAGAATGGCTGGGACGACACCTCAGCTCCTGGGGCCCAGTGCAGACTCCGCGATATAGAGCCTGAGCTGCAGCCAACCCGGCCCTCGAGAGCTCCGCCCCCTCCCTCCCACTGACTCTGACAGGATCTCTACACAGCAGCCCAGCCCACAGCCCACGGGGTAGTGCATGCTCTCACCTCTCCATTCTCTGATCAAAATATAAAGTTTCCTTTGCTTGTGAACCAAACTCAGTCTCGATCTGTTGGCCCCAATGACACTGGGCAGGGGGACACTTGTTGGGGTCCACTCTGGAGGATCAGTAACAGAAATTGAGACTATTGTAACCTCAATGAACAGATGTGTGAGCCAAACTGTAGTTAACATAGAACAGTGTATAAGGCTCAGGTAAAATAAGATGTTTCTAACACTTCCATTTGATATTTCCATCACTTTATTATAAGCAAGTTCAGTGAAAAGGTTTGTCTTATTTGTCAGGTCAATATTAGAGAAACGAAGTGATTTCTTTCCAAGGATGTACATCTAATAATCTTGGTTAAAGCTTCAATCTTGTTTTAAATGCTTTTCCATTGAAAATGATACCTCTCTTTCAGCTCCCCCATTTCTGAGAAGTATAAAATCTTATAATTTATTATTACCAAAGGGGAAAGGTGGGAGGAGGGATAAATTAACAGTTTGGGATTAACACATACACACTGCTATGTATAAAATAGATCATCAACAAGGAACTACTGTATAGCACAGGGAACTACACTCAACATTTTGCTATAACCTATAAGGGGAAATAATCTGAAAAAGAATAGATATTTTTATTGACATCATCTATCAATGACAGTAAAAGTGTAACCTAAGGGAAGCTGGTGGTGAGTGCTTCTGACCCTGAAGACTTCAATCATCTAAAGTTTGGACTCTGCCTACTTCCCAAGGCCCTTAATGAACATATGTGTAGCCATAGCTTAAAAAATTTCCCAGTTTGGGTTTCGGGGAGACACTGATTTTGAAAAAGCCCTGGTGTTCTCCTTACATGAATGGGACTCTTCCTACTGCTAAAACATGTCTGTCACACCCAGAGGATGGTATACCATCTGATCGGGAAGAGTTTGGAAAAGGCATCTCATCTCCTCATCTCCTGGTGCTCGGGTTCACCCCTCCAGCGTCTTTACTAACAGTCTCCCCACTTGGAGATGTCAGCACTATCAACATCCTGTTGCGTACAGTTTGGAATTTGTCCAGAGGATGAAGCGGAAGGGTGAGGAACAATGAGAGAAAAGTCCTAGGTGTTCAGACAGGCACATGTCACTCTAATTTCCAATCAGGAAGACGAGTTGACCAAAGGCTAGGATTGCCCATGGAAACAGTATAGGGCTTGAGGAAATCCCGCTGCTTTGTGGCCAGTTCCCATAAACACAAGTTGAACAATGGAACTCAGGGGCAGTAAAATTCATGAAACTGCAGAGTTGAAAATATCCATCACTGAAAAATGTCTTGAGGAAAGTCAGAGAAAAGGACTTGTAAGCAAGGGAGAATGGCAGGAAAGGGATTTGAGGAGGTAGAAAGGACTCGCCATTAAGCACAAGAAAAGGAGCTGAACATTGCCAACATTGCAGTTGGCCAAAAAGGGTGTATGCGTTTTTTTCTGTATATATTCAAGAAAAGGGCATACACTTTTTTAGCCAAGCAAACAGGTGGGCACTGGAAGTCAATACTACAAAAGATATCACTTCGCATCAGTCAGAAGAGCCATCCTCATAAAGCATAAACAACAGAAATGCAGGACAGGGCAAGGAGAAGAGGGAGCCCTGTGAGACTTATAGTGGAAATGTATATTGCCAACGGCCATTCTGGAGAAGTGTATTGTGTTTACTAAAGCATCTAAAAAATGAGCTACAGAGCATAGGGCACTTGCACTCATGGGCGTATATCTTGGGAAAAACAAAAATTGAGAGGACACAGGCACCCCAAAGTTTACCCTCTCTCTGTTTAAAAGATCCTCGACTAGGATATAACTTAAATGTCTCTGGAGAGAAAAAATGGATAGAGATGTGGTACTTAGGTAGAGTGGAATATTATTCAGCCTAGAAATCAATGAAATATGGCCAGTTGTAACAACTCCGGAGGAGTTACATATGATCTTTCTAAGTGACATAATTCAAAAAGAAAAAGACACATATCATAAGATATCACTTAAAGGTGGAATCCAAAATGGCTACACATGAAATAAATTACAAAACAAAAACATAGTCAAATATGTAGAAAACACGCATAAGGCTGCTAAACGGGAAAGGTGGGGAGGGGTGAGGCATCATCCAGGAGGTTGAAATTAGCAAAGATACCATTCCAAATACCAAACTGATAATCAACAAGGCCTACACGGTAGCTAAAAGAACTGCACTCAGCACACTCAAGTCACCGGAAAAGAATATATACGACTGGTAAGAATCTGAAAAAGAATTTACTGATGTCTCTCTGTACGTGAATCAAGTGGATGTACAGCAGCAAGAAACAGAGCTTTGAAAATCAGCTGTAACCAATATAGTAATAAATTGAAAAAAATAAACGACAGAGAGACAGAGAAAACCTCTTACAACTTTTCCATGATGCAACATGGATTGAACACATCTAGACCCACAGCAGGATGAGACATAAGGCTGGAAACTGTTTGCACTAAGAGAAATGTGAGGTTGGGTGAGGAAATGCACACCCTTTAAAGTAATACTACCTGGTACCCATTCAATGGGTCCCAAATCTGCAGGTTAAAGGGATCTTCCTACAGCTAAAACATGCATGGAAAACCCAGAGGACTGTACACCATGTGATCGGGAGATGTGTCTAAAATGCAGCTCATTTATCCTCTCCTGGTGCTCCTGTTCACCATTCCAGCCACGTTACTTAGAATCTGCCCACTTGGAGAATCAGCACATTTCAACTTCTGTTTCACACATTTTGCAAATTGTGAGGAGGATGAACGGGAAGAGGGGGAACCAATGAGAGAATAGTTGTAGGGGTTTGGACGGGCACATATCACTCTAATTTCCCATTAAGAATAAGAATTGAAAAAAGGCTCAGCCCGCCTCGCCGGAG
The DNA here is from genome assembly GCF_937001465.1 of Orcinus orca. Classification (NCBI taxonomy): domain Eukaryota; kingdom Metazoa; phylum Chordata; class Mammalia; order Artiodactyla; family Delphinidae; genus Orcinus; species Orcinus orca. The sequence goes on from NW_026043992.1 coordinate 832,955, forward strand.
CCAAAATAGGGCCTGAAGCAATCCTGTGGGTTTGAGGCCAGCTCACAAAAGAGCAACTTAAAAAATGGGGCTCAGGGTCACTGCAATTCACAAACCTGCAGAGTTATAAATGAAAACTAACGTCCAAAAATATGTTGAGGTAAGGCAAAGAAGAGGATCTGAATGCAAGACAGAATTGCAAGAAACAGATTTCAAGAGATAGATTGGACTCGTCTTTAAAGCACATGAAAAGCGGCAGAATTTCGACAATGATGCAGTTGGCCCAAAAGGGCGTATGCGTTTTTTCCTGATTATATCCAGGAAAAAACGCATACGCACTTTATGGGCAACGAAGCAAGCAAGCAATGCAAATGTGCACAACAAAGAAGTCTCATTTCCCACCGGTCAAAAGGGCCATCCTAAAAAATTGTAAAAACCAGAAATGCAGGACAGGCCATGGAGAACAGGGAGCCTTTATACGCTGATGGGCAGTGTGTGAACTGCCGAGAGCCACTCTGGAGAAGTGTATGGTGGTTCCCAAATCATCTAAAAAACAGCTACAGAGCATAGGACACTTCCAATCATGGGAGTATATCTAGGGAAGTCTAAAAATCAACAAGACACAAGCACACCACAGTTTAGGGCTACTCTGTTTACAAGAACCTCAACTTCAGTACACCTTAAATATCCCAGGAAAGAGAACAATGGATAAAGAAGATGTGGTACTTATGTACAATGGAATATCTCTTCACCATGAAATCAATGTAATAAGGCTAGTAGAAGGATAAAGAGTGGATTTAGGTCCGATAATACTACTTGAAATAAGTCAAACAGAAAAAGAAACATATCATAAGATATCACTTATAGAGGGAGGGTAAATATGGCTGCACAAGAAATGAATTACAGAACAGAACAGTGTCTCACATTTAGAAAACACACTTATGTCAGCTTAAGGGGAAAGGAGAGGTGGGGTGATGCATAAAACCAGAGTTTGAAATTAGCACAGATACCGTTCAATAAACCAAAAAGATATTAGACAAGATCTACACCTTGCTCAATGAACTGGCCTCAACACACCCTATACACCGCAGAGAAATATATCTGAGTAATAAGAATCTTAAAACCCATGTATTGATATATCTCCATAAGGGAATCAAGTGTGTGCAGAGCGGCACAAACACAGCAGTGAAAATGAGCTAAACCCCATTATAGAAATAAATTTTAAAAACAAAACGCAGAAACAATGAAAGAGAGAAAAATTCTTACAAAATTTGCTCAGGGGCTGTGATGCAACCTGGATTGACCACATATAAACCCACAGCTGGATAAGACATAAGGCTGGACACTTGGGGCTGAGAGGATTGGTGAGCTTTGGTGAGCAACTGCCAAAAGTTTAATGCAATACTTCATGCTACTCATTCCAAGGGTCCCAAAACTCCAGGTTGAAGGGAATCTTCCTACAGCTAAACCATGCTTGGGAAACCCAGCGACTGGTATACCATATGATCGGGAAAGGTTTCTAAAACACACCTCATTTTTCCTCTCCTGGGGCTCCAGATCGACATTCCAGCCGCTTTACTAAAAATATCCCCACATGGAGAGTCAATGCCTTTAAGTTCTGGTATCGCACAGTCTGCAGTTAGTGCGGAGGATGAATGGGAATAGGGGGAACCAGTGAGAAACTAGCTGTAGCAGTTTCAATGGGCACATGTCACTCTAATTTCACATCAGTAAGAAGAATAAACCAAAGGCACAGCAAGGTGTCCCAGAAGAAGAATAGGGCGTGAAGGAATCCTGTGGTTATGAGGCAAGATCACAAAAATAAGAGCTGAAAAATGGAGCTAAGGGCCACTGCAATTCAAAAACCTGCAGAGTTATAAAGGCCAACTATTTTCAAAAAATATATTGAGATAAGGCTACGAAGAGGCATTGAAAGCAAGGCACAATTGCAGGAAACCGATTTCAGGAGGTAGACTGGAATTGCATTTAAAGCATAGGAAAAGAGGCAGAACGTCAACAATGATGCACTTGGCCAAAAAGGGCGTATGCGTTTTTTCCTGAATATATTCAGGAAAAAACGCATACGCCCTTTTTGGCCAACCAAGCAAGCTTGCAAAGGAAATCTGCACTACAATGAAGTCTCACTTCCCCCCGGTCAAAAGGGCCATCTGAAAAAAGTGTAAAATCCAGAAAGGCAGGACAGGCCATGGAGAACTGGGAGCCTTGTTATGCTGATGGGCCAGATGTAAATTGCCAACAGCCACTCAGGAGAAGTGTATGGTGTTTCCTGAAAAATCTAAAAAACAAAGCAACAGAGCCTAGGGCACTTCCACTTATGGTCCTATAGCTTAGGGAAATTAAAATCAAAAAGACACAGCCACCCCAAAATTTGGGACGGCTCTGTTTACAAGAACCTCCTTTACGGTACAAGTTCAATATTACAGAAAGCGAAAAATGGATAAAGAAGTTGTGGTATTTATGTACAATGCAATATCACTCAGCAATGACATCTATGTCATCAGGCCCGTAGCAGCATAATGAGTGGATTCAGGTATTATGATTCTAACTGAAATAAGTCACACAGAAAAAGAAACATCATAAGATATCACTAATACACGGAATGTAAACTTGGCTACACAGGAACTGGATTACAAAACAGAACAGGGTCTCAAATTTAGAAAACCAACTTATGCTTGCTTAAGGGGAAAGGTGAGTTGGGGTGCTGCATAAAACCAGAGATATAAATGATCACAGATAAAGTTCCTTAAGCAAAATATGTAATAGACAAGAGCTACTCCTTGCTCAACGAAATGGACTCAACACCCCATATTAAACGCCTAAGAATGTACCTGACTTGTAAGTATCTTAAAACCTATGGATTGCTATGTCTCCGAAACAGAATCAAGCATGTGTACAGGGGCATAAACGCAGTAGTGATAGTATTGGAGAGGTTCGGTGAGCAAATGAAGACCCTTTGAAGTCATATTGCATGGTACCATTTCCACGGGTCTCAACTCTCCAGGTTTAAGGGATTCTTCCTTCAGCTAAATCATGCATGTGGAACCCAGAGTATGATCAACCGTGTGATCGGGAGACTTGTTCCAATATGTCTCAGTTCCCGTCCCCTGGTACTCGGGTGCAACATTCCAGACGCTTTACTAACACTCTCCCGACTTGGAGAGTCAGTGCCTTTAACCTCCTGTTTGGCCCAGTTTGCAATTTCCGCGGAAGATGAACAGGAATAGGGAGAACCAATGAGAGACTAGCTGGAGGTGTCTGGACGGGCAAATTTAACTCTCATTTCCCACCAGGAAGAGGAATTAACCAAAGGTTCAGCGTGCCGTGCCGGAACCAGATTAGGGCCTGAAGCAATCCTGCGGTGTTGCGGCCAGCTCCCAAGAAAGCGAGTTGAAGAAAGGAGCTCAGGGGCACTGTAATTCACAAACCTGCAGAGTTATAAATGACAGCTATCATCCAAAAATATACTGAAGTAAGGCTGCCAAGAGGACTTGAAAGCGGGGCAGAATTGCAGGAAACCGATTTTAGGAGGTACACTGGAATTGCATTTAAAGCATAGGAAAAGATGCAAAGCGTCGACAATGATGCACTTGGCCAAAAAGTGCGTATGCGTTTTTTCCTGAATATATTCAGGAAAAAACGCATACGCCCTTTTTGGCCAACCAAGCAAGCTTGCAAAGGAAATCTACACTACAATGAAGTCTCACTTCCCCCCGGTCAAAAGGGCCAACTGAAAAAAGTGTAAAATCCAGAAAGGCAGGCCAGGCCATGGAGAACTGGGAGCCTTGTTATGCTGATGGGCGGGATGTATATTGCCAACAGCCACTCCGGAGAAGTGTATGGTGTTTCCTGAAACATCTAAAAAACAAAGCAACAGAGCCTAGGGCACTGCCACTTATGGCCCTATAGCTTATGGAAATTAAAATAAAAAAGACACAGCCACCCCAAAGTTTGGGACGGCTCTGTTTACAAGAAACTGGTTTACGGGACAAGTTCAATATTACAGAAAGTGAAAAATGGATAAAGAAGTTGTGGTACTTACGTACAATGCAATATCACTCAGCAATGAAATCTATGTCATCAGGCCCGTAGCAGCATAATGAGTGGATTCAGGTATGATGATTCTAACTGAAATAAGTCACACAGAAAAAGAAACATCATAAGATATCACTAATACACGGAATGTAAACTTGGCTACACAGGAACTGGATTACAAAACAGAACAGGGTCTCAAATTTAGAAAACCAACTTATGCTTGCTTAAGGGGAAAGGCGAGTTTGGGTGCTGCATAAAACCAGAGATTGAAATGAGCACAGATAATGTTCCTTAAGCCAAATATGTAATACACAAGAGCTACTCCTTGCTCAACGAAATGGACTCAACACCCCATATTAAACGCCTAGGAATGTACCTGACTAGTAAGTATCTTAAAACCTATTGATCGCTATGTCTCCGAAAGAGAATCAAGCGTGTGTACAGGGGCATAAACGCAGCAGTGATAGGATTGGAGAGGTTCGGTGAGCAAATGAAGACCCTTTGAAGTCATATTGCATGGTACCCATTCCACGGGTCTCAACTCTCCAGGTTTAAGGGATTCTTCCTTCAGCTAAAACATGCATGTGGAACCCAGAGTATGATCAACCGTGTGATCGGGAGACGTGTTCAAATATGTCTCAGTTCTCGTCCCCTGGTACTCGGGTGCAACATTCCAGACGCTTTACTAACACTCTCCCGACTTGGAGAGTCAGTGCCTTTAACCTCCTGTTTGGCCCAGTTTGCAATTTCTGCGGAAGATGAACAGGAATAGGGAGAACCAATGAGAGACTAGCTGGAGGTGTCTGGACGGGCAAATTTAACTCTCATTTCCCACCACGAAGAGGAATTAACCAAAGGCTCAGCGTGCCATGCCGGAACCAGATTAGGGCCTGAAGCAATCTTGCGGTGTTGCGGCCAGCTCCCAAGAAAGCGAGTTGAAGAAAGCAGCTCAGGGGCACTGTCATTCACAAACCTGCAAAGTTATAAATGACAGCTATCGTCCAAAAATATACTGAAGTAAGGCTGCCAAGGGGACTTGAAAGTGGGGCAGAATTGCCAGAAACCAATTTCAGGAGGTTGACTGGAATTGCATTTAAAGCATAGGAAAAGAGGCAGAACGTCGACAATGATGCACTTGGACAAAAAGGGCGTATGCGTTCTTTCCTGAGTATATTCAGGAAAAAACGCATACGCCCTTTTTGGCCAACCAAGCAAGCTTGCAAAGGAAATCTGCACTAGAATGAAGTCTCACTTCCCCCGGTCAAAAGGGCCAACTGAAAAAACTGTAAAATCCAGAAAGGCAGGACAGGCCATGGAGAACTGGGAGCCTTGTTATGCTGATGGGCGGGATGTATATTGCCAACAGCCACTCGGGAGAAGTGTATGGTGTTTCCTGAAACATCTAAAAAACAAAGCAACAGAGCCTAGGGCACTTCCACTTATGGCCCTATAGCTTAGGGAAATTAAAATCAAAAAGACACAGCCACCTCAAAATTTGGGACGGCTCTGTTTACAAGAAACTCATTTACGGGACAAGTTCAATATCACAGAAAGTGAAAAATGGATAAAGAAGTTGTGTTACTTACGTACAATGCAATATCACTCAGCAATGAAATCTATGTCATCAGGCCAGTAGCAGCATAATGAGTGGATTCAGGTATGATGATTCTAACTGAAATAAGTCACACAGAAAAAGAAACATCATAAGATATCACTAATACACGGAATGTAAACTTGGCTACACAGGAACTGGATTACAAAACAGAACAGGGTCTCAATTTAGAAAACCAACTTATGCTTGCTTAAGGGGAAAGGTGAGTTGGGGTGCTGCATAAAACCAGAGATTGAAATGAGCACAGATGAAGTTCCTTAAGCCAAATATGTAATAGACAAGAGCTACTCCTTGCTCAACGAAATGGACTCAACACCCCATATTAAACGCCTAAGAATGTATCTGAATAGTAAGTATCTTAAAACCTATGGATCGCTATGTCTCCGAAAGAGAATCAAGCGTGTGTACAGGGACATAAACGCATCAGTGATAGGATTGGAGAGGTTCAGTGAGCAAATGAAGACCGTTTGAAGTCATATTGCATGGTACCCATTCCACGGGTCTCAACTCTCCAGGTTTAAGGGATTCTTCCTTCAGCTAAATCATGCATGTGGAACCCAGAGTATGATCAACCGTGTGATTGGGAGACGTGTTCCAATATGTCTCAGTTCTCGTCCCCTGGTACTCGGGTGCAACATTCCAGACGCTTTACTAACACTCTCCCGACTTGGAGAGTCAGTGCCTTTAACCTCCTGTTTGGCCCAGTTTGCAATTTCTGCGGGAGATGAACAGGAATAGGGAGAACCAATGAGAGACTAGCTGTAGGTGTCTGGACGGGCAAATTTAACTCTCATTTCCCACCACGAAGAGGAATTAACCAAAGGCTCAGCATGCCGTGCCGGAACCAGATTAGGGCCTGAAGCAATCCTGCGGTGTTGCGGCCAGCTCCCAAGAAAGTGAGTTGAAGAAAGGAGCTCAGGGGCACTGTAATTCACAAACCTGCAGAGTTATAAATGACAGCTATCGTCCAAAAATATACTGAAGTAAGGCTGCCAAGAGGACTTGAAAGCGGGGCAGAATTGCAGGAAACCAATTTCAGGAGGTAGACTGGAATTGCATTTAAAGCATAGGAAAAGAGGCAGAACGTCGACAATGATGCTCTTGACCAAAAAGGGCGTATGCGTTCTTTCCTGAGTATATTCAGGAAAAAACGCATATGCCCTTTTTAGCCAACCAAGCAAGCTTGCAAAGGAAATCTGCACTACAATGAAGTCTCACTTCCCCCCGGTCAAAAGGGCCAACTGAAAAAAGTGTAAAATCCAGAAAGGCAGGACAGGCCATGGAGAACTGGGAGCCTTGTTATGCTGAAGGGCGGGATGTATATTGCCAACAGCCACTAGGGAGAAGTGTATGGTGTTTCCTGAAACATCTAAAAAACAAAGCAACAGAGCCTAGGGCACTGCCACTTATGGCCCTATAGCTTATGGAAATTAAAATAAAAAAGACACAGCCACCCCAAAGTTTGGGACGGCTCTGTTTACAAGAAACTCGTTTACGGGACAAGTTCAATATCACAGAAAGTGAAAAATGGATAAAGAAGTTGTGGTACTTACGTACAATGCAATATCACTCAGCAATGAAATCTATGTCATCAGGCCAGTAGCAGCATAATGAGTGGATTCAGGTATGATGATTCTAACTGAAATAAGTCACACAGAAAAAGAAACATCATAAGATATCACTAATACACGGAATGTAAACTTGGCTACAAAGGAACTGGATTACAAAGGAGAACAGGGTCTCAAATTTAGAAAACCAACTTATGCTTGCTTAAGGGGAAAGGTGAGTTGGGGTGCTGCATAAAACCAGAGATTGAAATGAGCACAGATAAAGTTCCTTAAGCCAAATATGTACTACACAAGAGCTACTCCTTGCTCAACGAAATGGACTCAACACCCCATATTAAACGCCTAAGAATGTATCTGACTAGTAAGTATCTTAAAACCTATGGATCGCTATGTCTCCGAAAGAGAATCAAGCGTGTGTACAGGGACATAAACGCAGCAGTGATAGGATTGGAGAGGTTCAGTGAGCAAATGAAGACCCTTTGAAGTCATATTGCATGGTACCCATTCCACGGGTCTCAACTCTCCAGGTTTAAGGGATTCTTCCTTCAGCTAAATCATGCATGTGGAACCCAGAGTATGATCAACCGTGTGATTGGGAGACGTGTTCCAATATGTCTCAGTTCTCGTCCCCTGGTACTCGGGTGCAACATTCCAGACGCTTTACTAACACTCTCCCGACTTGGAGAGTCAGTGCCTTTAACCTCCTGTTTGGCCCAGTTTGCAATTTCTGCGGAAGATGAACAGGAATAGGGAGAACCAATGAGAGACTAGCTGTAGGTGTCTGGACGGGCAAATTTAACTCTCATTTCCCACCAGGAAGAGGAATTAACCAAAGGCTCAGCGTCCCGTGCCGGAACCAGATTAGGGCCTGAAGCAATCCTGCGGTGTTGCGGCCAGCTCCCAAGAAAGTGAGTTGAAGAAAGGAGCTCAGGGGCACTGTAATTCACAAACCTGCAGAGTTATAAATGACAGCTATCGTCCAAAAATATACTGAAGTAAGGCTGCCAAGAGGACTTGAAAGCGGGGCAGAATTGCAGGAAACAAATTTCAGGAGGTAGACTGGAATTGCATTTAAAGCATAGGAAAAGAGGCAGAACGTCGACAATGATGCACTTGGCCAAAAAGGGCGTATGCGTTTTTTCCTGAATATATTCAGGAAAAAACGCATACACCCTTTTTGGCGAACCAAGCAAGCTTGCAAAGGAAATCTGCACTACAATGAAGTCTCACTTCCCCACGGTCAAAAGGGCCATCTGAAAAAAGTGTAAAATCCAGAAAGGCAGGACAGGCCATGGAGAACTGGGAGCCTTGTTATGCTGATGGGCGGGATGTATATTGCCAACAGCCACTCGGGAGAAGTGTATGGTGTTTCCTGAAACATCTAAAAAACAAAGCAACAGAGCCTAGGGCACTTCCACTTATGGCCCTATAGCTTAGGGAAATTAAAATCAAAAAGACACAGCCACCCCAAAGTTTGGGACGGCTCTGTTTACAAGAACCTCGTTTACGGTACAAGTTCAATATCGCAGAAAGCGAAAAATGGATAAAAAAGTTGTGGTACTTACGTACAATGCAATATCACTCAGCAATGACATCTGTGTCATCAGGCCCGTAGCAGCATAATGAGTGGATTCAGGTATGATGATTCTAACTGAAATAAGTCACACAGAAAAAGAAACATCATAAGATATCACTAATACACGGAATGTAAACTTGGGTACACAGGAACTGGATTACAAAACAGAACAGGGTCTCAAATTTAGAAAACCAACTTATGCTTGCTTAAGGGGAAAGGTGAGTTGGGGTGCTGCATAAAACCAGAGATTGAAATGAGCACAGATAAAGTTCCTTAAGCCAAATATGTAACAGACAAGAGCTACTCCTTGCTCAACGAAATGGACTCAACACCCCATATTAAACACCTAAGTATGTACGTGACTAGTAAGTATCTTAAAACCCATGGATTGCTATGTCTCTGAAAATGAATCAATCGTGAGTACAGGGGCAAAAACGCAGCAGTGATAGGATTGGAGAGTTTTGGTGAGCAAATGAAGACCCTTTGAAGTCATATTGCATGGTACCCATTCCACGGGTCTCAAATCTCCAGGTTTAAGGGATTCTTCCTTCAGCTAAAACATGCATGTGGAACCCAGAGTATGATCAACCGTGTGATCGGGAGACGTGTTCAAATATGTCTCAGTTCTCGTCCCCTGGTACTCGGGTGCAACATTCCAGACGCTTTACTAACACTCTCCCGACTTGGAGAGTCAGTGCCTTTAACCTCCTCTTTGGCCCAGTTTGCAATTTCTGCGGAACATGAACAGGAATAGGGAGGACCAATGAGAGACTACCTGGAGGTGTCTGGACGGGCAAATTTAACTCTCATTTCCCACCAGGAAGAGGAATTAACCAAAGTCTCAGCATGCCGTGGGGAACCAGATTAGGGCCTGAAGCAATCCTGCGGTGTTGCGGCCAGCTCACAAAAAAGCGAGTTGAAGAAAGGAGCTCAGGGGCACTGTAATTCACAAACGTGCAGAGTTATAAATGACAGCTATCGTCCAAAAATATACTGAAGTAAGGCTGCCAAGAGGACTTGAAAGCCGGGCAGAATTGCAGGAAACCGATATCAGGAGGGAGACAGGAATTGCATTTAAAGCATAGGAAAAGAGGCAGAACGTCCACAATGATGCACTTGGCCAAAAAGGGCGTATGCGTTTTTTCCTGAATATATTCAGGAAAAAACGCATACGCCCTTTTTGGCCAACCAAGCTAGCTTGCAAAGGAAATCTGCACTACAATGAAGTCTCACTTCCCCCCGGTCAAAAGGGCCATCTGAAAAAAGTGTAAAATCCAGAAAGGCAGGACAGGCCATGGAGAACTGGGAGCCTTGTTATGCTGATGGGCAGGTTGTAAATTGCCAACAGCCACTTGGGAGAAGTGTATGGTGTTTCCTGAAACATCTAAAAAACAAAGCAACAGAGCCTAGGTCAATTCCACTTATGGTCCTATAGCTTAGGGAAATTAAAATCAAAAAGACACAGCCACCCCAAAGTTTGGGACGGCTCTGTTTACAAGAACCTCTTTTACGGTACATTCAATATCGCAGAAAGCGCAAAATGGATAAAGAAGTTGTGGTACTTACGTACAATGCAATATCACTCAGCAATGAAATCTATGTCAGCAGGCCTGTAGCAGAAAATGAGTGGGTTCAGGTATGATGATTCTAACTGAAATAAGTCACACAGAAAAAGAAACATAAGATATCACTAATACACGGAATGTAAACTTGGCTACACAGGAACTGGATTACAAAACAGAAGAGGGTCTCAAATTTAGAAAACCAACTTATGCTTGCTTAAGGGGAAATGTGAGTTGGGGTGATGCATAAAACCAGAGATTGAAATGAGCACAGATAAACTTCCTTAAGCCAAATATGGAATAGACAAGAGCTACTCCTTGCTCAACGAAATGGACTCAACACCCCATATTAAACGCCTAAGAATGTACCTGACTAGTAAGTATCTTAAAACCCATGGATTGCTATGTCTCTGAAAGAGAATCAAGCGTGTGTACAGGGGCATTAACGCAGCAGTGATAGGATTGGAGAGGTTCGGTGAGCAAATGAAGACCCTTTGAAGTCATATTGCATGGTACCCATTCCACGGGTCTCAACTCTCCAGGTTTAAGGGATTCTTCCTTCAGCTAAAACATGCATGTGGAACCCAGAGTATGATCAACCGTGTGATCGGGAGACGTGTTCCAATATGTCTCAGTTCTCGTCCCCTGGTACTCGGGTGCAACATTCCAGACGCATTACTAACTCTCTCCCAACTTGGAGAGTCAGTGCCTTTAACCTCCTGTTTGGCCCAGTTTGCAATTTCCGCGGAAGATGAACAGGAATAGGGAGAACCAATGAGAGACTAGCTGGAGGTGTCTGGACGGGAAAATTTAACTCTCATTTCCCACCAGCAAGAGGAATTAACCAAAGGCTCAGCGTGCCGTGCCGGAACCAGATTAGGGCCTGAAGCAATCCTGCGGTGTTGCGGCCAGCTCACAAGAAAGCGAGTTGAAGAAAGGAGCTCAGGGGCACTGTAATTCACAAACCTCCAGAGTTATAAATGACAGCTATCGTCCAAAAATATACTGAAGTAAGGCTGCCAAGAGGAATTGAAAGCGGGGCAGAATTGCAGGAAACCAATTTCAGGAGGTACACTGGAATTGCATTTAAAGCATAGGAAAAGAGGCAAAACGTCGACAATGATGCACTTGGCCAAAAAGGGCGTATGCGTTTTTCCCTGAATATATTCAGGGAAAAACGCATACGCCCTTTTTGGCCAACCAAGCAAGCTTGCAAAGGAAATCTACACTACAATGAAGTCTCACTTCCCCCCGGTCAAAAGGGCCAACTGAAAAAAGTGTAAAATCCAGAAAGGCAGGCCAGGCCATGGAGAACTGGGAGCCTTGTTATGCTCATGGGCGGGATGTATATTGCCAACAGCCACTCCGGAGAAGTGTATGGTGTTTCCTGAAACATCTAAAAAACAAAGCAACAGAGCCTAGGGCACTGCCACTTATGGCCCTATAGCTTATGGAAATTAAAATAAAAAAGACACAGCCACCCCAAAGTTTGGGACGGCTCTGTTTACAAGAAACTCGTTTACGGGACAAGTTCAATATCACAGAAAGTGAAAAATGGATAAAGAAGTTGTGGTACTTACGTACAATGCAATATCACTCAGCAATGAAATCTATGTCATCAGGCCCGTAGCAGCATAATGAGTGGATTCAGGTATGATGATTCTAACTGAAATAAGTCACACAGAAAAAGAAACATCATAAGATATCACTAATACACGGAATGTAAACTTGGCTACACAGGAACTGGATTACAAAACAGAACAGGGTCTCAAATTTAGAAAACCAACTTATGCTTGCTTAAGGGGAAAGGCGAGTTTGGGTGCTGCATAAAACCAGAGATTGAAATGAGCACAGATAATGTTCCTTAAGCCAAATATGTAATACACAAGAGCTACTCCTTGCTCAACGAAATGAACTCAACACCCCATATTAAACGCCTAAGAATGTACCTGACTAGTAAGTATCTTAAAACCTATTGATCGCTATGTCTCCGAAAGAGAATCAAGCGTGTGTACAGGGGCATAAACGCAGCAGTGATAGGATTGGAGAGGTTCGGTGAGCAAATGAAGACCCTTTGAAGTCATATTGCATGGTACCCATTCCACGGGTCTCAACTCTCCAGGTTTAAGGGATTCTTCCTTCAGCTAAAACATGCATGTGGAACCCAGAGTATGATCAACCGTGTGATCGGGAGACGTGTTCAAATATGTCTCAGTTCTCGTCCCCTGGTACTCGGGTGCAACATTCCAGACGCTTTACTAACACTCTCCCGACTTGGAGAGTCAGTGCCTTTAACCTCCTGTTTGGCCCAGTTTGCAATTTCTGCGGAAGATGAACAGGAATAGGGAGAACCAATGAGAGACTAGCTGTAGGTGTCTGGACGGGCAAATTTAACTCTCATTTCCCACCACGAAGAGGAATTAACCAAAGGCTCAGCATGCCGTGCCGGAACCAGATTAGGGCCTGAAGCAATCCTGCGGTGTTGCGGCCAGCTCCCAAGAAAGTGAGTTGAAGAAAGGAGCTCAGGGGCACTGTAATTCACAAACCTGCAGAGTTATAAATGACAGCTATCGTCCAAAAATATACTGAAGTAAGGCTGCCAAGAGGACTTGAAAGCGGGGCAGAATTGCAGGAAACAAATTTCAGGAGGTAGACTGGAATTGCATTTAAAGCATAGGAAAAGAGGCAGAACGTCGACAATGATGCACTTGGCCAAAAAGGGCGTATGCGTTTTTTCCTGAATATATTCAGGAAAAAACGCATACACCCTTTTTGGCGAACCAAGCAAGCTTGCAAAGGAAATCTGCACTACAATGAAGTCTCACTTCCCCACGGTCAAAAGGGCCATCTGAAAAAAGTGTAAAATCCAGAAAGGCAGGACAGGCCATGGAGAACTGGGAGCCTTGTTATGCTGATGGGCGGGATGTATATTGCCAACAGCCACTCGGGAGAAGTGTATGGTGTTTCCTGAAACATCTAAAAAACAAAGCAACAGAGCCTAGGGCACTTCCACTTATGGCCCTATAGCTTAGGGAAATTAAAATCAAAAAGACACAGCCACCCCAAAGTTTGGGACGGCTCTGTTTACAAGAACCTCGTTTACGGTACAAGTTCAATATCGCAGAAAGCGAAAAATGGATAAAAAAGTTGTGGTACTTACGTACAATGCAATATCACTCAGCAATGACATCTATGTCATCAGGCCCGTAGCAGCATAATGAGTGGATTCAGGTATGATGATTCTAACTGAAATAAGTCACACAGAAAAAGAAACATCATAAGATATCACTAATACACGGAATGTAAACTTGGGTACACAGGAACTGGATTACAAAACAGAACAGGGTCTCAAATTTAGAAAACCAACTTATGCTTGCTTAAGGGGAAAGGTGAGTTGGGGTGCTGCATAAAACCAGAGATTGAAATGAGCACAGATAAAGTTCCTTAAGCCAAATATGTAACAGACAAGAGCTACTCCTTGCTCAACGAAATGGACTCAACACCCCATATTAAACACCTAAGTATGTACGTGACTAGTAAGTATCTTAAAACCCATGGATTGCTATGTCTCTGAAAATGAATCAATCGTGAGTACAGGGGCAAAAACGCAGCAGTGATAGGATTGGAGAGTTTTGGTGAGCAAATGAAGACCCTTTGAAGTCATATTGCATGGTACCCATTCCACGGGTCTCAAATCTCCAGGTTTAAGGGATTCTTCCTTCAGCTAAAACATGCATGTGGAACCCAGAGTATGATCAACCGTGTGATCGGGAGACGTGTTCAAATATGTCTCAGTTCTCGTCCCCTGGTACTCGGGTGCAACATTCCAGACGCTTTACTAACACTCTCCCGACTTGGAGAGTCAGTGCCTTTAACCTCCTCTTTGGCCCAGTTTGCAATTTCTGCGGAACATGAACAGGAATAGGGAGGACCAATGAGAGACTACCTGGAGGTGTCTGGACGGGCAAATTTAACTCTCATTTCCCACCAGGAAGAGGAATTAACCAAAGTCTCAGCATGCCGTGGGGAACCAGATTAGGGCCTGAAGCAATCCTGCGGTGTTGCGGCCAGCTCACAAAAAAGCGAGTTGAAGAAAGGAGCTCAGGGGCACTGTAATTCACAAACGTGCAGAGTTATAAATGACAGCTATCGTCCAAAAATATACTGAAGTAAGGCTGCCAAGAGGACTTGAACGTGGGGCAGAATTGCAGGAAACCGATATCAGGAGGGAGACAGGAATTGCATTTAAAGCATAGGAAAAGAGGCAGAACGTCCACAATGATGCACTTGGCCAAAAAGGGCGTATGCGTTTTTTCCTGAATATATTCAGGAAAAAACGCATACGCCCTTTTTGGCCAACCAAGCTAGCTTGCAAAGGAAATCTGCACTACAATGAAGTCTCACTTCCCCCCGGTCAAAAGGGCCATCTGAAAAAAGTGTAAAATCCAGAAAGGCAGGACAGGCCATGGAGAACTGGGAGCCTTGTTATGCTGATGGGCAGGTTGTAAATTGCCAACAGCCACTTGGGAGAAGTGTATGGTGTTTCCTGAAACATCTAAAAAACAAAGCAACAGAGCCTAGGTCAATTCCACTTATGGTCCTATAGCTTAGGGAAATTAAAATCAAAAAGACACAGCCACCCCAAAGTTTGGGACGGCTCTGTTTACAAGAACCTCTTTTACGGTACATTCAATATCGCAGAAAGCGCAAAATGGATAAAGAAGTTGTGGTACTTACGTACAATGCAATATCACTCAGCAATGAAATCTATGTCAGCAGGCCTGTAGCAGAAAATGAGTGGGTTCAGGTATGATGATTCTAACTGAAATAAGTCACACAGAAAAAGAAACATAAGATATCACTAATACACGGAATGTAAACTTGGCTACACAGGAACTGGATTACAAAACAGAAGAGGGTCTCAAATTTAGAAAACCAACTTATGCTTGCTTAAGGGGAAATGTGAGTTGGGGTGATGCATAAAACCAGAGATTGAAATGAGCACAGATAAACTTCCTTAAGCCAAATATGGAATAGACAAGAGCTACTCCTTGCTCAACGAAATGGACTCAACACCCCATATTAAACGCCTAAGAATGTACCTGACTAGTAAGTATCTTAAAACCCATGGATTGCTATGTCTCTGAAAGAGAATCAAGCGTGTGTACAGGGGCATAAACGCAGCAGTGATAGGATTGGAGAGGTTCGGTGAGCAAATGAAGACCCTTTGAAGTCATATTGCATGGTACCCATTCCACGGGTCTCAACTCTCCAGGTTTAAGGGATTCTTCCTTCAGCTAAAACATGCATGTGGAACCCAGAGTATGATCAACCGTGTGATCGGGAGACGTGTTCCAATATGTCTCAGTTCTCGTCCCCTGGTACTCGGGTGCAACATTCCAGACGCATTACTAACTCTCTCCCAACTTGGAGAGTCAGTGCCTTTAACCTCCTGTTTGGCCCAGTTTGCAATTTCCGCGGAAGATGAACAGGAATAGGGAGAACCAATGAGAGACTAGCTGGAGGTGTCTGGACGGGAAAATTTAACTCTCATTTCCCACCAGCAAGAGGAATTAACCAAAGGCTCAGCGTGCCGTGCCGGAACCAGATTAGGGCCTGAAGCAATCCTGCGGTGTTGCGGCCAGCTCACAAGAAAGCGAGTTGAAGAAAGGAGCTCAGGGGCACTGTAATTCACAAACCTCCAGAGTTATAAATGACAGCTATCGTCCAAAAATATACTGAAGTAAGGCTGCCAAGAGGAATTGAAAGCGGGGCAGAATTGCAGGAAACCAATTTCAGGAGGTACACTGGAATTGCATTTAAAGCATAGGAAAAGAGGCAAAACGTCGACAATGATGCACTTGGCCAAAAAGGGCGTATGCGTTTTTCCCTGAATATATTCAGGGAAAAACGCATACGCCCTTTTTGGCCAACCAAGCAAGCTTGCAAAGGAAATCTGCACTACAATGAAGTCTCACTTGCCCCCGGTCAAAAGGGCCATCTGGAAAAAGTGTAAAATCCAGAAAGGCAGGACAGGCCATGGAGAACTGGGAGCCTTGTTATGCTGATGGGCAGGATGTATATTGCCAACTGCCACTCGGGAGAAGTGTATGGTGTTTCCTGAAACATCTAAAAAACAATGCAACAGAGCCTAGGGCACTTCCACTTATGGCCCTATAGCTTAGGGAAATTAAAATAAAAAAGACACAGCCACCCCTAAGTTTGGGACGGCTCTGTTTACAAGAAACTCGTTTATGGGACTAGTTCAATATTGCAGAAAGTGAAAAATGGATAAAGAAGTTGTGGTACTTAGGTACAATGCAATATCACTCAGCAATGAAATCTATGTCATCAGGCCCGTAGCAGCATAATGAGTGGATTCACGTATGATGATTCTAACTGAAATAAGTCACACAGAAAAAGAAACATCATAAGATATCTCTAATACACGGAATGTAAACTTGGCTACACAGGAACTGGATTACAAAGAGAAAATGGCCTCAAATTTAGAAAACCAACTTATGCTTGCTTAAGGGGAAAGGTGAGTTGGGGTGCTGCATAAAACCAGAGATTGAAATGAGCACAGATAAAGTTCCTTAAGCCAAATATGGAATAGACAAGAGCTACTCCTTGCTCAACGAAATGGACTCAACACCCCATATTAAATGCCTAAGGATATACCTGACTAGTAAGTATCTTAAAACCTATGGATTGCTATGTCTCCAAAAGAGAATCAAACGTGTGTACAGGGGCATAAACGCAGCAGTGATAGGATTGGAGAGGTTCGGTGAGCAAATGAAGACACTTTGAAGTCATATTGCATGGTACCCATTCCACGGGTCTCAACTCTCCAGGTTTAAGGGATTCTTCCTTCAGCTAAAGCATGCATGTGGAATCCAGAGTATGATCAACCGTGTGATCGGGAGACGTGTTCCAATATGTCTCAGTTCTCGTCCCCTGGTACTCGGGTGCAACATTCCAGACGCTTTACTAACACTCTCCCGACTTGGAGAGTCAGTGCCTTTAACCTCCTGTTTGGCCCAGTTTGCAATTTCTGCGAAGATGAACAGGAATAGGTAGAACCAATGAGAGACTAGCTGGAGGTGTCTGGACGGGCAAATTTAACTCTCATTTCCCACCAGGAAGAGGAATTAACCAAAGGCTCAGCGTGCCGTGCCGGAAACAGATTACGGCCTGAACCAATCCTGCGTTGTTGCGGCCAGCTCACAAGAAAGCGAGTTGAAGAAAGGCGCTCGGGGCACTGTAATTCACAAACCTGCAGAGTTATAAATGACAGCTATCGTCCAAAAATATACTGAAGTAAGGCTGCCAAGAGGACTTGAAAGCGGGGCAGAATTGCAGGAAGACGATTTCAGGAGGTAGACTGGAATTGCATTTAACGCATAGGAAAAGAGGCAGAACGTCCACAATGATGCACTTGGCCAAAAAGGGCGTATGCGTTTTTTCCTGAATATATTCAGTAATAAACGCATACGCCGTTTTTGGCCAACCAAGCAAGCTTGCAAAGGAAATCTGCACTACAATGAAGTCTCACTTCCCCCCGGTCAAAAGGGCCATCTGAATAAAGTGTAAAATCCAGAAAGGCAGGACAGGCCATGGAGAAATGGGAGCCTTGTTATGCTGATGGGCGGGATGTAAATTGCCAACAGCCACTCTGGAGAAGTGTATGGTGTTTCCTGAAACATCTAAAAAACAAAGCAACAGAGCCTAGGGCACTTCCACTTATGGTCCTATAGCTTAGGGAAATTAAAATCAAAAAGACACAGCCACCCCAATATTTGGTACGGCTCTGTTTACAGGAACCTCTTCTGTAGCACAAGTTAAATATGCCAGAGAGCAAATAATGGATAAAGATGTTGTGGTACTTACGTACAACAGAATACCTCTCAGCAATGAAAACTATGTCACCAGGCCCGTACCAGCATAATGAGTGGATTGAGGCACGGTGATTCTAAGTGAAAAAAGCCACACAGAAAAAGAAACCTCATAAGGTACCACTAATACATGGAATGCGAACTTGGCTACACATGAACTGAATTACAAAACAGAACAGGTTCTCATGTTTAGAAAACCAACTTATGCTTGCTTAAGGGGGAAGGTTAGTTGGGGTGCTGCATAAAACCTGTGTTTGAAATTAGCACAGATACCGTTCCATAAGCTAAATATGTAATAGACAAGACCGACCCCTTGCTCAAGGAAATGGACTCAACAATGAGATATCACCTCACACCTGGTAGAATGGGCATCATCAGAAAATCTACAAACAAAAAATGCTGGAAAGCGTGTGGAGAAATGGAACCCTCTTCCACTATTGTTGGGAATATAAATTGATACAGTCACTATGGAGAACAATATGGAGTTTCTTAAGAAACTAACAGTAGAATTACCATATGATACAGCAATCCCAGTTCTGGACATATACCCAGACAAAACCATAAATCAAAAAGAGACATTCACCGCAATGTTCATTGCCTCACTCTTTACAATATCGAGGTAATGGAAGCAACCTAAATGCCCACAGACAGACGAATGCATAAAGCTGTGGTACATATATAAAATGGAATATTAGTAAGCCATGAAAAGGAATGAAATTGGGTCATTTGTAGAGACGTCGATGGATCTAGAGAGTGTCATACAGAGTGAAGTAAGTCAGAAAGAGAAAAACAAATCTTGTATATTCATGCATATATGTGGAACCTAGAAAAACTGTACAGGTTAACCATTTTGCAAGGCATAAATAGAGCAACAGATGTAGACAACAAACGTATGGACAACAAGGGGGGAAAGCTGTTGGGGGGGTGGTGGTGGGAGGAGTTGAGAGACTGGGATTGGCATGTATACATTTATATGTATAAAATAGATAACCAATAAGAACCTGCTGTATAAAAATATAAAATAAAATTCAAAATTAAAAAGAAATAAAATTTAAAAAAAAAACAGAAAAAACAATTATTCCCTTCACATACATGTATTTATATGAATAAATTATTTCCATGCTTATATCTGTAAATACAAAAAAGAGGAATAAAATCTACCTTGAACCAAAAACGAAAAAGAGAAAAAAATCACAGAACCCACCAGTTCCACAGAGGAAAACCGTATCAGGGCACTTGCTCCAGTTGTAAACAATTCTGAAGTTGGTCAGTGGTGGGGAATCGTCTCCCATTCAGCCAGCAGCCCCCATGCAACAAGCGTCCTCATTGCAAAGCTGGGGCACCGTGCCGAGGCATCTGTGAGTAAACGTGAGCTGAGCCCCAGGCCAGTTGCTGCTGAACTATTCCTACCCGTCCCAGGTAAAACACCTGAATATATACAAGGACTTGAAAGCCTAGAGGAAGGGCCATAGAGCCACACAAGTGACAGCATGCCGGCCGACTTGGTGCCTGCAGGCCAGCCAGGATGGTCCTGGCCCTGGGTGCTCTTCTGGAAGATTTCCATTTCCTTGCCTGAGATACCCATCCTGTCCCTGCCCCCACTGCTTTTTTCCTTCCTCACCTCTGCTCAGGGAGAAATTCCAGCAGCAGGTATAGGTAACACATCCTCTTCTTTAGCAGGTGGCAGCCTGGCAACTGCTGCAGAAAGTCCAGCAGAGCCCCACTCACACTGGGCCACCCACAAAGCCGTGGCCTCTCACTCCCTCCCACCAGCCCAGCCCCGAGACTGCTGACAGGGCAGAGAAAATGGCGTCAGGCACAGCTGCAGGTCCTCTTGCTGCCTGGAGTGGTATTTATATTGATCTCAACCCAGGCACACCTGGGGAGGGCTGGCCGGCACGGTAAGGCTGCCCAGGTCAGCCAATCATCACCCCTCAGGGGCTCACAGTTGCAGAAAATGGAACTTGCTGAACCGGCCAGGTCCAAGGAACAGGTGTGGGCTCCTGAGAGTCAGGATAGACAAGGGGCTGCAGCTTTGGCTTGTTTTCTAATCATTTTATCTGGCCCATGAGTGGGAGACAACTTCAAGAAAACCCTCTCCTAATGAGAGGAACCCAGGAGTCAGGGAGAGGAGGGGTGGGTGGTGGTTGGAGACAGAGGCCTGGTGCCCCGGGTGCAGTGGAAGTCTCTGGAAGACCAGGTGGAGGGAGGCCGCACAGAGTGATGCCCAGGGTCACAGACCTGTCGCAGCTGCTGTTTGTTAGTTCAAGTCCTGCTCTGAGGTGCTCTGTGTCAGCTCTGAGCGACAGGTGAGCTGGGGGTGCTCTGCAATGAGGGCTATGTGCACGGTTCCTGTGTGCCCAGCCCTGCCACAGTACCTGCAAGGGTAGATCTGTATCCTGGGAGGGGCCTGACCACGAGAGCCCCGTGGGCTGGGGTGGGGGTGGGGTACCTGCCCAGGTGAGCTCCATATTCTGGGATTGGTCTGACCACGAGAGCCCCATGGGCTGCTGGGGACCTGGTAAAGGATGTCAGGACAGTCAGTGAAGCCACCGAGGATATACCTCCAGCTGCTCCTAATTCCTACACCCTGCTGGTCATTCTACAAACCACCAGGACATGGTATTCTGTATTAGTCTTCAATGATGCCTTCTTTTGTATTCCATTAGTCCCAGAGTCACAAGAAATTTTGGCTTGTGAGTGGCAGGACTCAACATACAACTAAAACAATACTTCCGGGCCGTCTTGCCCCAAGGGTGCAAAAATTCCCACACCATCTTTGGGGAAAGCTTAGCTAAAGACCTAAAAGTTCTACCTCTGGAAAAGGAAACCCTCCTTCAGTACGCAGACGACATTCTGATCGCCAGCCCTACTAAGGAGGCCTCTGAACTACCAAGCCAATAAAGGATAGAAGTTGTCCAAGAAAAAGCTCAAATATCACAGACTGCGGTGACCTGCCTGGGCTTCATTCTCACAGAAGGTCGGAGAAGCCCATCCCAGGAAAGGAAAGAAACCATTTTCAGCCTTACCCCTTTCTAAAACTAGAAGACAGCTTAGGGGTTCCTGGGGAGGCCAGGGTTTGCTGCTTCTGGATCCCTAACTACAGTCTACTAGCTGGGCCTCTATATGAAACACTGAAAGGAAAAGATGATGATCCTTTTGAATAGAATCCAGAAGTGGCCTTTCAAGAATGGAAAGAGCAGTCAATTCAGACCCTTGCCCTGGAACTCCCTAATTTAGCTAAACACTTTGAACTTTACATTCCCAGTGAAAGGTGAATCGCCATTGGAGAATTAGTGCAAAAACTGGGACCACTTGAAATGGAACAATGCAAGAATGCCATCCAGGTAGGATAAACTACGGTCACCAAGGGGCTTGGCCCACTGCCACATCTGGCCAAGATACTGGTGGTATCTAAAAACCTGGAAATCAGCAGCCCCAAAGGCCACCTCCCTCCTAAGGGAAAAGGACCCCACGTGGTGATCCTAACCACCAGCCATGCCCTGAAGTTGCAGGGTTCGCTCTGTGGGCACACCAACCTCGAGTGAGGAGGCCTTCCAACTCCAACATCCAGAGAGATAACCGGGGGCAACAGGGCACCATGACGACTCATGTGAACATCACTTGACCTGGAGTTTCTCTCATAAAACAACAAGAGTGTGTCCCAAAAGAGTAGACTACTGCTTGCAGGACATACTGCACCCAGAGGGGAGCTAATAATCTTGGCGAGGGAACCATATATCACACTGTCACCATAGAAAAGCCTACAGACACCGTGATGATGGTGGCCAATAAGACCGGCTGGACTCCTGTTTACTTCAAAAGGCTGTTGACTCAGTGGCCATCATGGTCCTTGATCACCACTGACCCTGTACTGTCTGGGAGTTGAGCGGGCAGGGCTCTGACACCTGGTGCTGTTTGTACATTAATTCAGGGACCTAATTGAAGAAAGCGCAGACTACTGGTCAGAGCATCTAGGCTGGCAGAAACGGTCAGCCTAAGGTGGCCGATCAAATGTGGGGCGGGGTGAATCCGACCCCCACAGCGTCTCTGCACATCTCTTTCCTGGACCCTTAAAGGTCATTAGAATCTATAACACTTCCAATGCTGGTGCTCAGGTGGACGAGCAGGGAGGCAGGGGGCCTGGGGACAATCAACGTAACCTGGAGGCTGCTGGGGAGAAGCTCTGACCCTCGCCCCTGGGTATGAGGGCTCCCAAATCAGCAGTTACAGAAGAAGGGTCTGCACCCTCAGCACTCCAAGAATGAGGAACGGGACAAAACGCAGAGGAGGGGTTTGTCCCCAGCAAAGCCCATTAAAAATCCCTGGGAGATAAAAATAGAATCTGGGCAATAAAGTCAAGTCTAACCTTTTTTATCCTTTGTGCTTTGTCTAATTTCATGTGCTCCTAGGGTCCCGCATGCAGAGGTTCCACACCCGGCACTTCAGACCAGATTTCCTAGTGCAGAATGGCTGGGACGACACCTCAGCTCCTGGGGCCCAGTGCAGACTCCGCGATATAGAGCCTGAGCTGCAGCCAACCCGGCCCTCGAGAGCTCCGCCCCCTCCCTCCCACTGACTCTGACAGGATCTCTACACAACAGCCCAGCCCACAGCCCACGGGGTAGTGCATGCTCTCACCTCTCCATTCTCTGATCAAAATATAAAGTTTCCTTTGCTTGTGAACCAAACTCAGTCTCGATCTGTTGGCCCCAATGACACTGGGCAGGGGGACACTTGTTGGGGTCTACTCTGGAGGATCAGTAACAGAAATTGAGACTATTGTAACCTCAATGAACAGATGTGTGAGCCAAACTGTAGTTAACATAGAACAGTGTATAAGGCTCGGGTAAAATAAGATGTTTCTAACACTTCCATTTGGTATTTCCATCACTTTATTATAAGCAAGTTCAGTGAAAAGGTTTGTCTTATTTGTCAGGTCAATATTAGAGAAACGAAGTGATTTCTTTCCAAGGATGTACATCCAATAATCTTGGTTAAAGCTTCAATCTTGTTTTAAATGCTTTTCCATTGAAAATGATACCTCTCTTTCAGCTCCCCCATTTCTGAGAAGTATAAAATCTTATAATTTATTATTACCAACGGGGAAAGGTGGGAGGAGGGATAAATTAACAGTTTGGGATTAACACATACACACTGCTATGTATAAAATAGATCATCAACAAGGAACTACTGTATAGCACAGGGAACTACACTCAACATTTTGCAATAACCTATAAGGGGAAATAATCTGGAAAAGAATAGATATTTTTATTGACATCATCTATCAATGACAGTTAAAGTGTAACCTAAGGGAAGCTGGTGGTGAGTGCTTCTGACCCTGAAGACTTCAATCATCTAAAGTTTGGACTCTGCTTACTTCCCAAGGCCCTTAATGAACATATGTGTAGCCATAGCTTAAAAAATTCCCCAGTTTGGGTTTTGGGCAGACACTGATTTTGAAAAAGCCCTGGTGTTCTCCTTACATGAATGGGACTCTTCCTACTGCTAAAACATGTCTGTCACACCCAGAGGATGGTATACTGTCTGATCAGGAAGAGTTTGGAAAAGGCATCTCATCTCCTCATCTCCTGGTGCTCGGGTTCACCCCTCCAGCGTCTTTACTAACAGTCTCCCCACTTGGAGATGTCAGCACTGTCAACATCCTGTTGCGTACAGTTTGGAATTTGTCCAGAGGATGAAGCGGAAGGATGAGGAACAATGAGAGACAAGTCCTAGGTGTTCAGACAGGCACATGTCACTCTAATTTCCAATCAGGAAGACGAATTGACCAAAGGCTAGGGTTGCCCATGGAAACAGTATAGGGCTTGAGGAAATCCCACTGCTTTGTGGCCAGTTCCCATAAACGCAAGTTGAACAATGGAACTCAGGGGCAGTAAAATTCACGAAACTGCAGAGTTGAAAATATCTATCACTGAAAAATGTCTTGAGGAAAGTCAGAGAAAAGGACTTGTAAGCAAGGGAGAATGGCAGGAAAGGGATTTGAGGAGGTAGAAAGGACTTGCCATTAAGCACAAGAAAAGGAGCTGAACATTGCCAACATTGCAGTTGGCCAAAAAGGGTTTATGCATTTTTTTCTGTATATATTCAAGAAAAGGGCATACACTTTTTTGGCCAACCAAACAGGTGGGCACTGGAAGTCAATACTACAAAAGATATCACTTCGCATCAGTCAGAAGAGCCATCCTCATAAAGCATAAACAACAGAAATGCAGGACAGGGCAAGGAGAAGAGGGAGCCCTGTGAGACTTATAGTGGAAATGTATATTGCCAACGGCCATTCTGGAGAAGTGTATTGTGTTTACTAAAGCATCTAAAAAATGAGCTACAGAGCATAGGGCACTTACACTCATGGGCGTATATCTTGGGAAAAACAAAAATTGAGAGGACACAGGCACCCCAATGTTTACCCCCTCTCTGTTTAAAAGATCCTCGACTAGGATATAACTTAAATGTCTCTGGAGGGAAAAAATGGATAGAGATGTGGTACTTAGGTAGAGTGGAATATTATTCAGCCTGGAAATCAATGAAATATGGCCAGTTGTAACAACTCCGGAGGAGTTACGTATGATCTTTCTAAGTGACATAATTCAAAAAGAAAAAGACACATATCATAAGATATCACTTAAAGGTGGAATCCAAAATGACTACACATGAAATAAATTACAAAACAAAAACATAGTCAAATATGTAGAAAACACGCATAAGGCTGCTAAAAGGGAAAGGTGGGGAGGGGTGAGGCATCATCCAGGAGGTTGAAATTAGCAAAGATACCATTCCAAATACCAAACTGATAATCAACAAGGCCCACACGGTAGCTAAAAGAACTGCACTCAGCACACTCAAGTCACCGGAAAAGAATATATACGACTGGTAAGAATCTGAAAAAGAATTTACTGATGTCTCTCTGTACGTGAATCAAGTGGATGTACAGCAGCAAGAAACAGAGCTTTGAAAATCAGCTGTAACCAATATAGTAATAAATTGAAAAAAATAAATGACAGAGAGACAGAGAAAACCTCTTACAACTTTTCCTCAGGGACGGTGATGCAACATGGATTGAACACATCTAGACCCACAGCAGGATGAGACATAAGGCTGGAAACTGTTTGCACTAAGAGAAATGTGAGGTTGGGTGAGGAAATGCACACCCTTTAAAGTAATACTACCTGGTACCCATTCAATGGGTCCCAAATCTGCAGGTTCAAGGGATCTTCCTACAGCTAAAACATGCATGGAAAACCCAGAGGACTGTACACCATGTGATCGGGAGATGTGTCTAAAATGCAGCTCATTTATCCTCTCCTGGTGCTCCTGTTCACCATTCCAGCCACGTTACTTAGAATCTCTCCACTTGGAGAATCAGCACATTTCAACTTCTGTTTCACACATTTTGCAAATTGTGAGGAGGATGAACGGGAAGAGGGGGAACCAATGAGAGAATAGTTGTAGGGGTTTGGACGGGCACATATCACTCTAATTTCCCATTAAGAATAAGAATTGAAAAAAGGCTCAGCCCGCCTCGCCAGAGCCAAAATAGGGCCTGAAGCAATCCTGTGGGTTTGAGGCCAGCTCACAAAAGAGCAACTTAAAAAATGGAGCTCAGGGTCACTGCAATTCACAAACCTGCAGAGTTATAAATGAAAACTAACGTCCAAAAATATGTTGAGGTAAGGCAAAGAAGAGGATCTGAATGCAAGACAGAATTGCAAGAAACAGATTTCAAGAGATAGATTGGACTCGTCTTTAAAGCACATGAAAAGCGGCAGAATTTCGACAATGATGCAGTTGGCCCAAAAGGGCATATGCGTTTTTTCCTGATTATATCCAGGAAAAAACGCATACGCACTTTATGGGCAACGAAGCAAGCAAGCAATGCAAATGTGCACAACAAAGAAGTCTCATTTCCCACCGGTCAAAAGGGCCATCCTAAAAAATTGTAAAAACCAGAAATGCAGGACAGGCCATGGAGAACAGGGAGCCTTTATACGCTGATAGGCAGTGTGTGAACTGCCGAGAGCCACTCTGGAGAAGTGTATGGTGGTTCCTAAATCATCTAGAAAACAGAGCTACAGAGCATAGGACACTTCCAATCATGGGAGTATATCTAGGGAAGTCTAAAAATCAACAAGACACAAGCACACCACAGTTAAGGGCTACTCTGTTTACAAGAACCTCAACTTCAGTACACCTTAAATATCCCAGGAAAGAGAACAATGGATAAAGAAGATGTGGTACTTATGTACAATGGAATATCTCTTCACCATGAAATCAAGGTAATAAGGCTAGTAGAAGGATAAAGAGTGGATTTAGGTCTGATAATACTACTTGAAATAAGTCAAACAGAAAAAGAAACATAAGATATCACTTATAGAGGGAGGGTAAATATGGCTGCACAAGAAATGAATTACAGAACAGAACAGTGTCTCACATTTAGAAAACACACTTATGTCAGCTTAAGGGGAAAGGAGAGGTGGGGTGATGCATAAAACCAGAGTTTGAAATTAGCACAGATACCGTTCAATAAACCAAATAGATATTAGACAAGATCTACACCTTGCTCAATGAACTGGCCTCAACACACCCTATACACCGCAGAGAAATATATCTGAGTAATAAGAATCTTAAAACCCATGTATTGATATATCTCCATAAGGGAATCAAGTGTGTGCAGAGCGGCACAAACACAGCAGTGAAAATGAGCTAAACCCCATTATAGAAATAAATTTTAAAAACAAAACGCAGAAACAATGAAAGAGAGAAAAATTCTTACAAAATTTGCTCAGGGGCTGTGATGCAACCTGGATTGACCACATATAAACCCACAGCTGGATAAGACATAAGGCTGGACACTTGGGGCTGAGAGGATTGGTGAGCTTTGGTGAGCAACTGCCAAAAGTTTAATGCAATACTTCATGCTACTCATTCCAAGGGTCCCAAAACTCCAGGTTGAAGGGAATCTTCCTACAGCTAAACCATGCTTGGGAAACCCAGCGACTGGTATACCATATGATTGGGAAAGGTTTCTAAAACGCACCTCATTTTTCCTCTCCTGGGGCTCAGGATCGACATTCCAGCCACTTTACTAACAATATCCCCACATGGAGAGTCAATTCCTTTAAGTTCTGGTATCGCACAGTCTGCAGTTAGTGCGGAGGATGAATGGAAATAGGGGGAACCAGTGAGAAACTAGCTGTAGCAGTTTCAATGGGCACATGTCACTCTAATTTCACATCAGTAAGAAGAATAAACCAAAGGCACACCAAGGTGCCCCAGAAGAAGAATAGGGCCTGAAGGAATCCTGTGGTTATGAGGCAAGATCACAAAAATAAGAGCTGAAAAATGGAGCTAAGGGCCACTGCAATTCAAAAACCTGCAGAGTTATAAAGGCCAACTATTTTCAAAAAATATATTGAGATAAGGCTATAAAGAGGCATTGAAAGCAAGGCACAATTGCAGGAAACCGATTTCAGGAGGTAGACTGGAATTGCATTTAAAGCATAGGAAAAGAGGCAGAACGTCCACAATGATGCACTTGGCCAAAAAGTGCGTATACGTTTTTTCCTGAATATATTTAGGAAAAAACGCATACGCCCTTTTTGGCCAACCAAGCAAGCTTGCAAAGGAAATCTGCACTACAATGAAGTCTCACTTCCCCCCGGTCAAAAGGGCCATCTGAAAAAAGTGTAAAATCCAGAAAGACAGGACAGGCCATGGAGAACTGGGAGCTTTGTTATGCTGATGGGCGGGATGTAAATTGCCAACAGCCACTCGGGAGAAGTGTATGGTGCTTCCTGAAACATCTAAAAAACAGAGGAACAGAGCCTAGGGCACTTCCACTTATGGTCCTATAGCTTAGGGAAATTAAAATCAAAAAGACACAGCCACCCCAAACTTTGGGACGGCTCTGTTTACAAGAACCTCGTTTACGGTACAAGTTCAATATCGCAGAAAGTGAAAAATGGATAAAGAAGTTGTGGTACTTACGTACAATGCAATATCACTCAGCAATGAAATCTATGTCATCAGGCCCATAGCAGCATAATGAGTGGATTCAGGCATGATGATTCTAACTGAAATAAGTCACGCAGAAAAAGAAACATCATATGATATCACTAATACACGGAATGTAAACTTGGCTACACAGGAACTGTATTAAAAAACAGAACAGGGTCTCAAGTATAGAAAACCAACTTATGCTTGCTTAAGGGGAAAGGTGAGTTGGGGTGCTGCATAAAACCAGAGATTGAAATGAGCACAGATAATGTTCCTTAAGCCAAATATGTAATAGACAAGAGCTACTCCTTGCTCAACGAAATGGACTCAAAACCCCATATTTAACGCCTAATAATGTACCTGACTAGTAAGTATCTTAAAACCTATGGATTGCTATGTCTCTGAAAGAGAATCAAGAGTGAGTACAGGGGCATAAACGCAGCAGTGAGAGGATTGGAGAGGTTCGGTGAGCAAATGAAGACCCTTTGAAGTCATATTGCATGGTACCCATTCCACGGGTCTCAACTCTCCAGGTTTAAGAGATTCTTCCTTCAGCTAAAACATGCATGTGGAACCGAGAGTATGATCAACCATGTGATCGGGAGACGTGTTCAAATATGTCTCAGTTCTCGTCCCCTGGTACTCGGGTGCAACATTCCAGAAGCTTTACTAACACTCTCCCGACTTGGAGAGTCAGTGCCTTTAACCTCCTGTTTGGCCCAGTTTGCAATTTCTGCGGAAGATGAACAGGAATAGGGAGAACCAATGAGAGACTAGCTGGAGGTGTCTGGACGGGCAAATTTAACTCTCATTTCCCACAAGGAAGAGGAATTAACCAAAGGCTCAGCGTGCCGTGCCGCAACCAGATTAGAGCCTGAAGCAATCCTGCGGTGTTGCGGCCAGCTCACAAGAAAGCGAGTTGAAGAAAGGAGCTCAGGGGCACTGTAATTCACACACCTGCAGAGTTATAAATGACAGCTATCGTCCAAAAATATACTGAAGTAAGGCTGCCAAGAGGACTTGAAAGTGGGGAAGAATTGCAGGAAACCGATTTCAGGAGGTACACTGGAATTGCATTTAAAGCATAGGAAAAGAGGCAGAACGTCCACAATGATGCACTTGGCCAAAAAGGGCATATGCGTTTTTTCCTGAATATATTCAGGAAAAAACGCATATGCCCTTTCTGGCCAACCAAGCAAGCTTGCAAAAGAAATCTGCACTACAATGAAGTCTCACTTCCCCCTGGTCAAAAGGGCCATCTGAAAAAAGTGTAACATCCAGAAAGGCAGGACAGGCCATGGAGAACTGGGAGCCTTGTTATGCTGATGGGCGGGATGTAAATTGCCAACAGCCACTCAGGAGAAGTGTATGGTGTTTCCTGAAACATCTAAAAACAAAGCAATAGAGCCTAGGCACTTCCACTTATGGTCCTAGAGCTTAGGGAAATTAAAATCAAAAAGACACAGCCACCCCAAAGTTTGGGACGGCTCTGTTTACAAGAACCTCGTTTACGGTACAAGTTCAATATCGCAGAAAGTGAAAAATGGATAAAGAAGTTGTGGTACTTACGTACAATGCAATAACACTCAGCAATGAAATCTATGTCATCAGGCCCGTAGCAGCATAATGAGTGGATTCAGGTATGATGATTCTAACTGAAATAAGTCACACAAAAAAAGAAACATCATAAGATATCACTAATACACGGAATGTAAACTTGGCTACACAGGAACTGGATTACAAAACACAACAGGGTCTCAAATTTAGAAAACCAACTTATGCTTGCTTAAGGGGAAAGGTGAGTTGCGGTGCTGCATAAAACCAGAGATTGAAATGAGCACAGATAAAGTTCCTTAAGCCAAATATGTAATAGACAAGAGCTACTCCTTGCTCAACGAAATGGACTCAAAACCACATATTAAACACCTAATAATGTACCTGACTAGTAAGTATCTTAAAACCTATGGATTGCTATGTCTCTTAAAGAGAATCAAGCGTGAGTACAGGGGCATAAACGCAGCAGTGATAGGATTGGAGAGGTTCGGTGAGCAAATGAAGACCCTTTGAAGTCATATTGCATGGTACCCATTCCACGGGTCTCAACTCTCCAGGTTTAAGGGATTCTTCCTTCAGCTAAATCATGCATGTGGAACCCAGAGTATGATCAACCACGTGATCGGGAGACGTGTTGAAATATGTCACAGTTCTCGTCCCCTGGTACTCGGGTGCAACATTCTAAACGCTTTACTAACACTCTCCCGACTTGGAGAGTCAGTGCCTTTAACCTCCTGTTTGGCCCAGTTTGCAAATTCCGCGGAAGATGAACAGGAATAGGGAGAACCAATGAGAGACTAGCTGGAGGTGTCTGGACGGGAAAATTTAACTCTCATTTCCCACCAGGAAGAGGAATTAACCAAAGGCTCAGCGTGCCATGCCGGAACCAGATTAGGGCCTGAAGCAATCCTGCGGTGTTGCGGCCAGCTCACAAGAAAGCGAGGTGAAGAAAGGAGCTCAGGGGCACTGTAATTCACAAACCTGCAGAGTTATAAATGACAGCTATCATCCAAAAATATACTGAAGTAAGGCTGCCAAGAGGACTTGAAAGCGGGGCATAATTGCAGGAATCCGATTTCAGGAGGGAGACTGGATTGGATTTAAAGCATAGGAAAAGAGGCAGAACGTCCACAATGATGCACTTGGCCAAAAAGGGCGTATGCGTTTTTTCCTGAATATATTCAGGGAAAAAACGCATACGCACTTTTTGGCCAACCAAGCAAGCTTGCAAAGGAAATCTGCACTACAATGAAGTCTCACTTCCCCCCCGGTCAAAAGGGCCATCTGAAAAAAGTGTAAAATCCAGAAAGGCAGGACAGGCCATGGAGAACTGGGAGCCTTGTTATGCTGATGGGTGGGATGTAAATTGCCAACAGCCACTCCGGAGATGTGTATGGTGTTTCCTGAAACATCT
This sequence comes from Orcinus orca, assembly GCF_937001465.1. Classification (NCBI taxonomy): domain Eukaryota; kingdom Metazoa; phylum Chordata; class Mammalia; order Artiodactyla; family Delphinidae; genus Orcinus; species Orcinus orca. The sequence continues at coordinate 864,185 of NW_026043992.1, forward strand.
AAAAAACAAAGCAACAGAGCCTAGGGCACTTCCACTTATGGTCCTATAGCTTAGGGAAATTAAAATCAAAAAGACACAGCCACCCCAAAGTTTGGGACGGCTCTTTTTACAAGAACCTCGCTTATGGTACAAGTTCAATATCGCAGAAAGCAAAAAATGGATAAAGAAGTTGTGGTACTTAAGTACAATGCAATATCACTCAGCAATGAAATCTATGTCATCAGGCCCATAGCAGCATAATAAGTGGATTCAGGTATGATGATTCTAACTGAAATATGTCACACAGAAAAAGAAACATCATAAGATATCACTAATACACGGAATGTAAACTTGGCTACACAGGAACTGGATTACAAAACAGAACAGGGTCTCAAATTTAGAAAACCAACTTATGCTTGCTTAAGGGGAAAGGTGAGTTGGGGTGCTGCATAAAACCAGAGATTGAAATGAGCACAGATAAAGTTCCTTAAGCCAAATATGGAATAGACAAGAGCTACTCCTTGCTCAACGAAATGGGCTCAACACCCCATATTAAACGCTTAAGAATGTACCTGACTAGTAAGTATCTTAAAACGTATGGATTGCTATGTCTCTGATAGAGAATCAAGCGTGTGTACAGAGGCATAAACGCAGCAGTGATAGGATTGGAGAAGTTCGGTGAGCAAATGAAGACCCTTTGAACTCATATTGCATGGTACCCATTCCACGGGTCTCAACTCTCCAGGTTTAAGGGATTCTTCCTTCAGCTAAAACATGCATGTGGAACCCAGAGTATGATCAACTGTGTGATCGGGAGACGTGTTGAAATATGTCTCAGTTCTCGTCCCCTGGTACTTGGGTGCAACATTCCAGATGCTTTATTAACACTCTCCCGACTTGGAGAGTCAGTGCCTTTAACCTCCTGTTTGGCCCAGTTTGCAATTTCTGAGAAAGATGAACAGGAATAGGGAGAATCAATGAGAGACTAGCTGGAGGTGTCTGGACGGGCAAATTTAACTCTCATTTCCCCCCAGAAGGAGGAATTAACCAAAGGCTCAGCGTGCCATGCCGGAGCCAGATTAGGGCCTGAAGAAATCCTGCGGTGTTGCTGCAAGCTCACAAGAAAGCGAGTTGAAGAAAGGAGCTCAGGGGCACTGTAATTCACAAACCTGCAGAGTTATAAATGACAGCTATCGTCCAAAAATATACTGAAGTAAGGCTGCCAAGAGCAGTTGAACGCGGCGCATAATTGCAGGAATCCGATTTCAGGAGGTAGACTGGAATTGCATTTAAAGCATAGGGAAACAGGCAGAACGTCGACAATGATGCACTTTGCCAAAACGGGCGTATGCATTTTCTCCTGAATATATTCAGGAAAAGACGCATACGCCCTTTTTGGCCAACCAAGCAAGCTTGCAAAGAAATCTGCACTACAATGAAGTCTCAGTTCCCCCCGGTCAAAAGGGCCATCTGATAAAAGTGTAAAATCCAGAAAGGCAGGACAGGACATGGAGAACTGGGAGCCTTGTTATGCTGACGGGCGGGATGTAAATTGCCAACAGCCACTGGGGAGAAGTGTATGGTATTTCCTGAAACATCTAAAAAACAAAGCAACAGAGGCTAGGGCACTTCCAATTATGGTCCTATAGCTTAGGGAAATTAAAATCAAAAAGACACAGCTACCCCAAAGTTTGGGACGGCTCTGTTTACAAGAACCTCGTTTATGGTACAAGTTCAATATCGCAGAAAGCAAAAAATGGATAAAGAAGTTGTGGTACTTATTTACAAAGCAATATCACTCAGCAATGAAATCTATGTCATCAGGCCCGTAGCAGCATAATGAGTGGATTCAGGTATGATGATTCTAACTGAAATAAGTCACACAGAAAAAGAAACATCATAAGATATCAGTAATACACAGAATGTAAACTTGGCTACACAGGAACCTGATTACAAAACAGAAGAGTGTCTCAAATTTAGAAAACCAACTTATGCTTGCTTAAGGGGAAAGGGGAGTTGGGGTGCTGCATAAAACCAGAGATTGAAATGAGCACAGATAAATTTCCTTAAGCCAAATATGTAACAGACAAGAGCTACTCCTTGCTCAACGAAATGGACTCAACACCCCATATTAAACACCTAAGAATGTACCTGACTAGTAAGTATCTTAAAACCTATGTATTGCTATGTCTCCGAAAGAGAATCAAGAGTGTGTACAGGGGCATAAACGCAGCAGTGATAGGACTGCAAAGGTTCGGTGAGCAAATGAAGACCCTTTGAAGTCATATTGCATGGTACCCATTCCATGGTTCTCAACTCTCCAGGTTTAAGGGATTCTTCCTTCAGCTAAAACATGCATGTGGAACCCAGAGTATGATCAACCGTGTGATCGGGAGACGTGTTGAAATATGTCTCAGTTCTCGTCCCCTGGTACTCGGGTGCAACATTCCAGATGCTTTACTAACACTCTCCCGAGTTGGAGAGTCAGTGCCTTTAACCTCCTGTTTGGCCCAGTTTTCAATTTCTGCGAAAGATGAACAGGAATAGGGAGAATCAATGAGAGACTAGCTGGAGGTGTCTGGATGGGCAAATTTAACTCTCATTTCCCCCCAGGAGGAAGAATTAACCAAAGGCTCAGCGTGCCATGCCGGAGACAGATTAGGGCCTGAAGAAATCCTGCGGTGTTGCGGCCAGCTAACAAGAAAGCGAGTTGAGGAAAGGAGCTCGGGGGCACTGTAATCACAAACCTGCAGAGTTATAAATGACAGCTATCGTCCAAAAATATACTGAAGTAAGGCTGCCAAGAGGAGTTGAAAGCGGAGCATAATTGCAGGAATCCGATTTCAGGAGGTAGACTGGAATTGCATTTAAAGCATAGGAAAAGAGGCAGAACGTCGACAATGATGCACTTGGCCAAAATGGGCGTATGCATTTTCTCCTGAATATATTCAGGAAAAGACGCATACGCCCTTTTTGGCCAACCAAGCAAGCTTGCAAAGGAAATCTGCACTACAATGAAGTCTCACTTCCCCCCGGTCAAAAGGGCCATCTGAAAAAAGTGTAACATCCAGAAAGGCAGGACAGGCCATGGAGAACTGGGAGACTTGTTATGCTGATGGGCGGGATGTAAGTTGCCAACAGCCACTCTGGAGAATTGTATGGTGTTTCCTGAAACATGTAAAAAACAAAGCAACAGAGCCAAGGGCACTTCCACTTATGGTCCTATAGCTTAGGGAAATTAAAATCAAAAAGACACAGCCACCCCAAAGTTTGGGACGGCTCTGTTTACAAGAACCTCGTTTACGGTACAACTTCAATATCGCAGAAAGCGAAAAATGGATAAAGAAGTTGTGGTACTTACGTACAATGCAATATCACTCAGCAATGAAATCTATGTCATCAGGCCCGTAGCAGCATAATGAGTGGATTCAGGTATGATGATTCTAACTGAAATAAGTCACACAGAAAAAGAAACATAAGATATCACTAATACACGTAATGTAAACTTGGCTACAGAGGAACTGGATTACAAAACAGAAGAGGGTCTCAAATTTAGAAAACCAACTTACGCTTGCTTAAGGGGAAAGGTGAGTTGGGGTGCTGCATAAAACCAGAGATTGAAATGAGCACAGATAAAGTTCCTTAAGCCAAATATGGAATAGACAAGAGCTACTCCTTGCTCAACGAAATGGACTCAACACCCCATATTAAACGCCTAAGAATGTACTTGACTAGTAAGTATCTGAAAACCTATGGATTTCTATGTCTCCGAAAGAGAATCAAGTGTGTGTACAGGGACATAAACGCAGCAGTGATAGGATTGGAGAGGTTCGCTGAGCAAATGAAGACCCTTGGAGGTCATATTGCATTGTACCCATTCCACAAGTCTCAACTCTCCAGGTTTAAGGGATTCTTCCTTCAGCTAAAACATGCATGTGGAGCCCAGAGTATGATCAACCGTGTGATCGGGAGACGTGTTCCAATATGTCTCAGTTCTCGTCCCTGGTACTCGGGTGCAACATTCCAGACGCTTTACTAACACTCTCCCAACTTGGAGAGTCAGTGCCTTTAACCTCTTGTTTTGCGCAGTTTGCAATTTCAGCGGAAGATGAACGGGAATAGGGAGAACCAATGAGAGACTAGCTGGAGGTGTCTGGACGGGCAAATTTAACTCTCATTTCCCACCAGGAAGAGGAATTAACCAAAGGCTCAGCTTGCCGTGCCAGAACAAGATTAGGGCCTGAAGCAATCCTGTGGTGTTGCGGCCAGCTTACAAGCAAGTGAGTTGAAGAAAGGAGCTCAGGGGCACTGTAATTCACAAACCTGCAGAGTTATAAATGACAGCAATCATCCAAAAATATACTGAAGAATGGCTGCCAAGAGGATTTCAAAGCGGGGCAGAATTGCAGGAAACCGATTTCAGGAGGTAGACTGCAATTGCATTTACAGCATAGGAAAAGAGGCAGAACGTCGACAATGATACACTTGGCAAAAAAGGGCGTATGTGTTTTTTCCTGAATATATTCAGGAAAAAACACATACGCCCTTTTAGGCCAACCAAGGAAGCTTGAAAAGGAAATCTACACTATAATGAAGTCTCACTTCCCCCCCGTCAAAAGGGCCATCTGAAAAAAGTGTAAAATCCAGAAAGGCAGGACAGGCCATGGAGAACTGGGAGCGTTGTTATGCTGATCGGCGGGATGTAAATTGCCAGCAGCCAATCAGGAGATGTGTATGGTGTTTCCTGAAACATCTAAAAAACAAAGCAACAGAGCCTAGGGCACTTCCAATTATGGTCCTATAGCTTAGGGAAATTAAAATAAAAAAGACACAGCCACCCCAAAATTTGGGATGGCTCTGTTTACAAGAACCTCGTTTATGGTACAAGTTCAATATCGCAGAAAGCGAAAAATGGATAAAGAAGTTGTGGTACTTACGTACAATGCAATATCAATCAGCAATGAAATCTATGTCATCAGGCCCATAGCAGCATAATAAGTGGATTCAGGTATGATGATTCTAACTGAAATATGTCACACAGAAAAAGAAACATCATAAGATATCACTAATACACGGAATGTAAACTTGGCTACACAGGAACTGGATTACAAAACAGAACAGGGTCTCAAATTTAGAAAACCAACTTATGCTTGCTTAAGGGGAAAGGTGAGTTGGGGTGCTGCATAAAACCAGAGATTGAAATGAGCACAGATAAAGTTCCTTAAGCCAAATATGGAATAGACAAGAGCTACTCCTTGCTCAACGAAATGGGCTCAACACCCCATATTAAACGCTTAAGAATGTACCTGACTAGTAAGTATCTTAAAACGTATGGATTGCTATGTCTCTGATAGAGAATCAAGCGTGTGTACAGAGGCATAAACGCAGCAGTGATAGGATTGGAGAAGTTCGGTGAGCAAATGAAGACCCTTTGAACTCATATTGCATGGTACCCATTCCACGGGTCTCAACTCTCCAGGTTTAAGGGATTCTTCCTTCAGCTAAAACATGCATGTGGAACCCAGAGTATGATCAACTGTGTGATCGGGAGACGTGTTGAAATATGTCTCAGTTCTCGTCCCCTGGTACTTGGGTGCAACATTCCAGATGCTTTATTAACACTCTCCCGACTTGGAGAGTCAGTGCCTTTAACCTCCTGTTTGGCCCAGTTTGCAATTTCTGAGAAAGATGAACAGGAATAGGGAGAATCAATGAGAGACTAGCTGGAGGTGTCTGGACGGGCAAATTTAACTCTCATTTCCCCCCAGAAGGAGGAATTAACCAAAGGCTCAGCGTGCCATGCCGGAGCCAGATTAGGGCCTGAAGAAATCCTGCGGTGTTGCTGCAAGCTCACAAGAAAGCGAGTTGAAGAAAGGAGCTCAGGGGCACTGTAATTCACAAACCTGCAGAGTTATAAATGACAGCTATCGTCCAAAAATATACTGAAGTAAGGCTGCCAAGAGCAGTTGAACGCGGCGCATAATTGCAGGAATCCGATTTCAGGAGGTAGACTGGAATTGCATTTAAAGCATAGGGAAACAGGCAGAACGTCGACAATGATGCACTTTGCCAAAACGGGCGTATGCATTTTCTCCTGAATATATTCAGGAAAAGACGCATACGTCCTTTTTGGCCAACCAAGCAAGCTTGCAAAGAAATCTGCACTACAATGAAGTCTCAGTTCCCCCCGGTCAAAAGGGCCATCTGATAAAAGTGTAAAATCCAGAAAGGCAGGACAGGACATGGAGAACTGGGAGCCTTGTTATGCTGACGGGCGGGATGTAAATTGCCAACAGCCACTGGGGAGAAGTGTATGGTATTTCCTGAAACATCTAAAAAACAAAGCAACAGAGGCTAGGGCACTTCCAATTATGGTCCTATAGCTTAGGGAAATTAAAATCAAAAAGACACAGCTACCCCAAAGTTTGGGACGGCTCTGTTTACAAGAACCTCGTTTATGGTACAAGTTCAATATCGCAGAAAGCAAAAAATGGATAAAGAAGTTGTGGTACTTATTTACAAAGCAATATCACTCAGCAATAAAATCTATGTCATCAGGCCCGTAGCAGCATAATGAGTGGATTCAGGTATGATGATTCTAACTGAAATAAGTCACACAGAAAAAGAAACATCATAAGATATCAGTAATACACAGAATGTAAACTTGGCTACACAGGAACCTGATTACAAAACAGAAGAGTGTCTCAAATTTAGAAAACCAACTTATGCTTGCTTAAGGGGAAAGGGGAGTTGGGGTGCTGCATAAAACCAGAGATTGAAATGAGCACAGATAAATTTCCTTAAGCCAAATATGTAACAGACAAGAGCTACTCCTTGCTCAACGAAATGGACTCAACACCCCATATTAAACACCTAAGAATGTACCTGACTAGTAAGTATCTTAAAACCTATGTATTGCTATGTCTCCGAAAGAGAATCAAGAGTGTGTACAGGGGCATAAACGCAGCAGTGATAGGACTGCAAAGGTTCGGTGAGCAAATGAAGACCCTTTGAAGTCATATTGCATGGTACCCATTCCATGGTTCTCAACTCTCCAGGTTTAAGGGATTCTTCCTTCAGCTAAAACATGCATGTGGAACCCAGAGTATGATCAACCGTGTGATCAGGAGACGTGTTGAAATATGTCTCAGTTCTCGTCCCCTGGTACTCGGGTGCAACATTCCAGATGCTTTACTAACACTCTCCCGAGTTGGAGAGTCAGTGCCTTTAACCTCCTGTTTGGCCCAGTTTTCAATTTCTGCGAAAGATGAACAGGAATAGGGAGAATCAATGAGAGACTAGCTGGAGGTGTCTGGATGGGCAAATTTAACTCTCATTTCCCCCCAGGAGGAAGAATTAACCAAAGGCTCAGCGTGCCATGCCGGAGACAGATTAGGGCCTGAAGAAATCCTGCGGTGTTGCGGCCAGCTAACAAGAAAGCGAGTTGAGGAAAGGAGCTCGGGGGCACTGTAATCACAAACCTGCAGAGTTATAAATGACAGCTATCGTCCAAAAATATACTGAAGTAAGGCTGCCAAGAGGAGTTGAAAGCGGAGCATAATTGCAGGAATCCGATTTCAGGAGGTAGACTGGAATTGCATTTAAAGCATAGGAAAAGAGGCAGAACGTCGACAATGATGCACTTGGCCAAAATGGGCGTATGCATTTTCTCCTGAATATATTCAGGAAAAGACGCATACGCCCTTTTTGGCCAACCAAGCAAGCTTGCAAAGGAAATCTGCACTACAATGAAGTCTCACTTCCCCCCGGTCAAAAGGGCCATCTGAAAAAAGTGTAACATCCAGAAAGGCAGGACAGGCCATGGAGAACTGGGAGCCTTGTTATGCTGATGGGCGGGATGTAAGTTGCCAACAGCCACTCTGGAGAATTGTATGGTGTTTCCTGAAACATGTAAAAAACAAAGCAACAGAGCCAAGGGCACTTCCACTTATGGTCCTATAGCTTAGGGAAATTAAAATCAAAAAGACACAGCCACCCCAAAGTTTGGGACGGCTCTGTTTACAAGAACCTCGTTTACGGTACAACTTCAATATCGCAGAAAGCGAAAAATGGATAAAGAAGTTGTGGTACTTACGTACAATGCAATATCACTCAGCAATGAAATCTATGTCATCAGGCCCGTAGCAGCATAATGAGTGGATTCAGGTATGATGATTCTAACTGAAATAAGTCACACAGAAAAAGAAACATAAGATATCACTAATACACGTAATGTAAACTTGGCTACAGAGGAACTGGATTACAAAACAGAAGAGGGTCTCAAATTTAGAAAACCAACTTACGCTTGCTTAAGGGGAAAGGGGAGTTGGGGTGCTGCATAAAACCAGAGATTGAAATGAGCACAGATAAAGTTCCTTAAGCCAAATATGGAATAGACAAGAGCTACTCCTTGCTCAACGAAATGGACTCAACACCCCATATTAAACGCCTAAGAATGTACTTGACTAGTAAGTATCTGAAAACCTATGGATTTCTATGTCTCCGAAAGAGAATCAAGTGTGTGTACAGGGACATAAACGCAGCAGTGATAGGATTGGAGAGGTTCGCTGAGCAAATGAAGACCCTTGGAGGTCATATTGCATTGTACCCATTCCACAAGTCTCAACTCTCCAGGTTTAAGGGATTCTTCCTTCAGCTAAAACATGCATGTGGAGCCCAGAGTATGATCAACCGTGTGATCGGGAGACGTGTTCCAATATGTCTCAGTTCTCGTCCCTGGTACTCGGGTGCAACATTCCAGACGCTTTACTAACACTCTCCCGACTTGGAGAGTCAGTGCCTTTAACCTCTTGTTTTGCGCAGTTTGCAATTTCAGCGGAAGATGAACGGGAATAGGGAGAACCAATGAGAGACTAGCTGGAGGTGTCTGGACGGGCAAATTTAACTCTCATTTCCCACCAGGAAGAGGAATTAACCAAAGGCTCAGCTTGCCGTGCCAGAACAAGATTAGGGCCTGAAGCAATCCTGTGGTGTTGCGGCCAGCTTACAAGCAAGTGAGTTGAAGAAAGGAGCTCAGGGGCACTGTAATTCACAAACCTGCAGAGTTATAAATGACAGCAATCATCCAAAAATATACTGAAGAATGGCTGCCAAGAGGATTTCAAAGCGGGGCAGAATTGCAGGAAACCGATTTCAGGAGGTAGACTGCAATTGCATTTAAAGCATAGGAAAAGAGGCAGAACGTCGACAATGATACACTTGGCAAAAAAGGGCGTATGTGTTTTTTCCTGAATATATTCAGGAAAAAACACATACGCCCTTTTAGGCCAACCAAGGAAGCTTGAAAAGGAAATCTACACTATAATGAAGTCTCACTTCCCCCCCGTCAAAAGGGCCATCTGAAAAAAGTGTAAAATCCAGAAAGGCAGGACAGGCCATGGAGAACTGGGAGCGTTGTTATGCTGATCGGCGGGATGTAAATTGCCAGCAGCCAATCAGGAGATGTGTATGGTGTTTCCTGAAACATCTAAAAAACAAAGCAACAGAGCCTAGGGCACTTCCAATTATGGTCCTATAGCTTAGGGAAATTAAAATAAAAAAGACACAGCCACCCCAAAATTTGGGATGGCTCTGTTTACAAGAACCTCGTTTATGGTACAAGTTCAATATCGCAGAAAGCGAAAAATGGATAAAGAAGTTGTGGTACTTACGTACAATGCAATATCAATCAGCAATGAAATCTATGTCATCAGGCCCGTAGCAGCATAATGAGTGGATTCAGGTATGATGATTCTAACTGAAATAAGTCACACAGAAAAAGAAACATCATAAGATATCAGTAATACACGGAATGTAAACTTGGCTACACAGGAACCTGATTACAAAACAGAAGAGGGTCTCAAATTTAGAAAACCAACTTATGCTTGCTTAAGGGGAAAGGGGAGTTGGGGTGCTGCATAAAACCAGAGATTGAAATGAGCACAGATAAATTTCCTTAAGCCAAATATGTAACAGACAAGAGCTACTCCTTGCTCAATGAAATGGACTCAACACCCCATATTAAACGCCTAAGAATGTACCTGACTAGTAAGTATCTTAAAACCTATGGATTGCTATGTCTCCGAAAGAGAATCAAGCGTGTGTACAGGGGCATAAACGCAGCAGTGATAGGATTGCAGAGGTTCGGTGAGCAAATGAAGACCCTTTGAAGTCATATTGCATGGTACCCATTGAACGGGTCTCAACTCTCCAGGTTTAAGGGATTCTTCCTTCAGCTAAAACATGCATGTGGAACCCAGAGTATGATCAGCCATGTGATCGGGACACGTGTTCAAATATATTTCAGTTTTCCTACCCTGGTACTCGGGTGCAACATTCCAGATGCTTTACTAACACTCTCCCAACTTGGAGAGTCAGTGCCTTTAACCTCCTGTTTGGCCCAGTTTGCAATTTCTGCGGAAGATGAACAGGAATAGGGAGAACCAATGAGAGACTAGCTGGAGGTGTCTGGACGGGCAAATTTAAGTCTCATTTCCCACCAGGAAGAGGAATTAACCAAAGGCTCAGCGTGCCATGCCGGAACCAGATTAGGGCCTGAAGCAATCCTGCGGTGTTGCGGCCAGCTCACAAGAAAGCGAGTTGAAGAAAGGAGCTCAGGGGCACTGTAATTCACAAACCTGCAGAGTTATAAATGACAGCTATCGTCCAAAAATATACTGAAGTAAGGCTGCCAAGAGGACTTGAAAGCGGCGCAGAATTGCAGGAAACCGATTTCAGGAGGTAGACTGGAATTGCATTTAAAGCATAGGAAAAGAGGCAGAACGTCGACAATGATGCACTTGGCCAAAAAGGGCGTATGCGTTTTTTCCTGAATATATTCAGGAACAAATGCATACGCACTTTTTGGCCAACCAAGCAAGCTTGCAAAGGAAATCTGCACTACAATGAACTGTCACTTCCCCCCGGTCAAAAGGGCCATCTGAAAAAAGTGTAAAATCCAGAAAGGCAGGACAGGTCATGGAGCACTGGGAGCCTTGTTATGCTGATGGGTGGGATGTAAATTGCCAACAGCCACTAGGGAGAAGTGTATGGTGTTTCCTGAAACATCTAAAAAACAAAGCAACAGAGCCTAGGGCACTTCCACTTATGGTCCTACAGCTTAGGGAAATTAAAATCAAAAAGACACAGCCACCCCAAAATTTGGGACGGCTCTGTTTAGAAGAACCTCATTTACGGTACAATTTCAATATCGCAGAAAGTGAAAAATGGATAAAGAAGTTGGTACTTACGTACAATGCAATATCACTCAGCAAAGAAATCTATGCCATCAGGCACGTAGCAGCATAATGAGTGGATTCAGGTATGATGATTCTAACTGAAATAAGTCACACAGAAAAAGAAACATCATAAGATATCACTAATACACGGAATGTAAACTTGGCTACACAGGAACTGGATTACAAAACAGAACAGGGTCTCAAATTTAGAAAACCAACTTATGCTTGCTTAAGGGGAAAGGTGAGTTGGGGTGCTGCATAAATCCAGAGATTGAAATGAGCACAGATAAAGTTCCTTAAGCCAAATATGGAATAGAAAAGAGCTACTCCTTGCTCAACAAATTGGACTCAAAACCCCATATTAAACGCCTAAGAATGTACCTGACTAGTAAGTATCTTAAAACCTATAGATTGCTATGTCTCTGAAAGAGAATCAAGCGTGAGTACAGGGGCAAAAACGCAGCAGTGATAGGATTGGAGAGTTTTGGTGAGCAAATGAAGACCCTTTGAAGTCATATTGCATGGTACCCATTCCACGGGTCTCAACTCTCCAGGTTTAAGGGATTCTACCTTCAGCTAAACATGCATGTGGAACCCAGACTATGATCAACCGTGTGATCGTGAGTCATGTTCAAATATGTCTCAGTTCTCATCCCCTGGTACTCGGGTGCAACATTCCAGACGCTTTACTAACACTCTCCCAACTTGGAGAGTCAGTGCCTTTAACCTCCTGTTTGGCCCAGTTTGCAAATTCCGCGGAAGATGAACAGGAATAGGGAGAACCAATGAGAGACTAGCTGGAGGTGTCTGGACGGGCAAATTTAACTCTCATTTCCCACCAGGAAGAGGAATTAACGAAAGGCTCAGCCTGCTGTGCCAGAACCAGATTAGGGCCTGAAGCAATCCTGCGGTGTTGCGGCCAGCTCACAAGAAAGCGAGTTGAAGAAAGGAGCTCGGGGCACTGTAATTCACAAACCTGCAGAGTTATAAATGACAGCTATCGTCCAAAAATATACTGAAGTAAGGCTGCCAAGAGGACTTGAAAGCGGGGCAGAATTGCAGGAAGCCGATTTCAGGAGGTAGACTGGAATTGCATTTAAAGCATAGGAAAAGAGTCAGAACGTCGACAATGATGCACTTGGCCAAAAAGGGCGTATGCGTTTTTTCCTGAATATATTCAGGAAAAAACGCATATGCCCTTTTTGGCCAACCAAGCAAGCTTGCAAAGGAAATCTGCACTACAATGAAGTCTCACTCTCCCCCACCCCCGTCAAAAGGGCCATCTGAAAAAAGTGTAAAATCCAGAAAGGCAGGACAGGCCATGGAGAACTGGGAGCCTTGTTATGCTGATGGGCGGGATGTAAATTGCCAACAGCCACTCGGGTGAAGTGTATGGTGTTTCCTGAAACATCTAAAAAACAAAGCAACAGAGCCTAGGTCACTTCCACTTATGGTCCTATAGCTTAGGGAAATTAAAATCAAAAAGACACATCCACCCCAAAATTTGGGACGGCTCTGTTTACAGGAACCTCTTCTGCAGCACAAGTTAAATATGTCAGAGAGCAAATAATGGATAAAGAAGTTGCGGTACTTACGTACAACAGAATACCTCTCAGCAATGAAAACTATGTCACCAGGCCCGTACCAGCATAATGAGTGGATTGAGGCACGGTGATTCTAAGTGAAAAATGTCACACAGAAAAAAAACTTCATAAGGTACCACTAATACATGGAATGAGAACTTGGCTACTCATGAACTGAATTACAAAACAGAACAGGGTCTCATGTTTAGAAAACCAACTTATGCTTGCTTAAGGGGGAACGTGAGTTGGGGTGCTGCATAAAACCTGAGTTTGAAATTAGCACAGATACCGTTCCATAAGCTAAATATGTAATAGACAAGACCGACCCCTTGCTCAAGGAAATGGACTCAACAATGAGATATCACCTCACACCTGGTAGAATGGGCATCATCAGAAAATCTACAAACAAAAAATGCTGGAAAGGGTGTGGAGAAAAGGAACCCTCTTCCACTATTGTTGGGAATATAAATTGATACAGTCACTATGGAGAACAATATGGAGTTTCTTAAGAAACTAACAGTAGAATTACCATATGATACAGCAATCCCAGTTCTGGACATATACCCAGACAAAACCATAAATCAAAAAGAGACATTCACCGCAATGTTCATTGCCTCACTCTTTACAATATCGAGGTAATGGAAGCAACCTAAATGCCCACAGACAGACGAATGCATAAAGCTGTGGTACATATATAAAATGGAATATTAGTAAGCCATGAAAAGGAATGAAATTGGGTCATTTGTAGAGACGTCGATGGATCTAGAGAGTGTCATACAGAGTGAAGTAAGTCAGAAAGAGAAAAACAAATCTTGTATATTCATGCATATATGTGGAACCTAGAAATACTGTACAGGTTAACCATTTTGCAAGGCATAAATAGAGCAACAGATGTAGACAACAAACGTATGGACAACAAGGGGGGAAAGCTGTTGGGGTGGTGGTGGTGGGAGGAGTTCAGAGACTGGGATTGGCATGTATACATTTATATGTATAAAATAGATAACCAATAAGAACCTGCTGTATAAAAATATAAAATAAAATTCAAAATTAAAAAGAAATAAAATTTAAAAAATAAAACAGAAAAAACAATTATTCCCTTCACATACATGTATTTATATGAATAAATTATTTCCATGCTTATATCTGTAAATACAAAAAAGAGGAATAAAATCTACCTTGAACCAAAAACGAAAAAGAGAAAAAAATCACAGAACCCACCAGTTCCACAGAGGAAAACCGTATCAGGGCACTTGCTCCAGTTGTAAACAATTCTGAAGTTGGTCAGTGGTGGGGAATCGTCTCCCATTCAGCCAGCAGCCCCCATGCAACAAGCGTCCTCATTGCAAAGCTGGGGCACCGTGCCGAGGCATCTGTGAGTAAACGTGAGCTGAGCCCCAGGCCAGTTGCTGCTGAACTATTCCCACCCGTCCCAGGTAAAACACCTGAATATATACAAGGACTTGAAAGCCTAGAGGAAGGGCCATAGAGCCACACGAGTGACAGCATGCTGGCCGACTTGGTGCCTGCAGGCCAGCCAGGATGGTCCTGGCCCTGGGTGCTCTTCTGGAAGATTTCCATTTCCCTGCCTGAGATACCCGTTCTGTCCCTGCCCCCACTGCTTTTTTCCTTCCTCACCTCTGCCCAGGGAGAAATTCCAGCAGAAGGTATGGGTGACACATCCTCTTCTTTAGCAGGTGGCAGCCTGGCAACTGCTGCAGAAAGTCCAGCAGAGCCCCACTCACACTGGGCCACCCACAAAGCCGTGGCCTCTCACTCCCTCCCACCAGCCCAGCCCCGAGACTGCTGACAGGGCAGAGAAAATGGCGTCAGGCATGGCTGCAGGGGCTCTTGCTGCCTGGAGTGGTATTTATATTGATCTCAACCCAGGCACACCTGGGGAGGGCTGGCCGGCACGGTAAGGCTGCCCAGGTCAGCCAATCATCACCCCTCAGGGGCTCACAGTTGCAGAAAATGGAACTTGCTGAACCGGCCAGGTCCAAGGAACAGGTGTGGGCTCCTGAGAGTCAGGATAGACAAGGGGCTGCAGCTTTGGCTTGTTTTCTAATCATTTTATCTGGCCCATGAGTGGGAGACAACTTCAAAAAACCCTCTGCTAATGAGAGGAACCCAGGAGTCAGGGAGAGGAGGGGTGGGTGGTGGTTGGAGACAGAGGCCTGGTGCCCCGGGTGCAGTGGAAGTCTCTGGAAGACCAGGTGGAGGGAGGCCGCACAGAGTGATGCCCAGGGTCACAGACCTGTCGCAGCTGCTGTTTGTTAGTTCCAGTCCTGCTCTGAGGTGCTCTGTGTCAGCTCTGAGTGACAGGTGAGCTGGGGGTGCTCTGCAATGAGGGCTATGTGCACGGTTCCTGTGTGCTCAGCCCTGCCACGGTACCTGCAAGGGTAGCTCTGTATCCTGGGAGGGGCCTGACCACGAGAGCCCCGTGGGCTGGTGTGGGGGTGGGGTACCTGCCCAGGTGAGCTCCATATTCTGGCATTGGTCTGACCACGAGAGCCCACTGGGCGCTGGGGACCTGGTAAAGGATGTCAGGACAGTCAGTGAAGCCACCGAGGATATACCTCCAACTGCTTCTAATTCCTACACCCTGCTGGTCATTCTACCAACCACCAGGACATGGTATTCTGTATTAGTCTTCAATGATGCCTTCTTTTGTATTCCATTAGTCCCAGAGTCACAAGAAATTTTGGCTTGTGAGTGGCAGGACTCAACATACAACTAAAACAATACTTCTGGGCCGTCTTGCCCCAAGGGTGCAAAAATTCCCACACCATCTTTGGGGAAAGCTTAGCTAAAGACCTAAAAGTTCTACCTCTGGAAAAGGAAACTCTCCTTCAGTACGCAGACGACATTCTGATCGCCAGCCCTACTAAGGAGGCCTCTGAACTACCAAGCCAATAAAGGATAGAAGTTGTCCAAGAAAAAGCTCAAATATCACAGACTGCGGTGACCTGCCTGGGCTTCATTCTCACAGAAGGTCGGAGAAGCCCATCCCAGGAAAGGAAAGAAACCATTTTCAGCCTTACCCCTTTCTAAAACTAGAAGACAGCTTAGGGGTTCCTGGGGAGGCCAGGGTTTGCTGCTTCTGGATCCCTAACTACAGTCTACTAGCTGGGCCTCTATATGAAACACTGAAAGGAAAAGTTGATGATCGTTTTGAATAGAATCCAGAAGTGGCCTTTCAAGAATGGAAAGAGCAGTCAATTCAGACCCTTGCACCGGAACTCCCTAATTTAGCTAAACCCTTTGACCTTTACATTCCCGGTGAAAGGTGAATCGCCATTGGAGAATTAGTGCAAAAACTGGGACCACTTGAAATGGAACAATGCAAGAATGCCATCCAGGTAGGATAAACTACGGTCACCAAGGGGCTTGGCCCACTGCCACATCTGGCCAAGATACTGGCGGTATCTAAAAACCTGGAAATCAGCATCACCAAAGGCCACCTCCCTCCTAAGGGAAAAGGACCCCACATGGTGATCCTAACCACCAACCATGCTCTGAAGTTGCAGGGTTCGCTCTGTGGGCACACCAACCTCGAGTGAGGAGGCCTTCCAACTCCAATATCCAGAGAGATAACCCGGGGCAACAGGGCACCATGACGACTCATGTGAACATCACTTGACCTGGAGTTTCTCTCATAAAACAACAAGAGTGTGTCCCAAAAGAGTAGACTACTGCTTGCAGGACTTACTGCACCCAGAGGGGAGCTAATAATCTTGGCGGGGGAACCATATATCACACTGTCACCATAGAAAAGCCTACAGACACCGTGATGATGGTGGCCAATGAGACTGGCTGGACTCCTGTTTACTTCAAAAGGCTGTTGAGGTGGGCTTCCCTGGTGGCGCAGTGGTTGAGAGTCTGCCTGCCAATGCAGGGGACGCGGGTTCGAGCCTTGGTCTGGGAGGATCCTCCATGCCGCGGAGCAACTAGGCCCGTGAGCCACAACTGCTGAGCCTGCGCGTCTGGAGCCTGTGCTCCACAACAAGAGAGGCCGCGATAGTGAGAGGCCTGCGCACTGCGATGAGGAGTGGCCCCCGCTTGCCGCAAATAGGGAAAGCCCTCACACAGAAATGACCTAGCATAGCCAACAATTAAATAAATACAAAAAAACCCCCAAAATGGTCCTTTAATTTACTGTTCAAAAAAAAAAAGGCTGTTGACTCAGTGGCCATCATGGTCCTTGATCAGCACTGACCCTGGACTGTCTGGGAGTTGAGCGGGCAGGGCTCTGACACCTGGTGCTGTTTGTACGTTAATTCAGGGGCCTAATTGAAGAAAGCGCAGACTACTGGTCAGAGCATCTAGGCTGGCAGAAACGCTCAGCCTAAGGTGGCCGAACAAATGTGGGGCGGGGTGACACCGGTCCCCACAGCGTCTCTGCACATCTCTTTCCTGGACCCTTAAAGGTCATTAGAATCTATAACACTTCCAATGCTGGTGCTCAGGTGGACGAGCAGGGAGGCAGGGGGCCTGGGGACAATCAACGTCATCTGGAGGCTGCTGGGGAGAAGCTCTGACCCTCGCCCCCGGGTATGAGGGCTCCCAACTCAGCACTCAGCAGTTACAAAAGAAGGGTCTGCACCCTCAGCACTCCAAGAATGAGGAACGGGACAAAAGGCAGAGGAGGGGTTTGTCCCCAGCAAAGCCCATTAAAAATCCCTGGGAGATAAAAATAGAATCTGGGCAATAAAGTCAAGTCTAACCTTTTTTATCCTTTGTGCTTTGTCTAATTTCATGTGCTCCTAGGGTCCCGCATGCAGAGGTTCCACACCCGGCACTTCAGACCAGATTTCCTAGTGCAGAATGGCTGGGTCGACACCTCAGCTCCTGGGGCCCAGTGCAGACTCCGCGATATAGAGCCTGAGCTGCAGCCAACCCGGCCCTCGAGAGCTCCGCCCCCTCCCTCCCACTGACTCTGACAGGATCTCTACACAGCAGCCCAGCCCACAGCCCACGGGGTAGTGCATGCTCTCACCTCTCCATTCTCTGATCAAAATATAAAGTTTCCTTTGCTTGTGAACCAAACTCAGTCTCGATCTGTTGGCCCCAATGACACTGGGCAGGGGTCACTTGTTGGGGTCCACTCTGGAGGATCAGTAACAGAAATTGAGACTATTGTAACCTCAATGAACAGATGTGTGAGCCAAACTGTAGTTAACATAGAACAGTGTATAAGGCTCAGGTAAAATAAGATGTTTCTAACACTTCCATTTGATATTTCCATCACTTTATTATAAGCAAGTTCAGTGAAAAGGTTTGTCTTATTTGTCAGGTCAATATTAGAGAAACGAAGTGATTTCTTTCCAAGGATGTACATCTAATAATCTTGGTTAAAGCTTCAATCTTGTTTTAAATGCTTTTCCATTGAAAATGATACCTCTCTTTCAGCTCCCCCATTTCTGAGAAGTATAAAATCTTATAATTTATTATTACCAAAGGGGAAAGGTGGGAGGAGGGATAAATTAACAGTTTGGGATTAACACATACACACTGCCATGTATAAAATAGATCATCAACAAGGAACTACTATATAGCACAGGGAACTACACTCAACATTTTGCAATAAGCTATAAAGGGAAATAATCTGAAAAAGAATAGATATTTTTATTGACATCATCTATCAATGACAGTTAAAGTGTAACCTAAGGGAAGCTGGTGGTGAGTGCTTCTGACCCTGAAGACTTCAATCATCTAAAGTTTGGACTCTGCCTACTTCCCAAGGCCCTTAATGAACATATGTGTAGCCGTAGCTTAAAAAATTCCCCAGTTTGGGTTTCGGGGAGACACTGATTTTGAAAAAGCCCTGGTGTTCTCCTTACATGAATGGGACTCTTCCTACTGCTAAAACATGTCTGTCACACCCAGAGGATGATATACCGTCTGATCGGGAAGAGTTTGGAAAAGGCATCTCATCTCCTCATCTCCTGGTGCTCGGGTTCACCCCTCCAGCGTCTTTACTAACAGTCTCCCCACTTGGAGATGTCAGCACTGTCAACATCCTGTTGTGTACAGTTTGGAATTTGTCCAGAGGATGAAGCAGAAGGATGAGGAACAATGAGAGACAAGTCCTAGGTGTTCAGACAGGCACATGTTACTCTAATTTCCAATCAGGAAGATGAACTGACCAAAGGCTAGGATTGCCCATGGAAACAGTATAGGGCTTGAGGAAATCCCGCTGCTTTGTGGCCAGTTCCCATAAACACAAGTTGAACAATGGAACTCAGGGGCAGTAAAATTCATGAAACTGCAGAGTTGAAAATATCCATCACTGAAAAATGTCTTGAGGAAAGTCAGAGAAAAGGACTTGTAAGCAAGGGAGAATGGCAGGAAAGGGATTTGAGGAGGTAGAAAGGACTCGCCATTAAGCACAAGAAAAGGAGCTGAACATTGCCAACATTGCAGTTGGCCAAAAAGGGTGTATGCGTTTTTTTCTGTATATATTCAAGAAAAGGGCATACACTTTTTTAGCCAACCAAACAGGTGGGCACTGGAAGTCAATACTACAAAAGATATCACTTCGCATCAGTCAGAAGAGCCATCCTCATAAAGCGTAAACAACAGAAATGCAGGACAGGGCAAGGAGAAGAGGGAGCCCTGTGAGACTTATAGTGGAAATGTATATTGCCAACGGCCATTCTGGAGAAGTGTATTGTGTTTACTAAAGCATCTAAAAAATGAGCTACAGAGCATAGGGCACTTGCACTCATGGGCGTATATCTTGGGAAAAACAAAAATTGAGAGGACACAGGCACCCCAATGTTTACCCCCTCTCTGTTTAAAAGATCCTCGACTAGGATATAACTTAAATGTCTCTGGAGGGAAAAAATGGATAGAGATGTGGTACTTAGGTAGAGTGGAATATTATTCAGCCTGGAAATCAATGAAATATGGCCAGTTGTAACAACTCCGGAGGAGTTACGTATGATCTTTCTAAGTGACATAATTCAAAAAGAAAAAGACACATATCATAAGATATCACTTAAAGGTGGAATCCAAAATGGCTACACATGAAATAAATTACAAAACAAAAACATAGTCAAATATGTAGAAAACACGCATAAGGCTGCTAAACGGGAAAGGTGGGGAAGGGTGAGGCATCATCCAGGAGGTTGAAATAAGCAAAGATACCATTCCAAATACCAAACTGATAATCAACAAGGCCTACACGGTAGCTAAAAGAACTGCACTCAGCACACTCAAGTCACCGGAAAAGAATATATACGACTGGTAAGAATCTGAAAAAGAATTTACTGATGTCTCTCTGTACGTGAATCAAGTGGATGTACAGCAGCAAGAAACAGAGCTTTGAAAATCAGCTGTAACCAATATAGTAATAAATTGAAAAAAATAAACGACAGAGAGACAGAGAAAACCTCTTACAACTTTTCCTCAGGGACGGTGATGCAACATGGATTGAACACATCTAGACCCACAGCAGGATGAGACATAAGGCTGGAAACTGTTTGCACTAAGAGAAATGTGAGGTTGGGTGAGGAAATGCACACCCTTTAAAGTAATACTACCTGGTACCCATTCAATGGGTCCCAAATCTGCAGGTTCAAGGGATCTTCCTACAGCTAAAACATGCATGGAAAACCCAGAGGACTGTACACCATGTGATCGGGAGATGTGTCTAAAATGCAGCTCATTTATCCTCTCCTGGTGCACCTGTTCACCATTCCAGCCACGTTACTTAGAATCTCCCCACTTGGAGAATCAGCACATTTCAACTTCTGTTTCACACATTTTGCAAATTGTGAGGAGGATGAATGGGAAGAGGGGGAACCAATGAGAGAATAGTTGTAGGGGTTTGGACGGGCACATATCACTCTAATTTCCCATTAAGAATAAGAATTGAAAAAAGGCTCAGCCCGCCTCGCCGGAGCCAAAATAGGGCCTGAAGCAATCCTGCGGGTTTGAGGCCAGCTCACAAAAGAGCAACTTAAAAAATGGAGCTCAGGGTCACTGCAATTCACAAACCTGCAGAGTTATAAATGAAAACTAACGTCCAAAAATATGTTGAGGTAAGGCAAAGAAGAGGATCTGAATGCAAGACAGAATTGCAAGAAACAGATTTCAAGAGATAGATTGGACTCGTCTTTAAAGCACATGAAAAGCGGCAGAATTTCGACAATGATGCAGTTGGCCCAAAAGGGCGTATGCGTTTTTTCCTGATTATATCCAGGAAATAACGCATACGCACTTTATGGGCAACGAAGCAAGCAAGCAATGCAAATGTGCACAACAAAGAAGTCTCATTTCCCACCGGTCAAAAGGGCCATCCTAAAAAATTGTAAAAACCAGAAATGCAGGACAGGCCATAGAGAACAGGGAGCCTTTATACGCTGATGGGCAGTGTGTGAACTACCAAGAGCCACTCTGGAGAAGTGTATGGTGGTTCCTAAATCATCTAAAAAACAGAGCTACAGAGCATAGGACACTTCCAATCATGGGAGTATATCTAGGGAAGTCTAAAAATCAACAAGACACAAGCACACCACAGTTTAGGGCTACTCTGTTTACAAGAACCTCAAATTCAGTACACCTTAAATATCCCAGGAAAGAGAACAATGGATAAAGAAGATGTGGTACTTATGTACAATGGAATATCTCTTCACCATGAAATCAAGGTAATAAGGCTAGTAGAAGGATAAAGAGTGGATTTAGGTCCGATAATACTACTTGAAATAAGTCAAACAGAAAAAGAAACATATCATAAGATATCACTTATAGAGGGAGGGTAAATATGGCTGCACAAGAAATGAATTACAGAACAGAACAGTGTCTCACATTTAGAAAACACACTTATGTCAGCTTAAGGGGAAAGGAAAGGTGGGGTGATGCATAAAACCAGAGTTTGAAATTAGCACAGATACCGTTCAATAAACCAAATAGATATTAGACAAGATCTACACCTTGCTCAATGAACTGGCCTCAACACACCCTATACACCGCAGAGAAATATATCTGAGTAATAAGAATCTTAAAACCCATGTATTGATATATCTCCATAAGGGAATCAAGTGTGTGCAGAGCGGCACAAACACAGCAGTGAAAATGAGCTAAACCCCATTATAGAAATAAATTTTAAAAACAAAACGCAGAAACAATGAAAGAGAGAAAAATTCTTACAAAATTTGCTCAGGGGCTGTGATGCAACCTGGATTGACCACATATAAACCCACAGCTGGATAAGACATAAGGCTGGACACTTGGGGCTGAGAGGATTGGTGAGCTTTGGTGAGCAACTGCCAAAAGTTTAATGCAATACTTCATGCTACTCATTCCAAGGGTCCCAAAACTCCAGGTTGAAGGGAATCTTCCTACAGCTAAACCATGCTTGGGAAACCCAGCGACTGGTATACCATATGATCGGGAAAGGTTTCTAAAACACACATCATTTTTCCTCTCCTGGGGCTCCAGATCGACATTCCAGCCGCTTTACTAACAATATCCCCACATGGAGAGTCAATGCCTTTAAGTTCTGGTATCGCACAGTCTGCAGTTAGTGCGGAGGATGAATGGGAATAGGGGGAACCAAGGAGAAACTAGCTGTAACAGTGTCAATGGGCACATGTCACTCTAATTTCACATCAGTAAGAAGAATTAACCAAAGGCACAGCAAGGTGCCCCAGAAGAAGAATAGGGCCTGAAGGAATCCTGTGGTTATGAGGCAAGATAACAAAAATAAGAGCTGAAAAATGGAGCTAAGGGCCACTGCAATTCAAAAACCTGCAGAGTTATAAAGGCCAACTATTTTCAAAAAATATATTGAGATAAGGCTATGAAGAGGCATTGAAAGCAAGGCACAATTGCAGGAAACCGATTTCAGGAGGTAGACTGGAATTGCATTTAAAGCATAGGAAAAGAGGCAGAACGTCGACAATGATGCACTTGGCCAAAAAGGGCGTATGCGTTTTTTCCTGAATATATTCAGAAAAAAACGCATACGCCCTTTTTGGCCAACCAGGCAAGCTTGCAAAGGAAATCTGCACTATAATGAAGTCTCACTTCCCCCCAGTGAAAAGGGCCATCTGAAAAAAGTGTAAAATCCAGAAAGGCAGGACAGGCCATGGAGAACTGGGAGCCTTGTTATGCTGATGGGCCGGATGTAAATTGCCAACAGCCACTAGGGAGAAATGTATGGTGTTTCCTGAAACATCTAAAAAACAAAGCAACAGAGCCTAGGGCACTTCCACTTATGGTCCTATAGCTTAGGGAAATTAAAATCAAAAAGACACAGCCACCCCAAAGTTTGGGACGGCTCTGTTTACAAGAACCTCGTTTACGGTACAAGTTCAATATCGCAGAAAGTGAAAAATGGATAAAGAAGTTGTGGTACTTACGTACAATGCAATATCACTCAGCAATGAAATCTATGTCATCAGGCCCGTAGCAGCATAATGAGTGGATTCAGGTATGATGATTCTAACTGAAATAAGTCACACAGAAAAAGAAACCTCATAAGATATCACTAATACACGGAATGTAAACTTGGCTACACAGGAAATGGATTACAAAAGAGAACAGGGTCTCAAATTTAGAAAACCAACTTATGCTTGCTTAAGGGGAAAGGTGAGTTAGCATGCTGCATAAAAGCAGAGATTGAAATGAGCACAGATAAAGTTCCTTAAGCCAAATATGGAATAGACAAGAGCTACTCCTTGCTCAACGAAATGGACTCAACACCCCATATTAAACGCCTAATAATGTACCTGACTAGTAAGTATCTTAAAACCTATGGAATGCTATGTCTCCGAAAGAGAATCAAGCGTGTGTAGAGGGGCATAAACGCAGCAGTGATAGGATTGGAGAGGTTCGGTGAGCAAATGAAGACCCTTTGAAATAATATTGCATGGTACCCATTCCACAGGTCTCAACTTTCCAGGTTTAAGGGATTCTTCCTTCAGCTAAAACATGCATGTGGAACCCAGAGTATGATCAACCGTGTGATCGGGAGACGTGTTCAAATATGTCTCAGTTCTCATCCCGTGGTACTCGGGTGCAACATTCCAGATGCTTTACTAACACTCTCCCGACTTGGAGAGTCAGTGCCTTTAACCTCCTGTTTGGCCCAGTTTGCAATTTCTGCGGAAGATGAACAGGAATAGGGAGAACCAATGAGAGACTAGCTGGAGGTGTCTGGACGGGCAAATTTAACTCTAATTTCCCACCAGGAAGAGGAATTAACCGAAGGCTCAGCGTGGCGTGCTAGAACCTGATTAGGGCCTGAAGCAATCCTGCGGTGTTGCGGCCAGCTCACAAGAAAGCGAGTTGAAGAAAGGAGCTCAGGGGCACGGTAATTCACAAACCTGCAGAGTTATAAATGACAGCTATCGTCCAAAAATATACTGAAGTAAGGCTGCCAAGAGGACTTGAAAGCGGGGCAGAATTGCAGGAAACCGATTTCAGAAGGTAGACTGGAATTGCATTTAAAGCATAGGAAAAGAGGCAGAACGTGGACAATGATGCACTTGGCCAAAAAGGGCGTATGCGTTTTTTCCTGAATATAATCAGGAAAAAACGCATACGCACTTTTTGGCCAACCAAGCAAGCTTGCAAAGGAAATCTGAACTACAATGAAGTCTCACTTCCCCCTGGTGAAAAGGGCCTTCTGAAATAATTGTAAAATCCAGAAAGGCAGGACAGGCCATGGAGAACTCGGAGCCTTGTTATGCTGATGGGCGGGATGTAAATTGCCAACAGCCACTCGGGAGAAGTGTATGGTGTTTCCTGAAACATCTAAGAAAGAAAGCAACAGAGCCTAGGGTACTTCCACTTATGGTCCTGTAGCTTAGGGAAATTAAAACCAAAAAGACACAGCCACCCCAAAGTTTGGGACGGCTCTGTTTACAAGAACCTCGTTTACGGTACAAGTTCAATATCGCAGAAAGCGAAAAATGGATAAAGAAGTTGTGGTACTTACGTACAATGCAATATCACTCAACAATGACATCTATGTCATCAGCACCGTAGCAGCATAATGAGTGGATTCAGGTATGATGATTCTAACTGAAATAAGTCACACAGAAAAAGAAACATCATAAGATATCACTAATCCACGGAATGTAAACTTGGCGACACAGGAACTGGATTACAAAACAGAACAGGGTCTCAAATTTAGAAAACCAACTTATATTTGCTTAAGGGGAAAGGTGAGTTGGGGTGCTGCATAAAACCAGAGTTTGAAATGATCACAGATAAAGTTCCTTAAGCCAAATATGTAATAGACAAGAGCCACTCCTTGCTCAACGAAATGGACTCAACACCCCATATTAAACGCCTAAGAATGTACCTGACTAGTAAATATCTTAAAACCTATGGATTGCTATGTCTCCGAAAGAGAATCAGGCATGTGTGCAGGGGCGTAAATGCAGCAGTGATAGGATTGGAGAGGTTTGGTGAGCAAATGAAGACCCTTTGAAGTCATATTGCATGGTACCCATTCCACGGTTCTCAATTCTCCAGGTTTAAGGGATTCTTCCTTCAGCTAAAACATGCTTGTGGAACCCAGAGTATGATCAACCGTGTGATCGGGAGACGTGTTCCAATATGTCTCAGTTCTCGTCCCCTGGTACTCAGGTGCAAAATTCCAGACGCTTTAGTAACACTCTACCGACTTGGAGAGTCAGTGCCTTTAACCTCCTGTTTGGCCCAGTTTGCAATTTCTGCGGAAGATGAACAGGAATAGGGAGAACCAATGAGAGACTAGCTGGAGGTGTCTGGACGGGCAAATTTAACTCATATTTCACACGAGGAAGAGGATTAGCCAAAGGCTCAGCGTGCCGTGCCGGACCCAGATTAGGGCCTGAAGCAATCCTGCGGTGTTGCGGGCAGCTCACAAGAAAGCGAGTTGAAAAAAGGAGCTCAAGAGCACTGTAATTCACAAACCTGCAGAGTTATAAATGACAGCTATCGTCCAAAAATATACTGAAGCAAGGCTGCCAAGCGGACTTGAAAGCAGGCCAAAATTGCAGGAAACCGATTTCAGGAGGTAGACTGGAATTGCATTTAAAGCATAGGAAAAGAGGCAGAACGTCGACAATGATGCACTTGGCCAAAGAGGGCGTATGCATTTTTTCCTGATTATATTCAGGAAAAATCGCATACGCACTTTTTGGTCAACCAAGCAAGCTTGCAAAGGAAATCTGCACTACAATGAAGTCTCACTTCCCCCCGGTCAAAACGGCCATCTGAAAAATGTGTAAAATCCAGAAAGGCAGGACAGGCCATGGAGAACTGGGAGCCTTGTTATGCTGATGGGCGGGATGTAAATTGCCAACAGCCACTCGGGAGAAGTGTATGGTGTTTCCTGAAACATGTAAAAAACAAAGCAACAGAGCCTAGGGCACTTCCACTTATGGTCCTATAGCTTAGGGAAATGAAAATCAAAAAGACACAGCCACCCCAAAGTTTGGGATGGCTCTGTTTACAAGAACCTCGTTTACGGTACAAGTTCAATATCGCAGATAGCAAAAAATGGATAAAGAAGTTGTGGTACTTACGTACAATGCAATATCACTCAGCAATGAAATCTATGTCATCAGGCCCGTAGCAGCATAATGAGTGGATTCAGGTATGATGACTCTAACTGAAATAAGTCACACAGAAACAGAAACATCACAAGATATCACTAATACATGGACTGTAAACTTGGCTACACAGGAACTGGATTACAAAAAAAAGAGGGTCTCAAATTGAGAAAACCAACTTATGCTTGCATAAGGGGAAAGGTGAGTTGGGGTGCTTCATAAAACCAGAGATTGAAATGAGCACAAATAAAGTTCCTTAAGCCAAATATGTAATAGACAAGAGCTACTCCTTGCTCAATGAAATGGACTCAAAACCCCATAATAAACGCCTAAGAATGTACCTGACTAGTAATATCTTAAAATCTATGGATTGCTATGTCTCCGAAAGAGAATCAAGCATGTGTAGAGGGTCATAAACGCAGCAGTGATAGGATTGGAGAGGTTCGGTGAGCAAACGAAGACCCTTTGAAGTCATATTTCATGGTACCCATTCCACGGGTCTCAACTCTCCAGGTTTAAGGGATTCTTCCTTCAGCTAAAACATGCATGTGGAACCCAGAGTATGATCAACCGTGTGATCGGGAGACGTGTTCAAATATGTCTCAGTTTTCCTCCCCTGGTACTCGGGTGCAACATTCCAGATGCTTTACTAACACTCTCCCGACGTGGAGAGTCAGTGCCTTTAACCTCCTGTTTGGCCCAGTTTGCAATTTCTGCGGAAGATGAACAGGAATAGGGAGAACCAATGAGAGACTAGCTGGAGGTGTCTGGACGGGCAAATTTAACTCTCATTTCCCACCAGGAAGAGCAATTAACCAAAGGCTCAGCGTGCCGTGCCGGAACCAGATTAGGGCCTGAAGCAATCCTGTGGTGTTGCGGCCAGCGCACAAGAAAGCGAGTTGAAGAAAGGAGCTCAGGGGCACTGTAATTCACAAACCTGCAGAGTTATAAATGACAGCTATCATCCAAAAATATACTGAAGTAAGGCTGCCAAGAGGACTTGAAAGCCGGGCAGAATTGCAGGAAACCGATTTCAGGAGGTAGACTGGAATTGCATTTAAAGCATAGGAAAAGAGGCAGAAGGTCGACAATGATGCACTTGGCCAAAAAGGGCGTATGCGTTTTTTCCTGAATATATTCAGGAAAAAACGCATACGCCCTTTTTGGCCAACCAAGCAAGCTTGCAAAGGAAATCTGCACTACAATGAAGTCTCACTTCCCCCCCGTCAAAAGGGCCATCTGAAAAAAGTGTAAAATCCAGAAAGGCAGGACAGGCCATGGAGAACTGGGAGCCTTGTTATGCTGATGGGCGGGATGTAAATTGCCAACAGCCACTCGGGAGAAGTGTATGGTGTTTCCTGAAACATCTAAAAAACAAAGCAACAGAGCCTAGGGCACTTCCACTTATGGTCCTATAGCTTAGGGAAATTAAAATCAAAAAGACACAGCCACCCCAAAGTTTGGGATGGCTCTGTTTACAAGAAAGTCGTTTACGGTACAAGTTCAATATCGCATAAAGCGAAAAATGGATAAAGAAGTTGTGGTACTTACGTACAATGCAATATCACTCAGCAATGACATCTATGTCATCAGGCCCATAGCAGCATAATGAGTGGATTCAGGTATGATGATTCTAACTGAAATAAGTCACACAGAAAAAGAAACATCATAAGATATCACTAATACACGGAATGTAAACTTGGCTACACAGGAACTGAATTTCAAAACAGAACATGTTCCCAAATTTAGAAAACGAACTTATGCTTGCTTAAGGGGAAAGGTGAGTTGGGGTGCTGCATAAAACCAGAGATTGAAATGAGCACAGATAAAGTTCCTTAAGCCAAATATGTAATAGACAAGAGCTACTCCTTGCTCAACGAAATGGACTCAAAACCCCATATTAAACGCCTAATAATGTACCTGACTAGTAAGTATCTTAAAACCTATGGATTGCTATGTCTCTGAAAGTGAATCAATCGTGAGTACAGGGGCAAAAACGCAGCAGTGATAGGATTGGAGAGTTTTGGTGAGCAAATGAAGACCCTTTGAAGTCATATTGCATGGTACCCATTCCACGGGTCTCAACTCTCCAGGTTTAAGGGATTCTTCCTTCAGCTAAAACATGCATGAGGAACCCAGAGTATGATCAACCGTGTGATCAGGAGACGTGTTGAAATATGTCTCAGTTCTCGTCCCCTGGTACTCGGGTGCAACATTCCAGATGCTTTACTAACACTCTCCCGACTTGGAGAGTCAGTGCCTTTAACCTCCTGTTTGGCCCAGTTTGCAAATTCCGCGGAAGATGAACAGGAATAGGGAGAACCAATGAGAGACTAGCTGGAGGTGTCTGGACGGGAAAATTTAACTCTCATTTCCCACCAGGAAGAGGAATTAACCAAAGGCTCAGCGTGCCATGCCGGAAACAGATTAGGGCCTGAAGCAATCCTGCGGTGTTGCAGCCAACTCACAAGAAAGCGAGTTGAAGAAAGGAGCTCAGGGGCACTGTAATTCACAAACCTGCAGAGTTATAAATGACAGCTATCATCCAAAAATATACTGAAGTAAGGCTGCCAAGAGGACTTGAAAGCCGGGCAGAATTGCAGGAAACCGATTTCAGGAGGTAGACTGGAATTGCATTTAAAGCATAGGAAAAGAGGCAGAAGGTCGACAATGATGCACTTGGCCAAAAAGGGCGTATGCGTTTTTTCCTGAATATATTCAGGAAAAAACGCATACGCCCTTTTTGGCCAACCAAGCAAGCTTGCAAAGGAAATCTGCACTACAATGAAGTCTCACTTCCCCCCCGTCAAAAGGGCCATCTGAAAAAAGTGTAAAATCCAGAAAGGCAGGACAGGCCATGGAGAACTGGGAGCCTTGTTATGCTGATGGGCGGGATGTAAATTGCCAACAGCCACTGGGGAGAAGTGTATGGTGTTTCCTGAAACATCTAAAAAACAAAGCAACAGAGCCTAGGGCACTTCCACTTATGGTCCTATAGCTTAGGGAAATTAAAATCAAAAAGACACAGCCACCCCAAAGTTTGGGATGGCTCTGTTTACAAGAAACTCGTTTACGGTACAAGTTCAATATCGCATAAAGCGAAAAATGGATAAAGAAGTTGTGGTACTTACGTACAATGCAATATCACTCAGCAATGACATCTATGTCATCAGGCCCATAGCAGCATAATGAGTGGATTCAGGTATGATGATTCTAACTGAAATAAGTCACACAGAAAAAGAAACATCATAAGATATCACTAATACACGGAATGTAAACTTGGCTACACAGGAACTGAATTTCAAAACAGAACATGGTCCCAAATTTAGAAAATCAACTTATGCTTGCTTAAGGGGAAAGGTGAGTTGGGGTGCTGCATAAAACCAGAGATTGAAATGAGCACAGATAAAGTTCCTTAAGCCAAATATGTAATAGACAAGAGCTACTCCTTGCTCAACGAAATGGACTCAAAACCCCATATTAAACGCCTAATAATGTACCTGACTAGTAAGTATCTTAAAACCTATGGATTGCTATGTCTCTGAAAGTGAATCAATCGTGAGTACAGGGGCAAAAACGCAGCAGTGATAGGATTGGAGAGTTTTGGTGAGCAAATGAAGACCCTTTGAAGTCATATTGCATGGTACCCATTCCACGGGTCTCAAATCTCCAGGTTTAAGGGATTCTTCCTTCAGCTAAAACATGCATGAGGAACCCAGAGTATGATCAACCGTGTGATCGGGAGACGTGTTGAAATATGTCTCAGTTCTCGTCCCCTGGTACTCGGGTGCAACATTCCAGATGCTTTACTAACACTCTCCCGACTTGGAGAGTCAGTGCCTTTAACCTCCTGTTTGGCCCAGTTTGCAAATTCCGCGGAAGATGAACAGGAATAGGGAGAACCAATGAGAGACTAGCTGGAGGTGTCTGGACGGGAAAATTTAACTCTCATTTCCCACCAGGAAGAGGAATTAACCAAAGGCTCAGCGTGCCATGCCGGAACCAGATTAGGGCCTGAAGCAATCCTGCGGTGTTGCGGCCAGCTCACAAGAAAGCGAGTTGAAGAAAGGAGCTCAGGGGCACTGTAATTCACAAACCTGCAGAGTTATAAATGACAGCTATCATCCAAAAATATACTGAAGTAAGGCTGCCAAGAGGACTTGAAAGCCGGGCAGAATTGCAGGAAACCGATTTCAGGAGGTAGACTGGAATTGCATTTAAAGCATAGGAAAAGAGGCAGAAGGTCGACAATGATGCACTTGGCCAAAAAGGGCGTATGCGTTTTTTCCTGAATATATTCAGGAAAAAACGCATACGCCCTTTTTGGCCAACCAAGCAAGCTTGCAAAGGAAATCTGCACTACAATGAAGTCTCACTTCCCCCCCGTCAAAAGGGCCATCTGAAAAAAGTGTAAAATCCAGAAAGGCAGGACAGGCCATGGAGAACTGGGAGCCTTGTTATGCTGATGGGCGGGATGTAAATTGCCAACAGCCACTGGGGAGAAGTGTATGGTGTTTCCTGAAACATCTAAAAAACAAAGCAACAGAGCCTAGGGCACTTCCACTTATGGTCCTGCAGCTTAGGGAAATTAAAATCAAAAAGACACAGCCACCCCAAAGTTTGGGATGGCTCTGTTTACAAGAAACTCGTTTACGGTACAAGTTCAATATCGCATAAAGCGAAAAATGGATAAAGAAGTTGTGGTACTTACGTACAATGCAATATCACTCAGCAATGACATCTATGTCATCAGGCCCATAGCAGCATAATGAGTGGATTCAGGTATGATGATTCTAACTGAAATAAGTCACACAGAAAAAGAAACATCATAAGATATCACTAATACACGGAATGTAAACTTGGCTACACAGGAACTGAATTTCAAAACAGAACATGGTCCCAAATTTAGAAAATCAACTTATGCTTGCTTAAGGGGAAAGGTGAGTTGGGGTGCTGCATAAAACCAGAGATTGAAATGATCACAGATAAAGTTCCTTAAGCCAAATATGTAATAGACAAGAGCTACTCCTTGCTCAACGAAATGGACTCAAAACCCCATATTAAACGCCTAATAATGTACCTGACTAGTAAGTATCTTAAAACCTATGGATTGCTATGTCTCTGAAAGTGAATCAATCGTGAGTACAGGGGCAAAAACGCAGCAGTGATAGGATTGGAGAGTTTTGGTGAGCAAATGAAGACCCTTTGAAGTCATATTGCATGGTACCCATTCCACGGGTCTCAACTCTCCAGGTTTAAGGGATTCTTCCTTCAGCTAAAACATGCATGTGGAACCCAGAGTATGATCAACCGTGTGATCGGGAGACGTGTTGAAATATGTCTCAGTTCTCGTCCCCTGGTACTCGGGTGCAACATTCCAGATGCTTTACTAACACTCTCCCGACTTGGAGAGTCAGTGCCTTTAACCTCCTGTTTGGCCCAGTTTGCAAATTCCGCGGAAGATGAACAGGAATAGGGAGAACCAATGAGAGACTAGCTGGAGGTGTCTGGACGGGAAAATTTAACTCTCATTTCCCACCAGGAAGAGGAATTAACCAAAGGCTCAGCGTGCCATGCCGGAACCAGATTAGGGCCTGAAGCAATCCTGCGGTGTTGCGGCCAGCTCACAAGAAAGCGAGTTGAAGAAAGGAGCTCAGGGGCACTGTAATTCACAAACCTGCAGAGTTATAAATGACAGCTATCATCCAAAAATATACTGAAGTAAGGCTGCCAAGAGGACTTGAAAGCCGGGCAGAATTGCAGGAAACCGATTTCAGGAGGTAGACTGGAATTGCATTTAAAGCATAGGAAAAGAGGCAGAAGGTCGACAATGATGCACTTGGCCAAAAAGGGCGTATGCGTTTTTTCCTGAATATATTCAGGAAAAAACGCATACGCCCTTTTTGGCCAACCAAGCAAGCTTGCAAAGGAAATCTGCACTACAATGAAGTCTAACTTCCCCCCCGTCAAAAGGGCCATCTGAAAAAAGTGTAAAATCCAGAAAGGCAGGACAGGCCATGGAGAACTGGGAGCCTTGTTATGCTGATGGGCGGGATGTAAATTGCCAACAGCCACTGGGGAGAAGTGTATGGTGTTTCCTGAAACATCTAAAAAACAAAGCAACAGAGCCTAGGGCACTTCCACTTATGGTCCTGCAGCTTAGGGAAATTAAAATCAAAAAGACACAGCCACCCCAAAGTTTGGGATGGCTCTGTTTACAAGAAACTCGTTTACGGTACAAGTTCAATATCGCATAAAGCGAAAAATGGATAAAGAAGTTGTGGTACTTACGTACAATGCAATATCACTCAGCAATGACATCTATGTCATCAGGCCCATAGCAGCATAATGAGTGGATTCAGGTATGATGATTCTAACTGAAATAAGTCACACAGAAAAAGAAACATCATAAGATATCACTAATACACGGAATGTAAACTTGGCTACACAGGAACTGAATTTCAAAACAGAACATGGTCCCAAATTTAGAAAATCAACTTATGCTTGCTTAAGGGGAAAGGTGAGTTGGGGTGCTGCATAAAACCAGAGATTGAAATGAGCACAGATAAAGTTCCTTAAGCCAAATATGTAATAGACAAGAGCTACTCCTTGCTCAACGAAATGGACTCAAAACCCCATATTAAACGCCTAATAATGTACCTGACTAGTAAGTATCTTAAAACCTATGGATTGCTATGTCTCTGAAAGTGAATCAATCTTGAGTACAGGGGCAAAAACGCAGCAGTGATAGGATTGGAGAGTTTTGGTGAGCAAATGAAGACCCTTTCAAGTCATATTGCATGGTACCCATTCCACGGGTCTCAAATCTCCAGGTTTAAGGGATTCTTCCTTCAGCTAAAACATGCATGAGGAACCCAGAGTATGATCAACCGTGTGATCGGGAGACGTGTTGAAATATGTCTCAGTTCTCGTCCCCTGGTACTCGGGTGCAACATTCCAGATGCTTTACTAACACTCTCCCGACTTGGAGAGTCAGTGCCTTTAACCTCCTGTTTGGCCCAGTTTGCAAATTCCGCGGAAGATGAACAGGAATAGGGAGAACCAATGAGAGACTAGCTGGAGGTGTCTGGACGGGAAAATTTAACTCTCATTTCCCACCAGGAAGAGGAATTAACCAAAGGCTCAGCGTGCCATGCCGGAACCAGATTAGGGCCTGAAGCAATCCTGCGGTGTTGCGGCCAGCTCACAAGAAAGCGAGTTGAAGAAAGGAGCTCAGGGGCACTGTAATTCACAAACCTGCAGAGTTATAAATGACAGCTATCATCCAAAAATATACTGAAGTAAGGCTGCCAAGAGGACTTGAAAGCCGGGCAGAATTGCAGGAAACCGATTTCAGGAGGTAGACTGGAATTGCATTTAAAGCATAGGAAAAGAGGCAGAAGGTCGACAATGATGCACTTGGCCAAAAAGGGCGTATGCGTTTTTTCCTGAATATATTCAGGAAAAAACGCATACGCCCTTTTTGGCCAACCAAGCAAGCTTGCAAAGGAAATCTGCACTACAATGAAGTCTCACTTCCCCCCCGTCAAAAGGGCCATCTGAAAAAAGTGTAAAATCCAGAAAGGCAGGACAGGCCATGGAGAACTGGGAGCCTTGTTATGCTGATGGGCGGGATGTAAATTGCCAACAGCCACTGGGGAGAAGTGTATGGTGTTTCCTGAAACATCTAAAAAACAAAGCAACAGAGCCTAGGGCACTTCCACTTATGGTCCTGCAGCTTAGGGAAATTAAAATCAAAAAGACACAGCCACCCCAAAGTTTGGGATGGCTCTGTTTACAAGAAACTCGTTTACGGTACAAGTTCAATATCGCATAAAGCGAAAAATGGATAAAGAAGTTGTGGTACTTACGTACAATGCAATATCACTCAGCAATGACATCTATGTCATCAGGCCCATAGCAGCATAATGAGTGGATTCAGGTATGATGATTCTAACTGAAATAAGTCACACAGAAAAAGAAACATCATAAGATATCACTAATACACGGAATGTAAACTTGGCTACACAGGAACTGAATTTCAAAACAGAACATGGTCCCAAATTTAGAAAATCAACTTATGCTTGCTTAAGGGGAAAGGTGAGTTGGGGTGCTGCATAAAACCAGAGATTGAAATGATCACAGGTAAAGTTCCTTAAGCCAAATATGTAATAGACAAGAGCTACTCCTTGCTCAACGAAATGGACTCAAAACCCCATATTAAACGCCTAATAATGTACCTGACTAGTAAGTATCTTAAAACCTATGGATTGCTATGTCTCTGAAAGTGAATCAATCGTGAGTACAGGGGCAAAAACGCAGCAGTGATAGGATTGGAGAGTTTTGGTGAGCAAATGAAGACCCTTTGAAGTCATATTGCATGGTACCCATTCCACGGGTCTCAACTCTCCAGGTTTAAGGGATTCTTCCTTCAGCTAAAACATGCATGTGGAACCCAGAGTATGATCAACCGTGTGATCGGGAGACGTGTTGAAATATGTCTCAGTTCTCGTCCCCTGGTACTCGGGTGCAACATTCCAGATGCTTTACTAACACTCTCCCGACTTGGAGAGTCAGTGCCTTTAACCTCCTGTTTGGCCCAGTTTGCAAATTCCGCGGAAGATGAACAGGAATAGGGAGAACCAATGAGAGACTAGCTGGAGGTGTCTGGACGGGAAAATTTAACTCTCATTTCCCACCAGGAAGAGGAATTAACCAAAGGCTCAGCGTGCCATGCCGGAACCAGATTAGGGCCTGAAGCAATCCTGCGGTGTTGCGGCCAGCTCACAAGAAAGCGAGTTGAAGAAAGGAGCTCAGGGGCACTGTAATTCACAAACCTGCAGAGTTATAAATGACAGCTATCATCCAAAAATATACTGAAGTAAGGCTGCCAAGAGGACTTGAAAGCCGGGCAGAATTGCAGGAAACCGATTTCAGGAGGTAGACTGGAATTGCATTTAAAGCATAGGAAAAGAGGCAGAAGGTCGACAATGATGCACTTGGCCAAAAAGGGCGTATGCGTTTTTTCCTGAATATATTCAGGAAAAAACGCATACGCCCTTTTTGGCCAACCAAGCAAGCTTGCAAAGGAAATCTGCACTACAATGAAGTCTCACTTCCCCCCCGTCAAAAGGGCCATCTGAAAAAAGTGTAAAATCCAGAAAGGCAGGACAGGCCATGGAGAACTGGGAGCCTTGTTATGCTGATGGGCGGGATGTAAATTGCCAACAGCCACTGGGGAGAAGTGTATGGTGTTTCCTGAAACATCTAAAAAACAAAGCAACAGAGCCTAGGGCACTTCCACTTATGGTCCTGCAGCTTAGGGAAATTAAAATCAAAAAGACACAGCCACCCCAAAGTTTGGGATGGCTCTGTTTACAAGAAACTCGTTTACGGTACAAGTTCAATATCGCATAAAGCGAAAAATGGATAAAGAAGTTGTGGTACTTACGTACAATGCAATATCACTCAGCAATGACATCTATGTCATCAGGCCCATAGCAGCATAATGAGTGGATTCAGGTATGATGATTCTAACTGAAATAAGTCACACAGAAAAAGAAACATCATAAGATATCACTAATACACGGAATGTAAACTTGGCTACACAGGAACTGAATTTCAAAACAGAACATGGTCCCAAATTTAGAAAATCAACTTATGCTTGCTTAAGGGGAAAGGTGAGTTGGGGTGCTGCATAAAACCAGAGATTGAAATGATCACAGATAAAGTTCCTTAAGCCAAATATGTAATAGACAAGAGCTACTCCTTGCTCAACGAAATGGACTCAAAACCCCATATTAAACGCCTAATAATGTACCTGACTAGTAAGTATCTTAAAACCTATGGATTGCTATGTCTCTGAAAGTGAATCAATCGTGAGTACAGGGGCAAAAACGCAGCAGTGATAGGATTGGAGAGTTTTGGTGAGCAAATGAAGACCCTTTGAAGTCATATTGCATGGTACCCATTCCACGGGTCTCAACTCTCCAGGTTTAAGGGATTCTTCCTTCAGCTAAAACATGCATGTGGAACCCAGAGTATGATCAACCGTGTGATCGGGAGACGTGTTGAAATATGTCTCAGTTCTCGTCCCCTGGTACTCGGGTGCAACATTCCAGATGCTTTACTAACACTCTCCCGACTTGGAGAGTCAGTGCCTTTAACCTCCTGTTTGGCCCAGTTTGCAAATTCCGCGGAAGATGAACAGGAATAGGGAGAACCAATGAGAGACTAGCTGGAGGTGTCTGGACGGGAAAATTTAACTCTCATTTCCCACCAGGAAGAGGAATTAACCAAAGGCTCAGCATGCCATGCCGGAACCAGATTAGGGCCTGAAGCAATCCTGCGGTGTTGCGGCCAGCTCACAAGAAAGCGAGTTGAAGAAAGGAGCTCAGGGGCACTGTAATTCACAAACCTGCAGAGTTATAAATGACAGCTATCATCCAAAAATATACTGAAGTAAGGCTGCCAAGAGGACTTGAAAGCCGGGCAGAATTGCAGGAAACCGATTTCAGGAGGTAGACTGGAATTGCATTTAAAGCATAGGAAAAGAGGCAGAAGGTCGACAATGATGCACTTGGCCAAAAAGGGCGTATGCGTTTTTTCCTGAATATATTCAGGAAAAAACGCATACGCCCTTTTTGGCCAACCAAGCAAGCTTGCAAAGGAAATCTGCACTACAATGAAGTCTCACTTCCCCCCCCCCCCGTCAAAAGGGCCATCTGAAAAAAGTATAAAATCCAGAAAGGCAGGACAGGCCATGGAGAACTGGGAGCCTTGTTATGCTGATGGGCGGGATGTAAATTGCCAACAGCCACTCGGGAGAAGTGTATGGTGTTTCCTGAAACATCTAAAAAACAAAGCAACAGAGCCTAGGGCACTTCCACTTATGGTCCTGCAGCTTAGGGAAATTAAAATCAAAAAGACACAGCCACCCCAAAGTTTGGGATGGCTCTGTTTACAAGAAACTCGTTTACGGTACAAGTTCAATATCGCATAAAGCGAAAAATGGATAACGAAGTTGTGGTACTTACGTACAATGCAATATCACTCAGCAATGACATCTATGTCATCAGGCCCATAGCAGCATAATGAGTGGATTCAGGTATGATGATTCTAACTGAAATAAGTCACACAGAAAAAGAAACATCATAAGATATCACTAATACACGGAATGTAAACTTGGCTACACAGGAACTGAATTTCAAAACAGAACATGGTCCCAAATTTAGAAAATCAACTTATGCTTGCTTAAGGGGAAAGGTGAGTTGGGGTGCTGCATAAAACCAGAGATTGAAATGAGCACAGATAAAGTTCCTTAAGCCAAATATGTAATAGACAAGAGCTACTCCTTGCTCAACGAAATGGACTCAAAACCCCATATTAAACGCCTAATAATGTACCTGACTAGTAAGTATCTTAAAACCTATGGATTGCTATGTCTCTGAAAGTGAATCAATCGTGAGTACAGGGGCAAAAACGCAGCAGTGATAGGATTGGAGAGTTTTGGTGAGCAAATGAAGACCCTTTGAAGTCATATTGCATGGTACCCATTCCACGGGTCTCAACTCTCCAGGTTTAAGGGATTCTTCCTTCAGCTAAAACATGCATGTGGAACCCAGAGTATGATCAACCGTGTGATCGGGAGACGTGTTGAAATATGTCTCAGTTCTCGTCCCCTGGTACTCGGGTGCAACATTCCAGATGCTTTACTAACACTCTCCCGACTTGGAGAGTCAGTGCCTTTAACCTCCTGTTTGGCCCAGTTTGCAAATTCCGCGGAAGATGAACAGGAATAGGGAGAACCAATGAGAGACTAGCTGGAGGTGTCTGGACGGGAAAATTTAACTCTCATTTCCCACCAGGAAGAGGAATTAACCAAAGGCTCAGCGTGCCATGCTGGAACCAGATTAGGGCCTGAAGCAATCCTGCGGTGTTGCGGCCAGCTCACAAGAAAGCGAGTTGAAGAAAGGAGCTCAGGGGCACTGTAATTCACAAACCTGCAGAGTTATAAATGACAGCTATCATCCAAAAATATACTGAAGTAAGGCTGCCAAGAGGACTTGAAAGCCGGGCAGAATTGCAGGAAACCGATTTCAGGAGGTAGACTGGAATTGCATTTAAAGCATAGGAAAAGAGGCAGAAGGTCGACAATGATGCACTTGGCCAAAAAGGGCGTATGCGTTTTTTCCTGAATATATTCAGGAAAAAACGCATACGCCCTTTTTGGCCAACCAAGCAAGCTTGCAAAGGAAATCTGCACTACAATGAAGTCTCACTTCCCCCCCGTCAAAAGGGCCATCTGAAAAAAGTGTAAAATCCAGAAAGGCAGGACAGGCCATGGAGAACTGGGAGCCTTGTTATGCTGATGGGCGGGATGTAAATTGCCAACAGCCACTCGGGAGAAGTGTATGGTGTTTCCTGAAACATCTAAAAAACAAAGCAACAGAGCCTAGGGCACTTCCACTTATGGTCCTGCAGCTTAGGGAAATTAAAATCAAAAAGACACAGCCACCCCAAGGTTTGGGATGGCTCTGTTTACAAGAAACTCGTTTACGGTACAAGTTCAATATCGCATAAAGCGAAAAATGGATAAAGAAGTTGTGGTACTTACGTACAATGCAATATCACTCAGCAATGACATCTATGTCATCAGGCCCATAGCAGCATAATGAGTGGATTCAGGTATGATGATTCTAACTGAAATAAGTCACACAGAAAAAGAAACATCATAAGATATCACTAATACACGGAATGTAAACTTGGCTACACAGGAACTGAATTTCAAAACAGAACATGGTCCCAAATTTAGAAAATCAACTTATGCTTGCTTAAGGGGAAAGGTGAGTTGGGGTGCTGCATAAAACCAGAGATTGAAATGAGCACAGATAAAGTTCCTTAAGCCAAATATGTAATAGACAAGAGCTACTCCTTGCTCAACGAAATGGACTCAAAACCCCATATTAAACGCCTAATAATGTACCTGACTAGTAAGTATCTTAAAACCTATGGATTGCTATGTCTCTGAAAGTGAATCAATCGTGAGTACAGGGGCAAAAACGCAGCAGTGATAGGATTGGAGAGTTTTGGTGAGCAAATGAAGACCCTTTGAAGTCATATTGCATGGTACCCATTCCACGGGTCTCAACTCTCCAGGTTTAAGGGATTCTTCCTTCAGCTAAAACATGCATGTGGAACCCAGAGTATGATCAACCGTGTGATCGGGAGACGTGTTGAAATATGTCTCAGTTCTCGTCCCCTGGTACTCGGGTGCAACATTCCAGATGCTTTACTAACACTCTCCCGACTTGGAGAGTCAGTGCCTCTAACCTCCTGTTTGGCCCAGTTTGCAAATTCCGTGGAAGATGAACAGGAATAGGGAGAACCAATGAGAGACTAGCTGGAGGTGTCTGGACGGGAAAATTTAACTCTCATTTCCCACCAGGAAGAGGAATTAACCAAAGGCTCAGCGTGCCATGCCGGAACCAGATTAGGGCCTGAAGCAATCCTGTGGTGTTGCGGCCAGCTCACAAGAAAGCGAGTTGAAGAAAGGAGCTCAGGGGCACTGTAATTCACAAACCTGCAGAGTTATAAATGACAGCTATCATCCAAAAATATACTGAAGTAAGGCTGCCAAGAGGACTTGAAAGCCGGGCAGAATTGCAGGAAACCGATTTCAGGAGGTAGACTGGAATTGCATTTAAAGCATAGGAAAAGAGGCAGAAGGTCGACAATGATGCACTTGGCCAAAAAGGGCGTATGCGTTTTTTCCTGAATATATTCAGGAAAAAACGCATACGCCCTTTTTGGCCAACCAAGCAAGCTTGCAAAGGAAATCTGCACTACAATGAAGTCTCACTTCCCCCCCGTCAAAAGGGCCATCTGAAAAAAGTGTAAAATCCAGAAAGGCAGGACAGGCCATGGAGAACTGGGAGCCTTGTTATCCTGATGGGCGGGATGTAAATTGCCAACAGCCACTCGGGAGAAGTGTATGGTGTTTCCTGAAACATCTAAAAACCAAAGCAACAGAGCCTAGGGCACTTCCACTTATGGTCCTGCAGCTTAGGGAAATTAAAATCAAAAAGACACAGCCACCCCAAAGTTTGGGATGGCTCTGATTACAAGAAACTCGTTTACGGTACAAGTTCAATATCGCAGAAAGCGAAAAATGGATAAAGAAGTTGTGGTACTTACGTACAATGCAATATCACTCAGCAATGACATCTATGTCATCAGGCCCATAGCAGCATAATGAGTGGATTCAGGTATGATGATTCTAACTGAAATAAGTCACACAGAAAAAGAAACATCATAAGATATCACTAATACACGGAATGTAAACTTGGCTACACAGGAACTGAATTTCAAAACAGAACATGGTCCCAAATTTAGAAAATCAACTTATGCTTGCTTAAGGGGAAAGGTGAGTTGGGGTGCTGCATAAAACCAGAGATTGAAATGAGCACAGATAAAGTTCCTTAAGCCAAATATGTAATAGACAAGAGCTACTCCTTGCTCAACGAAATGGACTCAAAACCCCATATTAAACGCCTAATAATGTACCTGACTAGTAAGTATCTTAAAACCTATGGATTGCTATGTCTCTGAAAGTGAATCAATCGTGAGTACAGGGGCAAAAACGCAGCAGTGATAGGATTGGAGAGTTTTGGTGAGCAAATGAAGACCCTTTGAAGTCATATTGCATGGTACCCATTCCACGGGTCTCAACTCTCCAGGTTTAAGGGATTCTTCCTTCAGCTAAAACATGCATGTGGAACCCAGAGTATGATCAACCGTGTGATCGGGAGACGTGTTGAAATATGTCTCAGTTCTCGTCCCCTGGTACTCGGGTGCAACATTCCAGATGCTTTACTAACACTCTCCCGACTTGGAGAGTCAGTGCCTTTAACCTCCTGTTTGGCCCAGTTTGCAAATTCCGCGGAAGATGAACAGGAATAGGGAGAACCAATGAGAGACTAGCTGGAGGTGTCTGGACGGGAAAATTTAACTCTCATTTCCCACCAGGAAGAGGAATTAACCAAAGGCTCAGCGTGCCATGCCGGAACCAGATTAGGGCCTGAAGCAATCCTGCGGTGTTGCGGCCAGCTCACAAGAAAGCGAGTTGAAGAAAGGAGCTCAGGGGCACTGTAATTCACAAACCTGCAGAGTTATAAATGACAGCTATCATCCAAAAATATACTGAAGTAAGGCTGCCAAGAGGACTTGAAAGCCGGGCAGAATTGCAGGAAACCGATTTCAGGAGGTAGACTGGAATTGCATTTAAAGCATAGGAAAAGAGGCAGAAGGTCGACAATGATGCACTTGGCCAAAAAGGGCGTATGCGTTTTTTCCTGAATATATTCAGGAAAAAACGCATACGCCCTTTTTGGCCAACCAAGCAAGCTTGCAAAGGAAATCTGCACTACAATGAAGTCTCACTTCCCCCCTGTCAAAAGGGCCATCTGAAAAAAGTGTAAAATCCAGAAAGGCAGGACAGGCCATGGAGAACTGGGAGCCTTGTTATGCTGATGGGCGGGATGTAAATTGCCAACAGCCACTCGGGAGAAGTGTATGGTGTTTCCTGAAACATCTAAAAAACAAAGCAACAGAGCCTAGGGCACTTCCACTTATGGTCCTGCAGCTTAGGGAAATTAAAATCAAAAAGACACAGCCACCCCAAAGTTTGGGATGGCTCTGTTTACAAGAAACTCGTTTACGGTACAAGTTCAATATCGCATAAAGCGAAAAATGGATAAAGAAGTTGTGGTACTTACGTACAATGCAATATCACTCAGCAATGACATCTATGTCATCAGGCCCATAGCAGCATAATGAGTGGATTCAGGTATGATGATTCTAACTGAAATAAGTCACACAGAAAAAGAAACATCATAAGATATCACTAATACACGGAATGTAAACTTGGCTACACAGGAACTGAATTTCAAAACAGAACATGGTCCCAAATTTAGAAAATCAACTTATGCTTGCTTAAGGGGAAAGGTGAGTTGGGGTGCTGCATAAAACCAGAGATTGAAATGAGCACAGATAAAGTTCCTTAAGCCAAATATGTAATAGACAAGAGCTACTCCTTGCTCAACGAAATGGACTCAACACCCCATATTAAACGCCTAAGAATGTACCTGACTAGTAAGTATCTTAAAACCTATGGATTGCTATGTCTCTGAAAGTGAATCAATCGTGAGTACAGGGGCAAAAACGCAGCAGTGATAGGATTGGAGAGTTTTGGTGAGCAAATGAAGACCCTTTGAAGTCATATTGCATGGTACCCATTCCACGGGTCTCAACTCTCCAGGTTTAAGGGATTCTTCCTTCAGCTAAAACATGCATGTGGAACCCAGAGTATGATCAACCGTGTGATCGGGAGATGTGTTGAAATATGTCTCAGTTCTCGTCCCCTGGTACTCGGGTGCAACATTCCAGATGCTTTACTAACACTCTCCCGACTTGGAGAGTCAGTGCCTCTAACCTCCTGTTTGGCCCAGTTTGCAAATTCCGCGGAAGATGAACAGGAATAGGGAGAACCAATGAGAGACTAGCTGGAGGTGTCTGGACGGGAAAATTTAACTCTCATTTCCCACCAGGAAGAGGAATTAACCAAAGGCTCAGCGTGCCATGCCGGAACCAGATTAGGGCCTGAAGCAATCCTGCGGTGTTGCGGCCAGCTCACAAGAAAGCGAGTTGAAGAAAGGAGCTCAGGGGCACTGTAATTCACAAACCTGCAGAGTTATAAATGACAGCTATCATCCAAAAATATACTGAAGTAAGGCTGCCAAGAGGACTTGAAAGCCGGGCAGAATTACAGGAAACCGATTTCAGGAGGTAGACTGGAATTGCATTTAAAGCATAGGAAAAGAGGCAGAAGGTCGACAATGATGCACTTGGCCAAAAAGGGCGTATGCGTTTTTTCCTGAATATATTCAGGAAAAAACGCATACGCCCTTTTTGGCCAACCAAGCAAGCTTGCAAAGGAAATCTGCACTACAATGAAGTCTCACTTCCCCCCCGTCAAAAGGGCCATCTGAAAAAAGTGTAAAATCCAGAAAGGCAGGACAGGCCATGGAGAACTGGGAGCCTTGTTATGCTGATGGGCGGGATGTAAATTGCCAACAGCCACTCGGGAGAAGTGTATGGTGTTTCCTGAAACATCTAAAAAACAAAGCAACAGAGCCTAGGGCACTTCCACTTATGGTCCTGCAGCTTAGGGAAATTAAAATCAAAAAGACACAGCCACCCCAAAG
This sequence comes from Orcinus orca, assembly GCF_937001465.1. Taxonomy (NCBI): domain Eukaryota; kingdom Metazoa; phylum Chordata; class Mammalia; order Artiodactyla; family Delphinidae; genus Orcinus; species Orcinus orca. Next base: position 907,804 of record NW_026043992.1, read on the forward strand.
TTTGGGATGGCTCTGTTTACAAGAAACTCGTTTACGGTACAAGTTCAATATCGCATAAAGCGAAAAATGGATAAAGAAGTTGTGGTACTTACGTACAATGCAATATCACTCAGCAATGACATCTATGTCATCAGGCCCATAGCAGCATAATGAGTGGATTCAGGTATGATGATTCTAACTGAAATAAGTCACACAGAAAAAGAAACATCATAAGATATCACTAATACATGGAATGTAAACTTGGCTACACAGGAACTGAATTTCAAAACAGAACATGGTCCCAAATTTAGAAAACCAACTTATGCTTGCTTAAGGGGAAAGGTGAGTTGGGGTGCTGCATAAAACCAGAGATTGAAATGAGCACAGATAAAGTTCCTTAAGCCAAATATGTAATAGACAAGAGCTACTCCTTGCTCAACAAAATGGACTCAAAACCCCATATTAAACGCCTAATAATGTACCTGACTAGTAAGTATCTTAAAACCTATGGATTGCTATGTCTCTGAAAGTGAATCAATCGTGAGTACAGGGGCAAAAACGCAGCAGTGATAGGATTGGAGAGTTTTGGTGAGCAAATGAAGACCCTTTGAAGTCATATTGCATGGTACCCATTCCACGGGTCTCAACTCTCCAGGTTTAAGGGATTCTTCCTTCAGCTAAAACATGCATGTGGAACCCAGAGTATGATCAACCGTGTGATCGGGAGACGTGTTGAAATATGTCTCAGTTCTCGTCCCCTGGTACTCGGGTGCAACATTCCAGATGCTTTACTAACACTCTCCCGACTTGGAGAGTCAGTGCCTCTAACCTCCTGTTTGGCCCAGTTTGCAAATTCCGCGGAAGATGAACAGGAATAGGGAGAACCAATGAGAGACTAGCTGGAGGTGTCTGGACGGGAAAATTTAACTCTCATTTCCCACCAGGAAGAGGAATTAACCAAAGGCTCAGCGTGCCATGCCGGAACCAGATTAGGGCCTGAAGCAATCCTGCGGTGTTGTGGCCAGCTCACAAGAAAGCGAGTTGAAGAAAGGAGCTCAGGGGCACTGTAATTCACTAACCTGCAGAGTTATAAATGACAGCTATCATCCAAAAATATACTGAAGTAAGGCTGCCAAGAGGACTTGAAAGCCGGGCAGAATTGCACGAAACCGATTTCAGGAGGTAGACTGGAATTGCATTTAAAGCATAGGAAAAGAGGCAGAAGGTCGACAATGATGCACTTGGCCAAAAAGGGCGTATGCGTTTTTTCCTGAATATATTCAGGAAAAAACGCATACGCCCTTTTTGGCCAACCAAGCAAGCTTGCAAAGGAAATCTGCACTACAATGAAGTCTCACTTCCCCCCCCGTCAAAAGGGCCATCTGACAAAAGTGTAAAATCCAGAAAGGCAGGACAGGCCATGGAGAACTGGGAGACTTGTTATGCTGATGGGCGGGATGTAAATTGCCAACAGCCACTCGGGAGAAGTGTATGGTGTTTCCTGAAACATCTAAAAAACAAAGCAACAGAGCCTAGGGCACTTCCACTTATGGTCCTGCAGCTTAGGGAAATTAAAATCAAAAAGACACAGCCACCCCAAAGTTTGGGATGGCTCTGTTTACAAGAAACTCGTTTACGGTACAAGTTCAATATCGCATAAAGCGAAAAATGGATAAAGAAGTTGTGGTACTTACGTACAATGCAATATCACTCAGCAATGACATCTATGTCATCAGGCCCATAGCAGCATAATGAGTGGATTCAGGTATGATGATTCTAACTGAAATAAGTCACACAGAAAAAGAAACATCATAAGATATCACTAATACATGGAATGTAAACTTGGCTACACAGGAACTGAATTTCAAAACAGAACATGGTCCCAAATTTAGAAAACCAACTTATGCTTGCTTAAGGGGAAAGGTGAGTTGGGGTGCTGCATAAAACCAGAGATTGAAATGAGCACAGATAAAGTTCCTTAAGCCAAATATGTAATAGACAAGAGCTACTCCTTGCTCAACGAAATGGACTCAACACCCCATATTAAACGCCTAATAATGTACCTGACTAGTAAGTATCTTAAAACCTATGGATTGCTATGTCTCTGAAAGTGAATCAATCGTGAGTACAGGGGCAAAAACGCAGCAGTGATAGGATTGGAGAGTTTTGGTGAGCAAATGAAGACCCTTTGAAGTCATATTGCATGGTACCCATTCCACGGGTCTCAACTCTCCAGGTTTAAGGGATTCTTCCTTCAGCTAAAACATGCATGTGGAACCCAGAGTATGATCAACCGTGTGATCGGGAGACGTGTTGAAATATGTCTCAGTTCTCGTCCCCTGGTACTCGGGTGCAACATTCCAGACGCTTTACTAACACTCTCCCGACTTGGAGAGTCAGTGCCTTTAACCTCCTGTTTGGCACAGTTTGCAAATTCCGCGGAAGATGAACAGGAATAGGGAGAACCAATGAGAGACTAGCTGGAGGTGTCTGGACGGGAAAATTTAACTCTCATTTCCCACCAGGAAGAGGAATTAACCAAAGGCTCAGCGTGCCATGCCGGAACCAGATTAGGGCCTGAAGCAATCCTGCGGTGTTGCGGCCAGCTCACAAGAAAGCGAGTTGAAGAAAGGAGCTCAGGGGCACTGTAATTCACAAACCTGCAGAGTTATAAATGACAGCTATCATCCAAAAATATACTGAAGTAAGGCTGCCAAGAGGACTTGAAAGCCGGGCAGAATTGCAGGAAACCGACTTCAGGAGGTAGACTGGAATTGCATTTAAAGCATAGGAAAAGAGGCAGAAGGTCGACAATGATGCACTTGGCCAAAAAGGGCGTATGCGTTTTTTCCTGAATATATTCAGGAAAAAACGCATACGCCCTTTTTGGCCAACCAAGCAAGCTTGCAAAGGAAATCTGCACTACAATGAAGTCTCACTTCCCCCCCGTCAAAAGGGCCATCTGAAAAAAGTGTAAAATCCAGAAAGGCAGGACAGGCCATGGAGAACTGGGAGCCTTGTTATGCTGATGGGCGGGATGTAAATTGCCAACAGCCACTCGGGAGAAGTGTATGGTGTTTCCTGAAACATCTAAAAAACAAAGCAACAGAGCCTAGGGCACTTCCACTTATGGTCCTGCAGCTTAGGGAAATTAAAATCAAAAAGACACAGCCACCCCAAAGTTTGGGATGGCTCTGTTTACAAGAAACTCGTTTACGGTACAAGTTCAATATCGCATAAAGCGAAAAATGGATAAAGAAGTTGTGGTACTTACGTACAATGCAATATCACTCAGCAATGACATCTATGTCATCAGGCCCATAGCAGCATAATGAGTGGATTCAGGTATGATGATTCTAACTGAAATAAGTCACACAGAAAAAGAAACATCATAAGATATCACTAATACACGGAATGTAAACTTGGCTACACAGGAACTGGATTTCAAAACAGAACATGGTCCCAAATTTAGAAAACCAACTTATGCTTGCTTAAGGGGAAAGGTGAGTTGGGGTGCTGCATAAAACCAGAGATTGAAATGAGCACAGATAAAGTTCCTTAAGCCAAATATGTAATAGACAAGAGCTACTCCTTGCTCAACGAAATGGACTCAAAACCCCATATTAAACGCCTAATAATGTACCTGACTAGTAAGTATCTTAAAACCTATGGATTGCTATGTCTCTGAAAGTGAATCAATCGTGAGTACAGGGGCAAAAACGCAGCAGTGATAGGATTGGAGAGTTTTGGTGAGCAAATGAAGACCCTTTGAAGTCATATTGCATGGTACCCATTCCACGGGTCTCAACTCTCCAGGTTTAAGGGATTCTTCCTTCAGCTAAAACATGCATGAGGAACCCAGAGTATGATCAACCGTGTGATCGGGAGACGTGTTGAAATATGTCTCAGTTCTCGTCCCCTGGTACTCGGGTGCAACATTCCAGATGCTTTACTAACACTCTCCCGACTTGGAGAGTCAGTGCCTTTAACCTCCTGTTTGGCCCAGTTTGCAAATTCCGCGGAAGATGAACAGGAATAGGGAGAACCAATGAGAGACTAGCTGGAGGTGTCTGGACGGGAAAATTTAACTCTCATTTCCCACCAGGAAGAGGAATTAACCAAAGGCTCAGCGTGCCATGCCGGAACCAGATTAGGGCCTGAAGCAATCCTGCGGTGTTGCGGCCAGCTCACAAGAAAGCGAGTTGAAGAAAGGAGCTCAGGGGCACTGTAATTCACAAACCTGCAGAGTTATAAATGACAGCTATCATCCAAAAATATACTGAAGTAAGGCTGCCAAGAGGACTTGAAAGCCGGGCAGAATTGCAGGAAACCGATTTCAGGAGGTAGACTGGAATTGCATTTAAAGCATAGGAAAAGAGGCAGAAGGTCGACAATGATGCACTTGGCCAAAAAGGGCGTATGCGTTTTTTCCTGAATATATTCAGGAAAAAACGCATATGCCCTTTTTGGCCAACCAAGCAAGCTTGCAAAGGAAATCTGCACTACAATGAAGTCTCACTTCCCCCCCGTCAAAAGGGCCATCTGAAAAAAGTGTAAAATCCAGAAAGGCAGGACAGGCCATGGAGAACTGGGAGCCTTGTTATGCTGATGGGCGGGATGTAACTTGCCAACAGCCACTCGGGAGAAGTGTATGGTGTTTCCTGAAACATCTAAAAAACAAAGCAACAGAGCCTAGGGCACTTCCACTTATGGTCCTGCAGCTTAGGGAAATTAAAATCAAAAAGACACAGCCACCCCAAAGTTTGGGATGGCTCTGTTTACAAGAAACTCGTTTACGGTACAAGTTCAATATCGCATAAAGCGAAAAATGGATAAAGAAGTTGTGGTACTTACGTACAATGCAATATCACTCAGCAATGACATCTATGTCATCAGGCCCATAGCAGCATAATGAGTGGATTCAGGTATGATGATTCTAACTGAAATAAGTCACACAGAAAAAGAAACATCATAAGATATCACTAATACACGGAATGTAAACTTGGCTACACAGGAACTGAATTTCAAAACAGAACATGGTCCCAAATTTAGAAAATCAACTTATGCTTGCTTAAGGGGAAAGGTGAGTTGGGGTGCTGCATAAAACCAGAGATTGAAATGAGCACAGATAAAGTTCCTTAAGCCAAATATGTAATAGACAAGAGCTACTCCTTGCTCAACGAAATGGACTCAAAACCCCATATTAAACGCCTAATAATGTACCTGACTAGTAAGTATCTTAAAACCTATGGATTGCTATGTCTCTGAAAGTGAATCAATCGTGAGTACAGGGGCAAAAACGCAGCAGTGATAGGATTGGAGAGTTTTGGTGAGCAAATGAAGACCCTTTGAAGTCATATTGCATGGTACCCATTCCACGGGTCTCAACTCTCCAGGTTTAAGGGATTCTTCCTTCAGCTAAAACATGCATGTGGAACCCAGAGTATGATCAACCGTGTGATCGGGAGACGTGTTGAAATATGTCTCAGTTCTCGTCCCCTGGTACTCGGGTGCAACATTCCAGATGCTTTACTAACACTCTCCCGACTTGGAGAGTCAGTGCCTCTAACCTCCTGTTTGGCCCAGTTTGCAAATTCCGCGGAAGATGAACAGGAATAGGGAGAACCAATGAGAGACTAGCTGGAGGTGTCTGGACGGGAAAATTTAACTCTCATTTCCCACCAGGAAGAGGAATTAACCAAAGGCTCAGCGTGCCATGCCGGAACCAGATTAGGGCCTGAAGCAATCCTGCGGTGTTGCGGCCAGCTCACAAGAAAGCGAGTTGAAGAAAGGAGCTCAGGGGCACTGTAATTCACAAACCTGCAGAGTTATAAATGACAGCTATCATCCAAAAATATACTGAAGTAAGGCTGCCAAGAGGACTTGAAAGCCGGGCAGAATTGCAGGAATCCGATTTCAGGAGGGAGACTGGATTGGATTTAAAGCATAGGAAAAGAGGCAGAACGTCCACAATGATGCACTTGGCCAAAAAGGGCGTATGCGTTTTTTCCTGAATATATTCAGGGAAAAAACGCATACGCACTTTTTGGCCAACCAAGCAAGCTTGCAAAGGAAATCTGCACTACAATGAAGTCTCACTTCCCCCCCCGTCAAAAGGGCCATCTGACAAAAGTGTAAAATCCAGAAAGGCAGGACAGGCCATGGAGAACTGGGAGACTTGTTATGCTGATGGGCGGGATGTAAATTGCCAACAGCCACTCGGGAGAAGTGTATGGTGTTTCCTGAAACATCTAAAAAACAAAGCAACAGAGCCTAGGGCACTTCCACTTATGGTCCTGCAGCTTAGGGAAATTAAAATCAAAAAGACACAGCCACCCCAAAGTTTGGGATGGCTCTGTTTACAAGAAACTCGTTTACGGTACAAGTTCAATATCGCATAAAGCGAAAAATGGATAAAGAAGTTGTGGTACTTACGTACAATGCAATATCACTCAGCAATGACATCTATGTCATCAGGCCCATAGCAGCATAATGAGTGGATTCAGGTATGATGATTCTAACTGAAATAAGTCACACAGAAAAAGAAACATCATAAGATATCACTAATACATGGAATGTAAACTTGGCTACACAGGAACTGAATTTCAAAACAGAACATGGTCCCAAATTTAGAAAACCAACTTATGCTTGCTTAAGGGGAAAGGTGAGTTGGGGTGCTGCATAAAACCAGAGATTGAAATGAGCACAGATAAAGTTCCTTAAGCCAAATATGTAATAGACAAGAGCTACTCCTTGCTCAACGAAATGGACTCAACACCCCATATTAAACGCCTAATAATGTACCTGACTAGTAAGTATCTTAAAACCTATGGATTGCTATGTCTCTGAAAGTGAATCAATCGTGAGTACAGGGGCAAAAACGCAGCAGTGATAGGATTGGAGAGTTTTGGTGAGCAAATGAAGACCCTTTGAAGTCATATTGCATGGTACCCATTCCACGGGTCTCAACTCTCCAGGTTTAAGGGATTCTTCCTTCAGCTAAAACATGCATGTGGAACCCAGAGTATGATCAACCGTGTGATCGGGAGACGTGTTGAAATATGTCTCAGTTCTCGTCCCCTGGTACTCGGGTGCAACATTCCAGACGCTTTACTAACACTCTCCCGACTTGGAGAGTCAGTGCCTTTAACCTCCTGTTTGGCCCAGTTTGCAAATTCCGCGGAAGATGAACAGGAATAGGGAGAACCAATGAGAGACTAGCTGGAGGTGTCTGGACGGGAAAATTTAACTCTCATTTCCCACCAGGAAGAGGAATTAACCAAAGGCTCAGCGTGCCATGCCGGAACCAGATTAGGGCCTGAAGCAATCCTGCGGTGTTGCGGCCAGCTCACAAGAAAGCGAGTTGAAGAAAGGAGCTCAGGGGCACTGTAATTCACAAACCTGCAGAGTTATAAATGACAGCTATCATCCAAAAATATACTGAAGTAAGGCTGCCAAGAGGACTTGAAAGCCGGGCAGAATTGCAGGAAACCGATTTCAGGAGGTAGACTGGAATTGCATTTAAAGCATAGGAAAAGAGGCAGAAGGTCGACAATGATGCACTTGGCCAAAAAGGGCGTATGCGTTTTTTCCTGAATATATTCAGGAAAAAACGCATATGCCCTTTTTGGCCAACCAAGCAAGCTTGCAAAGGAAATCTGCACTACAATGAAGTCTCACTTCCCCCCCGTCAAAAGGGCCATCTGAAAAAAGTGTAAAATCCAGAAAGGCAGGACAGGCCATGGAGAACTGGGAGCCTTGTTATGCTGATGGGCGGGATGTAAATTGCCAACAGCCACTCGGGAGAAGTGTATGGTGTTTCCTGAAACATCTAAAAAACAAAGCAACAGAGCCTAGGGCACTTCCACTTATGGTCCTGCAGCTTAGGGAAATTAAAATCAAAAAGACACAGCCACCCCAAAGTTTGGGATGGCTCTGTTTACAAGAAACTCGTTTACGGTACAAGTTCAATATCGCATAAAGCGAAAAATGGATAAAGAAGTTGTGGTACTTACGTACAATGCAATATCACTCAGCAATGACATCTATGTCATCAGGCCCATAGCAGCATAATGAGTGGATTCAGGTATGATGATTCTAACTGAAATAAGTCACACAGAAAAAGAAACATCATAAGATATCACTAATACACGGAATGTAAACTTGGCTACACAGGAACTGAATTTCAAAACAGAACATGGTCCCAAATTTAGAAAATCAACTTATGCTTGCTTAAGGGGAAAGGTGAGTTGGGGTGCTGCATAAAACCAGAGATTGAAATGAGCACAGATAAAGTTCCTTAAGCCAAATATGTAATAGACAAGAGCTACTCCTTGCTCAACGAAATGGACTCAAAACCCCATATTAAACGCCTAATAATGTACCTGACTAGTAAGTATCTTAAAACCTATGGATTGCTATGTCTCTGAAAGTGAATCAATCGTGAGTACAGGGGCAAAAACGCAGCAGTGATAGGATTGGAGAGTTTTGGTGAGCAAATGAAGACCCTTTGAAGTCATATTGCATGGTACCCATTCCACGGGTCTCAACTCTCCAGGTTTAAGGGATTCTTCCTTCAGCTAAAACATGCATGTGGAACCCAGAGTATGATCAACCGTGTGATCGGGAGATGTGTTGAAATATGTCTCAGTTCTCGTCCCCTGGTACTCGGGTGCAACATTCCAGATGCTTTACTAACACTCTCCCGACTTGGAGAGTCAGTGCCTCTAACCTCCTGTTTGGCCCAGTTTGCAAATTCCGCGGAAGATGTACAGGAATAGGGAGAACCAATGAGAGACTAGCTGGAGGTGTCTGGACGGGAAAATTTAACTCTCATTTCCCACCAGGAAGAGGAATTAACCAAAGGCTCAGCGTGCCATGCCGGAACCAGATTAGGGCCTGAAGCAATCCTGCGGTGTTGCGGCCAGCTCACAAGAAAGCGAGTTGAAGAAAGGAGCTCAGGGGCACTGTAATTCACAAACCTGCAGAGTTATAAATGACAGCTATCATCCAAAAATATACTGAAGTAAGGCTGCCAAGAGGACTTGAAAGCCGGGCAGAATTGCAGGAAACCGATTTCAGGAGGTAGACTGGAATTGCATTTAAAGCATAGGAAAAGAGGCAGAAGGTCGACAATGATGCACTTGGCCAAAAAGGGCGTATGCGTTTTTTCCTGAATATATTCAGGAAAAAACGCATACGCCCTTTTTGGCCAACCAAGCAAGCTTGCAAAGGAAATCTGCACTACAATGAAGTCTCACTTCCCCCCCGTCAAAAGGGCCATCTGAAAAAAGTGTAAAATCCAGAAAGGCAGGACAGGCCATGGAGAACTGGGAGCCTTGTTATGCTGATGGGCGGGATGTAAATTGCCAACAGCCACTCGGGAGAAGTGTATGGTGTTTCCTGAAACATCTAAAAAACAAAGCAACAGAGCCTAGGGCACTTCCACTTATGGTCCTGCAGCTTAGGGAAATTAAAATCAAAAAGACACAGCCACCCCAAAGTTTGAGATGGCTCTGTTTACAAGAAACTCGTTTACGGTACAAGTTCAATATCGCATAAAGCGAAAAATGGATAAAGAAGTTGTGGTACTTACGTACAATGCAATATCACTCAGCAATGACATCTATGTCATCAAGCCCATAGCAGCATAATGAGTGGATTCAGGTATGATGATTCTAACTGAAATAAGTCACACAGAAAAAGAAACATCATAAGATATCACTAATACACGGAATGTAAACTTGGCTACACAGGAACTGAATTTCAAAACAGAACATGGTCCCAAATTTAGAAAACCAACTTATGCTTGCTTAAGGGGAAAGGTGAGTTGGGGTGCTGCATAAAACCAGAGATTGAAATGAGCACAGATAAAGTTCCTTAAGCCAAATATGTAATAGACAAGAGCTACTCCTTGCTCAACAAAATGGACTCAAAACCCCATATTAAACGCCTAATAATGTACCTGACTAGTAAGTATCTTAAAACCTATGGATTGCTATGTCTCTGAAAGTGAATCAATCGTGAGTACAGGGGCAAAAACGCAGCAGTGATAGGATTGGAGAGTTTTGGTGAGCAAATGAAGACCCTTTGAAGTCATATTGCATGGTACCCATTCCACGGGTCTCAACTCTCCAGGTTTAAGGGATTCTTCCTTCAGCTAAAACATGCATGTGGAACCCAGAGTATGATCAACCGTGTGATCGGGAGACGTGTTGAAATATGTCTCAGTTCTCGTCCCCTGGTACTCGGGTGCAACATTCCAGATGCTTTACTAACACTCTCCCGACTTGGAGAGTCAGTGCCTCTAACCTCCTGTTTGGCCCAGTTTGCAAATTCCGCGGAAGATGAACAGGAATAGGGAGAACCAATGAGAGACTAGCTGGAGGTGTCTGGACGGGAAAATTTAACTCTCATTTCCCACCAGGAAGAGGAATTAACCAAAGGCTCAGCGTGCCATGCCGGAACCAGATTAGGGCCTGAAGCAATCCTGCGGTGTTGCGGCCAGCTCACAAGAAAGCGAGTTGAAGAAAGGAGCTCAGGGGCACTGTAATTCACAAACCTGCAGAGTTATAAATGACAGCTATCATCCAAAAATATACTGAAGTAAGGCTGCCAAGAGGACTTGAAAGCCGGGCAGAATTGCACGAAACCGATTTCAGGAGGTAGACTGGAATTGCATTTAAAGCATAGGAAAAGAGGCAGAAGGTCGACAATGATGCACTTGGCCAAAAAGGGCGTATGCGTTTTTTCCTGAATATATTCAGGAAAAAACGCATACGCCCTTTTTGGCCAACCAAGCAAGCTTGCAAAGGAAATCTGGACTACAATGAAGTCTCACTTCCCCCCCCCGTCAAAAGGGCCATCTGACAAAAGTGTAAAATCCAGAAAGGCAGGACAGGCCATGGAGAACTGGGAGACTTGTTATGCTGATGGGCGGGATGTAAATTGCCAACAGCCACTCGGGAGAAGTGTATGGTGTTTCCTGAAACATCTAAAAAACAAAGCAACAGAGCCTAGGGCACTTCCACTTATGGTCCTGCAGCTTAGGGAAATTAAAATCAAAAAGACACAGCCACCCCAAAGTTTGGGATGGCTCTGTTTACAAGAAACTCGTTTACGGTACAAGTTCAATATCGCATAAAGCGAAAAATGGATAAAGAAGTTGTGGTACTTACGTACAATGCAATATCACTCAGCAATGACATCTATGTCATCAGGCCCATAGCAGCATAATGAGTGGATTCAGGTATGATGATTCTAACTGAAATAAGTCACACAGAAAAAGAAACATCATAAGATATCACTAATACATGGAATGTAAACTTGTCTACACAGGAACTGAATTTCAAAACAGAACATGGTCCCAAATTTAGAAAACCAACTTATGCTTGCTTAAGGGGAAAGGTGAGTTGGGGTGCTGCATAAAACCAGAGATTGAAATGAGCACAGATAAAGTTCCTTAAGCCAAATATGTAATAGACAAGAGCTACTCCTTGCTCAACGAAATGGACTCAAAACCCCATATTAAACGCCTAATAATGTACCTGACTAGTAAGTATCTTAAAACCTATGGATTGCTATGTCTCTGAAAGTGAATCAATCGTGAGTACAGGGGCAAAAACGCAGCAGTGATAGGATTGGAGAGTTTTGGTGAGCAAATGAAGACCCTTTGAAGTCATATTGCATGGTACCCATTCCACGGGTCTCAACTCTCCAGGTTTAAGGGATTCTTCCTTCAGCTAAAACATGCATGTGGAACCCAGAGTATGATCAACCGTGTGATCGGGAGACGTGTTGAAATATGTCTCAGTTCTCGTCCCCTGGTACTCGGGTGCAACATTCCAGACGCTTTACTAACACTCTCCCGACTTGGAGAGTCAGTGCCTTTAACCTCCTGTTTGGCGCAGTTTGCAAATTCCGCGGAAGATGAACAGGAATAGGGAGAACCAATGAGAGACTAGCTGGAGGTGTCTGGACGGGAAAATTTAACTCTCATTTCCCACCAGGAAGAGGAATTAACCAAAGGCTCAGCGTGCCATGCCGGAACCAGATTAGGGCCTGAAGCAATCCTGCGGTGTTGCGGCCAGCTCACAAGAAAGCGAGTTGAAGAAAGGAGCTCAGGGGCACTGTAATTCACAAACCTGCAGAGTTATAAATGACAGCTATCATCCAAAAATATACTGAAGTAAGGCTGCCAAGAGGACTTGAATGCCGGGCAGAATTGCAGGAAACCGATTTCAGGAGGTAGACTGGAATTGCATTTAAAGCATAGGAAAAGAGGCAGAAGGTCGACAATGATGCACTTGGCCAAAAAGGGCGTATGCGTTTTTTCCTGAATATATTCAGGAAAAAACGCATACGCCCTTTTTGGCCAACCAAGCAAGCTTGCAAAGGAAATCTGCACTACAATGAAGTCTCACTTCCCCCCCGTCAAAAGGGCCATCTGAAAAAAGTGTAAAATCCAGAAAGGCAGGACAGGCCATGGAGAACTGGGAGCCTTGTTATGCTGATGGGCGGGATGTAAATTGCCAACAGCCACTCGGGAGAAGTGTATGGTGTTTCCTGAAACATCTAAAAAACAAAGCAACAGAGCCTAGGGCACTTCCACTTATGGTCCTGCAGCTTAGGGAAATTAAAATCAAAAAGACACAGCCACCCCAAAGTTTGGGATGGCTCTGTTTACAAGAAACTCGTTTACGGTACAAGTTCAATATCGCATAAAGCGAAAAATGGATAAAGAAGTTGTGGTACTTACGTACAATGCAATATCACTCAGCAATGACATCTATGTCATCAGGCCCATAGCAGCATAATGAGTGGATTCAGGTATGATGATTCTAACTGAAATAAGTCACACAGAAAAAGAAACATCATAAGATATCACTAATACATGGAATGTAAACTTGGCTACACAGGAACTGAATTTCAAAACAGAACATGGTCCCAAATTTAGAAAATCAACTTATGCTTGCTTAAGGGGAAAGGTGAGTTGGGGTGCTGCATAAAACCAGAGATTGAAATGAGCACAGATAAAGTTCCTTAAGCCAAATATGTAATAGACAAGAGCTACTCCTTGCTCAACGAAATGGACTCAAAACCCCATATTAAACGCCTAATAATGTACCTGACTAGTAAGTATCTTAAAACCTATGGATTGCTATGTCTCTGAAAGTGAATCAATCGTGAGTACAGGGGCAAAAACGCAGCAGTGATAGGATTGGAGAGTTTTGGTGAGCAAATGAAGACCCTTTGAAGTCATATTGCATGGTACCCATTCCACGGGTCTCAACTCTCCAGGTTTAAGGGATTCTTCCTTCAGCTAAAGCATGCATGTGGAACCCAGAGTATGATCAACCGTGTGATCGGGAGACGTGTTGAAATATGTCTCAGTTCTCGTCCCCTGGTACTCGGGTGCAACATTCCAGATGCTTTACTAACACTCTCCCGACTTGGAGAGTCAGTGCCTTTAATCTCCTGTTTGGCCCAGTTTGCAAATTCCGCGGAAGATGAACAGGAATAGGGAGAACCAATGAGAGACTAGCTGGAGGTGTCTGGACGGGCAAATTTAACTCTCATTTCCCACCAGGAAGAGGAATTAACCAAAGGCTCAGCGTGCCATGCCGGAACCAGATTAGGGCCTGAAGCAATCCTGCGGTGTTGCGGCCAGCTCACAAGAAAGCGAGTTGAAGAAAGGAGCTCAGGGGCACTGTAATTCACAAACCTGCAGAGTTATAAATGACAGCTATCATCCAAAAATATACTGAAGTAAGGCTGCCAAGAGGACTTGAAAGCCGGGCAGAATTGCAGGAAACCGATTTCAGGAGGTAGACTGGAATTGCATTTAAAGCATAGGAAAAGAGGCAGAAGGTCGACAATGATGCACTTGGCCAAAAAGGGCGTATGCGTTTTTTCCTGAATATATTCAGGAAAAAACGCATACGCACTTTTTGGCCAACCAAGCAAGCTTGCAAAGGAAATCTGCACTACAATGAAGTCTCACTTCCCCCCCGTCAAAAGGGCCATCTGAAAAAAGTGTAAAATCCAGAAAGGCAGGCCAGGCCATGGAGAACTGGGAGCCTTGTTATGCTGATGGGCGGGATGTAACTTGCCAACAGCCACTCGGGAGAAGTGTATGGTGTTTCCTGAAACATCTAAAAAACAAAGCAACAGAGCCTAGGGCACTTCCACTTATGGTCCTATAGCTTAGGGAAATTAAAATCAAAAAGACACAGCCACCCCAAAGTTTGGGATGGCTCTGTTTACAAGAAACTCGTTTACGGTACAAGTTCAATATCGCATAAAGCGAAAAATGGATAAAGAAGTTGTGGTACTTACGTACAATGCAATATCACTCAGCAATGACATCTATGTCATCAAGCCCATAGCAGCATAATGAGTAGATTCAGGTATGATGATTCTAACTGAAATAAGTCACACAGAAAAAGAAACATCATAAGATATCACTAATACACGGAATGTAAACTTGGCTACACAGGAACTGAATTTCAAAACAGAACATGGTCCCAAATTTAGAAAACCAACTTATGCTTGCTTAAGGGGAAAGGTGAGTTGGGGTGCTGCATAAAACCAGAGATTGAAATGAGCACAGATAAAGTTCCTTAAGCCAAATATGTAATAGACAAGAGCTACTCCTTGCTCAACGAAATGGACTCAAAACCCCATATTAAACGCCTAATAATGTACCTGACTAGTAAGTATCTTAAAACCTATGGATTGCTATGTCTCTGAAAGTGAATCAATCGTGAGTACAGGGGCAAAAACGCAGCAGTGATAGGATTGGAGAGTTTTGGTGAGCAAATGAAGACCCTTTGAAGTCATATTGCATGGTACCCATTCCACGGGTCTCAACTCTCCAGGTTTAAGGGATTCTTCCTTCAGCTAAAACATGCATGTGGAACCCAGAGTATGATCAACCGTGTGATCGGGAGACGTGTTGAAATATGTCTCAGTTCTCGTCCCCTGGTACTCGGGTGCAACATTCCAGATGCTTTACTAACACTCTCCCGACTTGGAGAGTCAGTGCCTTTAATCTCCTGTTTGGCCCAGTTTGCAAATTCCGCGGAAGATGAACAGGAATAGGGAGAACCAATGAGAGACTAGCTGGAGGTGTCTGGACGGAAAAATTTAACTCTCATTTCCCACCAGGAAGAGGAATTAACCAAAGGCTCAGCGTGCCATGCCGGAACCAGACTAGGGCCTGAAGCAATCCTGCGGTGTTGCGGCCAGCTCACAAGAAAGCGAGTTGAAGAAAGGAGCTCAGGGGCACTGTAATTCACAAACCTGCAGAGTTATAAATGACAGCTATCATCCAAAAATATACTGAAGTAAGGCTGCCAAGAGGACTTGAAAGCCGGGCAGAATTGCAGGAAACCGATTTCAGGAGGTAGACTGGAATTGCATTTAAAGCATAGGAAAAGAGGCAGAAGGTCGACAATGATGCACTTGGACAAAAAGGGCGTATGCGTTTTTTCCTGAATATATTCAGGAAAAAACGCATACGCCCTTTTTGGCCAACCAAGCAAGCTTGCAAAGGAAATCTGCACCACAATGAAGTCTCACTTCCCCCCCGTCAAAAGGGCCATCTGAAAAAAGTGTAAAATCCAGAAAGGCAGGACAGGCCATGGAGAACTGGGAGCCTTGTTATGCTGATGGGCGGGATGTAAATTGCCAACAGCCACTCGGGAGAAGTGTATGGTGTTTCCTGAAACATCTAAAAAACAAAGCAACAGAGCCTAGGGCACTTCCACTTATGGTCCTGCAGCTTAGGGAAATTAAAATCAAAAAGACACAGCCACCCCAAAGCTTGGGATGGCTCTGTTTACAAGAAACTCGTTTACGGTACAAGTTCAATATCGCATAAAGCGAAAAATGGATAAAGAAGTTGTGGTACTTACGTACAATGCAATATCACTCAGCAATGACATCTATGTCATCAGGCCCATAGCAGCATAATGAGTGGATTCAGGTATGATGATTCTAACTGAAATAAGTCACACAGAAAAAGAAACATCATAAGATATCACTAATACACGGAATGTAAACTTGGCTACACAGGAACTGAATTTCAAAACAGAACATGCTCCCAAATTTAGAAAACCAACTTATGCTTGCTTAAGGGGAAAGGTGAGTTGGGGTGCTGCATAAAACCAGAGATTGAAATGAGCACAGATAAAGTTCCTTAAGCCAAATATGTAATAGACAAGAGCTACTCCTTGCTCAACGAAATGGACTCAAAACCCCATATTAAACGCCTAATAATGTACCTGACTAGTAAGTATCTTAAAACCTATGGATTGCTATGTCTCTGAAAGTGAATCAATCGTGAGTACAGGGGCAAAAACGCAGCAGTGATAGGATTGGAGAGTTTTGGTGAGCAAATGAAGACCCTTTGAAGTCATATTGCATGGTACCCATTCCACGGGTCTCAACTCTCCAGGTTTAAGGGATTCTTCCTTCAGCTAAAACATGCATGTGGAACCCAGAGTATGATCAACCGTGTGATCGGGAGACGTGTTGAAATATGTCTCAGTTCTCGTCCCCTGGTACTCGGGTGCAACATTCCAGATGCTTTACTAACACTCTCCCGACTTGGAGAGTCAGTGCCTTTAACCTCCTGTTTGGCCCAGTTTGCAAATTCCGCGGAAGATGAACAGGAATAGGGAGAACCAATGAGAGACTAGCTGGAGGTGTCTGGATGGGAAAATTTAACTCTCATTTCCCACCAGGAAGAGGAATTAACCAAAGGCTCAGCGTGCCATGCCGGAACCAGATTAGGGCCTGAAGCAATCCTGCGGTGTTGCGGCCAGCTCACAAGAAAGCGAGTTGAAGAAAGGAGCTCAGGGGCACTGTAATTCACAAACCTGCAGAGTTATAAATGACAGCTATCATCCAAAAATATACTGAAGTAAGGCTGCCAAGAGGACTTGAAAGCCGGGCAGAATTGCAGGAAACCGATTTCAGGAGGTAGACTGGAATTGCATTTAAAGCATAGGAAAAGAGGCAGAAGGTCGACAATGATGCACTTGGCCAAAAAGGGCGTATGCGTTTTTTCCTGAATATATTCAGGAAAAAACGCATACGCCCTTTTTGGCCAACCAAGCAAGCTTGCAAAGGAAATCTGCACTACAATGAAGTCTCACTTCCCCCCGTCAAAAGGGCCATCTGAAAAAAGTGTAAAATCCAGAAAGGCAGGACAGGCCATGGAGAACTGGGAGCCTTGTTATGCTGATGGGCGGGATGTAAATTGCCAACAGCCACTCTGGAGAAGTGTATGGTGTTTCCTGAAACATCTAAAAAACAAAGCAACAGAGCCTAGGGCACTTCCACTTATGGTCCTGCAGCTTAGGGAAATTAAAATCAAAAAGACACAGCCACCCCAAAGCTTGGGATGGCTCTGTTTACAAGAAACTCGTTTACGGTACAAGTTCAATATCGCATAAAACGAAAAATGGATAAAGAAGTTGTGGTACTTACGTACAATGCAATATCACTCAGCAATGACATCTATGTCATCAAGCCCATAGCAGCATAATGAGTGGATTCAGGTATGATGATTCTAACTGAAATAAGTCACACAGAAAAAGAAACATCATAAGATATCACTAATACACGGAATGTAAACTTGGCTACACAGGAACTGAATTTCAAAACAGAACATGGTCCCAAATTTAGAAAACCAACTTATGCTTGCTTAAGGGGAAAGGTGAGTTGGGGTGCTGCATAAAACCAGAGATTGAAATGAGCACAGATAAAGTTCCTTAAGCCAAATATGTAATAGACAAGAGCTACTCCTTGCTCAACGAAATGGACTCAAAACCCCATATTAAACGCCTAATAATGTACCTGACTAGTAAGTATCTTAAAACCTATGGATTGCTATGTCTCTGAAAGTGAATCAATCGTGAGTACAGGGGCAAAAACGCAGCAGTGATAGGATTGGAGAGTTTTGGTGAGCAAATGAAGACCCTTTGAAGTCATATTGCATGGTACCCATTCCACGGGTCTCAACTCTCCAGGTTTAAGGTTTTCTTCCTTCAGCTAAAACATGCATGTGGAACCCAGAGTATGATCAACCGTGTGATCGGGAGACGTGTTGAAATATGTCTCAGTTCTCGTCCCCTGGTACTCGGGTGCAACATTCCAGATGCTTTACTAACACTCTCCCGACTTGGAGAGTCAGTGCCTTTAATCTCCTGTTTGGCCCAGTTTGCAAATTCCGCGGAAGATGAACAGGAATAGGGAGAACCAATGAGAGACTAGCTGGAGGTGTCTGGACGGAAAAATTTAACTCTCATTTCCCACCAGGAAGAGGAATTAACCAAAGGCTCAGCGTGCCATGCCGGAACCAGACTAGGGCCTGAAGCAATCCTGCGGTGTTGCGGCCAGCTCACAAGAAAGCGAGTTGAAGAAAGGAGCTCAGGGGCACTGTAATTCACAAACCTGCAGAGTTATAAATGACAGCTATCATCCAAAAATATACTGAAGTAAGGCTGCCAAGAGGACTTGAAAGCCGGGCAGAATTGCAGGAAACCGATTTCAGGAGGTAGACTGGAATTGCATTTAAAGCATAGGAAAAGAGGCAGAAGGTCGACAATGATGCACTTGGACAAAAAGGGCGTATGCGTTTTTTCCTGAATATATTCAGCAAAAAACGCATACGCCCTTTTTGGCCAACCAAGCAAGCTTGCAAAGGAAATCTGCACCACAATGAAGTCTCACTTCCCCCCCGTCAAAAGGGCCATCTGAAAAAAGTGTAAAATCCAGAAAGGCAGGACAGGCCATGGAGAACTGGGAGCCTTGTTATGCTGATGGGCGGGATGTAACTTGCCAACAGCCACTCGGGAGAAGTGTATGGTGTTTCCTGAAACATCTAAAAAACAAAGCAACAGAGCCTAGGGCACTTCCACTTATGGTCCTGCAGCTTAGGGAAATTAAAATCAAAAAGACACAGCCACCCCAAAGCTTGGGATGGCTCTGTTTACAAGAAACTCGTTTACGGTACAAGTTCAATATCGCATAAAGCGAAAAATGGATAAAGAAGTTGTGGTACTTACGTACAATGCAATATCACTCAGCAATGACATCTATGTCATCAGGCCCATAGCAGCATAATGAGTGGATTCAGGTATGATGATTCTAACTGAAATAAGTCACACAGAAAAAGAAACATCATAAGATATCACTAATACACGGAATGTAAACTTGGCTACACAGGAACTGAATTTCAAAACAGAACATGCTCCCAAATTTAGAAAACCAACTTATGCTTGCTTAAGGGGAAAGGTGAGTTGGGGTGCTGCATAAAACCAGAGATTGAAATGAGCACAGATAAAGTTCCTTAAGCCAAATATGTAATAGACAAGAGCTACTCCTTGCTCAACGAAATGGACTCAAAACCCCATATTAAACGCCTAATAATGTACCTGACTAGTAAGTATCTTAAAACCTATGGATTGCTATGTCTCTGAAAGTGAATCAATCGTGAGTACAGGGGCAAAAACGCAGCAGTGATAGGATTGGAGAGTTTTGGTGAGCAAATGAAGACCCTTTGAAGTCATATTGCATGGTACCCATTCCACGGGTCTCAACTCTCCAGGTTTAAGGGATTCTTCCTTCAGCTAAAACATGCATGTGGAACCCAGAGTATGATCAACCGTGTGATCGGGAGACGTGTTGAAATATGTCTCAGTTCTCGTCCCCTGGTACTCGGGTGCAACATTCCAGATGCTTTACTAACACTCTCCCGACTTGGAGAGTCAGTGCCTTTAACCTCCTGTTTGGCCCAGTTTGCAAATTCCGCGGAAGATGAACAGGAATAGGGAGAACCAATGAGAGACTAGCTGGAGGTGTCTGGATGGGAAAATTTAACTCTCATTTCCCACCAGGAAGAGGAATTAACCAAAGGCTCAGCGTGCCATGCCGGAACCAGATTAGGGCCTGAAGCAATCCTGCGGTGTTGCGGCCAGCTCACAAGAAAGCGAGTTGAAGAAAGGAGCTCAGGGGCACTGTAATTCACAAACCTGCAGAGTTATAAATGACAGCTATCATCCAAAAATATACTGAAGTAAGGCTGCCAAGAGGACTTGAAAGCCGGGCAGAATTGCAGGAAACCGATTTCAGGAGGTAGACTGGAATTGCATTTAAAGCATAGGAAAAGAGGCAGAAGGTTGACAATGATGCACTTGGCCAAAAAGGGCGTATGCGTTTTTTCCTGAATATATTCAGGAAAAAACGCATACGCCCTTTTTGGCCAACCAAGCAAGCTTGCAAAGGAAATCTGCACTACAATGAAGTCTCACTTCCCCCCCGTCAAAAGGGCCATCTGAAAAAAGTGTAAAATCCAGAAAGGCAGGACAGGCCATGGAGAACTGGGAGCCTTGTTATGCTGATGGGCGGGATGTAAATTGCCAACAGCCACTCTGGAGAAGTGTATGGTGTTTCCTGAAACATCTAAAAAACAAAGCAACAGAGCCTAGGGCACTTCCACTTATGGTCCTGCAGCTTAGGAAAATTAAAATCAAAAAGACACAGCCACCCCAAAGCTTGGGATGGCTCTGTTTACAAGAAACTCGTTTACGGTACAAGTTCAATATCGCATAAAGCGAAAAATGGATAAAGAAGTTGTGGTACTTACGTACAATGCAATATCACTCAGCAATGACATCTATGTCATCAAGCCCATAGCAGCATAATGAGTGGATTCAGGTATGATGATTCTAACTGAAATAAGTCACACAGAAAAAGAAACATCATAAGATATCACTAATACACGGAATGTAAACTTGGCTACACAGGAACTGAATTTCAAAACAGAACATGGTCCCAAATTTAGAAAACCAACTTATGCTTGCTTAAGGGGAAAGGTGAGTTGGGGTGCTGCATAAAACCAGAGATTGAAATGAGCACAGATAAAGTTCCTTAAGCCAAATATGTAATAGACAAGAGCTACTCCTTGCTCAACGAAATGGACTCAAAACCCCATATTAAACGCCTAATAATGTACCTGACTAGTAAGTATCTTAAAACCTATGGATTGCTATGTCTCTGAAAGTGAATCAATCGTGAGTACAGGGGCAAAAACGCAGCAGTGATAGGATTGGAGAGTTTTGGTGAGCAAATGAAGACCCTTTGAAGTCATATTGCATGGTACCCATTCCACGGGTCTCAACTCTCCAGGTTTAAGGGATTCTTCCTTCAGCTAAAACATGCATGTGGAACCCAGAGTATGATCAACCGTGTGATCGGGAGACGTGTTGAAATATGTCTCAGTTCTCGTCCCCTGGTACTCGGGTGCAACATTCCAGATGCTTTACTAACACTCTCCCGACTTGGAGAGTCAGTGCCTTTAACCTCCTCTTTGGCCCAGTTTGCAAATTCCACGGAAGATGAACAGGAATAGGGAGAACCAATGAGAGACTAGCTGGAGGTGTCTGGACGGGAAAATTTAACTCTCATTTCCCACCAGGAAGAGGAATTAACCAAAGGCTCAGCGTGCCATGCCGGAACCAGATTAGGGCCTGAAGCAATCCTGCGGTGTTGCGGCCAGCTCACAAGAAAGCGAGTTGAAGAAAGGAGCTCAGGGGCACTGTAATTCACAAACCTGCAGAGTTATAAATGACAGCTATCATCCAAAAATATACTGAAGTAAGGCTGCCAAGAGGACTTGAAAGCCGGGCAGAATTGCAGGAAACCGATTTCAGGAGGTAGACTGGAATTGCATTTAAAGCATAGGAAAAGAGGCAGAAGGTCGACAATGATGCACTTGGCCAAAAAGGGCGTATGCGTTTTTTCCTGAATATATTCAGGAAAAAACGCATACGCCCTTTTTGGCCAACCAAGCAAGCTTGCAAAGGAAATCTGCACTACAATGAAGTCTCACTTCCCCCCCGTCAAAAGGGCCATCTGAAAAAAGTGTAAAATCCAGAAAGGCAGGCCAGGCCATGGAGAACTGGGAGCCTTGTTATGCTGATGGGCGGGATGTAACTTGCCAACAGCCACTCGGGAGAAGTGTATGGTGTTTCCTGAAACATCTAAAAAACAAAGCAACAGAGCCTAGGGCACTTCCACTTATGGTCCTATAGCTTAGGGAAATTAAAATCAAAAAGACACAGCCACCCCAAAGTTTGGGATGGCTCTGTTTACAAGAAACTCGTTTACGGTACAAGTTCAATATCGCATAAAGCGAAAAATGGATAAAGAAGTTGTGGTACTTACGTACAATGCAATATCACTCAGCAATGACATCTATGTCATCAAGCCCATAGCAGCATAATGAGTGGATTCAGGTATGATGATTCTAACTGAAATAAGTCACACAGAAAAAGAAACATCATAAGATATCACTAATACACGGAATGTAAACTTGGCTACACAGGAACTGAATTTCAAAACAGAACATGGTCCCAAATTTAGAAAACCAACTTATGCTTGCTTAAGGGGAAAGGTGAGTTGGGGTGCTGCATAAAACCAGAGATTGAAATGAGCACAGATAAAGTTCCTTAAGCCAAATATGTAATAGACAAGAGCTACTCCTTGCTCAACGAAATGGACTCAAAACCCCATATTAAACGCCTAATAATGTACCTGACTAGTAAGTATCTTAAAACCTATGGATTGCTATGTCTCTGAAAGTGAATCAATCGTGAGTACAGGGGCAAAAACGCAGCAGTGATAGGATTGGAGAGTTTTGGTGAGCAAATGAAGACCCTTTGAAGTCATATTGCATGGTACCCATTCCACGGGTCTCAACTCTCCAGGTTTAAGGTTTTCTTCCTTCAGCTAAAACATGCATGTGGAACCCAGAGTATGATCAACCGTGTGATCGGGAGACGTGTTGAAATATGTCTCAGTTCTTGTCCCCTGGTACTCGGGTACAACATTCCAGATGCTTTACTAACACTCTCCCGACTTGGAGAGTCAGTGCCTTTAACCTCCTGTTTGGCCCAGTTTGCAAATTCCGCGGAAGATGAACAGGAATAGGGAGAACCAATGAGAGACTAGCTGGAGGTGTCTGGACGGGAAAATTTAACTCTCATTTCCCACCAGGAAGAGGAATTAACCAAAGGCTCAGCGTGCCATGCCGGAACCAGATTAGGGCCTGAAGCAATCCTGCGGTGTTGCGGCCAGCTCACAAGAAAACGAGTTGAAGAAAGGAGCTCAGGGGCACTGTAATTCACAAACCTGCAGAGTTATAAATGACAGCTATCATCCAAAAATATACTGAAGTAAGGCTGCCAAGAGGACTTGAAAGCCGGGCAGAATTGCAGGAAACCGATTTCAGGAGGTAGACTGGAATTGCATTTAAAGCATAGGAAAAGAGGCAGAAGGTCGACAATGATGCACTTGGCCAAAAAGGGCGTATGCGTTTTTTCCTGAATATATTCAGGAAAAAACGCATACGCCCTTTTTGGCCAACCAAGCAAGCTTGCAAAGGAAATCTGCACTACAATGAAGTCTCACTCCCCCCCCCCCCCCCCCGTCAAAAGGGCCATCTGAAAAAAGTGTAAAATCCAGAAAGGCAGGACAGGCCATGGAGAACTGGGAGCCTTGTTATGCTGATGGGCGGGATGTAAATTGCCAACAGCCACTCGGGAGAAGTGTATGGTGTTTCCTGAAACATCTAAAAAACAAAGCAACAGAGCCTAGGGCACTTCCACTTATGGTCCTGCAGCTTAGGGAAATTAAAATCAAAAAGACACAGCCACCCCAAAGTTTGGGATGGCTCTGTTTACAAGAAACTCGTTTACGGTACAAGTTCAATATCGCATAAAGCGAAAAATGGATAAAGAAGTTGTGGTACTTACGTACAATGCAATATCACTCAGCAATGACATCTATGTCATCAGGCCCATAGCAGCATAATGAGTGGATTCAGGTATGATGATTCTAACTGAAATAAGTCACACAGAAAAAGAAACATCATAAGATATCACTAATACACGGAATGTAAACTTGGCTACACAGGAACTGAATTTCAAAACAGAACATGGTCCCAAATTTAGAAAACCAACTTATGCTTACTTAAGGGGAAAGGTGAGTTGGGGTGCTGCATAAAACCAGAGACTGAAATGAGCACAGATAAAGTTCCTTAAGCCAAATATGTAATAGACAAGAGCTACTCCTTGCTCAACGAAATGGACTCAAAACCCCATATTAAACGCCTAATAATGTACCTGACTAGTAAGTATCTTAAAACCTATGGATTGCTATGTCTCTGAAAGTGAATCAATCGTGAGTACAGGGGCAAAAACGCAGCAGTGATAGGATTGGAGAGTTTTGGTGAGCAAATGAAGACCCTTTGAAGTCATATTGCATGGTACCCATTCCACGGGTCTCAACTCTCCAGGTTTAAGGGATTCTTCCTTCAGCTAAAACATGCATGTGGAACCCAGAGTATGATCAACCGTGTGATCGGGAGACGTGTTGAAATATGTCTCAGTTCTCGTCCCCTGGTACTCGGGTGCAACATTCCAGATGCTTTACTAACACTCTCCCGACTTGGAGAGTCAGTGCCTTTAACCTCCTGTTTGGCCCAGTTTGCAAATTCCGCGGAAGATGAACAGGAATAGGGAGAACCAATGAGAGACTAGCTGGAGGTGTCTGGACGGGAAAATTTAACTCTCATTTCCCACCAGGAAGAGGAATTAACCAAAGGCTCAGCGTGCCATGCCGGAACCAGATTAGGGCCTGAAGCAATCCTGCGGTGTTGCGGCCAGCTCACAAGAAAGCGAGTTGAAGAAAGGAGCTCAGGGGCACTGTAATTCACAAACCTGCAGAGTTATAAATGACAGCTATCATCCAAAAATATACTGAAGTAAGGCTGCCAAGAGGACTTGAAAGCCGGGCAGAATTGCAGGAAACCGATTTCAGGAGGTAGACTGGAATTGCATTTAAAGCATAGGAAAAGAGGCAGAAGGTCGACAATGATGCACTTGGCCAAAAAGGGCGTATGCGTTTTTTCCTGAATATATTCAGGAAAAAACGCATACGCCCTTTTTGGCCAACCAAGCAAGCTTGCAAAGGAAATCTGCACTACAATGAAGTCTCACTTCCCCCCCGTCAAAAGGGCCATCTGAAAAAAGTGTAAAATCCAGA
Organism: Orcinus orca; assembly: GCF_937001465.1. NCBI lineage: Eukaryota > Metazoa > Chordata > Mammalia > Artiodactyla > Delphinidae > Orcinus > Orcinus orca. The sequence continues at coordinate 932,899 of NW_026043992.1, forward strand.
AAGGCAGGACAGGCCATGGAGAACTGGGAGCCTTGTTATGCTGATGGGCGGGATGTAAATTGCCAACAGCCACTGGGGAGAAGTGTATGGTGTTTCCTGAAACATCTAAAAAACAAAGCAACAGAGCCTAGGGCACTTCCACTTATGGTCCTGCAGCTTAGGGAAATTAAAATCAAAAAGACACAGCCACCCCAAAGCTTGGGATGGCTCTGTTTACAAGAAACTCGTTTACGGTACAAGTTCAATATCGCATAAAGCGAAAAATGGATAAAGAAGTTGTGGTACTTACGTACAATGCAATATCACTCAGCAATGACATCTATGTCATCAGGCCCATAGCAGCATAATGCGTGGATTCAGGTATGATGATTCTAACTGAAATAAGTCACACAGAAAAAGAAACATCATAAGATATCACTAATACACGGAATGTAAACTTGGCTACACAGGAACTGCATTTCAAAACAGAACATGCTCCCAAATTTAGAAAACCAACTTATGCTTGCTTAAGGGGAAAGGTGAGTTGGGGTGCTGCATAAAACCAGAGATTGAAATGAGCACAGATAAAGTTCCTTAAGCCAAATATGTAATAGACAAGAGCTACTCCTTGCTCAACGAAATGGACTCAAAACCCCATATTAAACGCCTAATAATGTACCTGACTAGTAAGTATCTTAGAACCTATGGATTGCTATGTCTCTGAAAGTGAATCAATCGTGAGTACAGGGGCAAAAACGCAGCAGTGATAGGATTGGAGAGTTTTGGTGAGCAAATGAAGACCCTTTGAAGTCATATTGCATGGTACCCATTCCACGGGTCTCAACTCTCCAGGTTTAAGGGATTCTTCCTTCAGCTAAAACATGCATGTGGAACCCAGAGTATGATCAACCGTGTGATCGGGAGACGTGTTGAAATATGTCTCAGTTCTCGTCCCCTGGTACTCGGGTGCAACATTCCAGATGCTTTACTAACACTCTCCCGACTTGGAGAGTCAGTGCCTTTAACCTCCTGTTTGGCCCAGTTTGCAAATTCCGCGGAAGATGAACAGGAATAGGGAGAACCAATGAGAGACTAGCTGGAGGTGTCTGGACGGGAAAATTTAACTCTCATTTCCCACCAGGAAGAGGAATTAACCAAAGGCTCAGCGTGCCATGCCGGAACCAGATTAGGGCCTGAAGCAATCCTGCGGTGTTGCGGCCAGCTCACAAGAAAGCGAGTTGAAGAAAGGAGCTCAGGGGCACTGTAATTCACAAACCTGCAGAGTTATAAATGACAGCTATCATCCAAAAATATACTGAAGTAAGGCTGCCAAGAGGACTTGAAAGCCGGGCAGAATTGCAGGAAACCGATTTCAGGAGGTAGACTGGAATTGCATTTAAAGCATAGGAAAAGAGGCAGAAGGTCGACAATGATGCACTTGGCCAAAAAGGGCGTATGCGTTTTTTCCTGAATATATTCAGGAAAAAACGCATACGCCCTTTTTGGCCAACCAAGCAAGCTTGCAAAGGAAATCTGCACCACAATGAAGTCTCACTTCCCCCCCGTCAAAAGGGCCATCTGAAAAAAGTGTAAAATCCAGAAAGGCAGGACAGGCCATGGAGAACTGGGAGCCTTGTTATGCTGATGGGCGGGATGTAAATTGCCAACAGCCACTGGGGAGAAGTGTATGGTGTTTCCTGAAACATCTAAAAAACAAAGCAACAGAGCCTAGGGCACTTCCACTTATGGTCCTGCAGCTTAGGGAAATTAAAATCAAAAAGACACAGCCACCCCAAAGCTTGGGATGGCTCTGTTTACAAGAAACTCGTTTACGGTACAAGTTCAATATCGCATAAAGCGAAAAATGGATAAAGAAGTTGTGGTACTTACGTACAATGCAATATCACTCAGCAATGACATCTATGTCATCAGGCCCATAGCAGCATAATGCGTGGATTCAGGTATGATGATTCTAACTGAAATAAGTCACACAGAAAAAGAAACATCATAAGATATCACTAATACACGGAATGTAAACTTGGCTACACAGGAACTGAATTTCAAAACAGAACATGCTCCCAAATTTAGAAAACCAACTTATGCTTGCTTAAGGGGAAAGGTGAGTTGGGGTGCTGCATAAAACCAGAGATTGAAATGAGCACAGATAAAGTTCCTTAAGCCAAATATGTAATAGACAAGAGCTACTCCTTGCTCAACGAAATGGACTCAAAACCCCATATTAAACGCCTAATAATGTACCTGACTAGTAAGTATCTTAAAACCTATGGATTGCTATGTCTCTGAAAGTGAATCAATCGTGAGTACAGGGGCAAAAACGCAGCAGTGATAGGATTGGAGAGTTTTGGTGAGCAAATGAAGACCCTTTGAAGTCATATTGCATGGTACCCATTCCACGGGTCTCAACTCTCCAGGTTTAAGGGATTCTTCCTTCAGCTAAAACATGCATGTGGAACCCAGAGTATGATCAACCGTGTGATCGGGAGACGTGTTGAAATATGTCTCAGTTCTCGTCCCCTGGTACTCGGGTGCAACATTCCAGATGCTTTACTAACACTCTCCCGACTTGGAGAGTCAGTGCCTTTAACCTCCTGTTTGGCCCAGTTTGCAAATTCCGCGGAAGATGAACAGGAATAGGGAGAACCAATGAGAGACTAGCTGGAGGTGTCTGGACGGGAAAATTTAACTCTCATTTCCCACCAGGAAGAGGAATTAACCAAAGGCTCAGCGTGCCATGCCGGAACCAGATTAGGGCCTGAAGCAATCCTGCGGTGTTGCGGCCAGCTCACAAGAAAGCGAGTTGAAGAAAGGAGCTCAGGGGCACTGTAATTCACAAACCTGCAGAGTTATAAATGACAGCTATCATCCAAAAATATACTGAAGTAAGGCTGCCAAGAGGACTTGAAAGCCGGGCAGAATTGCAGGAAACCGATTTCAGGAGGTAGACTGGAATTGCATTTAAAGCATAGGAAAAGAGGCAGAAGGTCGACAATGATGCACTTGGCCAAAAAGGGCGTATGCGTTTTTTCCTGAATATATTCCGGAAAAAACGCATACGCCCTTTTTGGCCAACCAAGCAAGCTTGCAAAGGAAATCTGCACTACAATGAAGTCTCACTTCCCCCCCGTCAAAAGGGCCATCTGAAAAAAGTGTAAAATCCAGAAAGGCAGGACAGGCCATGGAGAACTGGGAGCCTTGTTATGCTGATGGGCGGGATGTAAATTGCCAACAGCCACTCGGGAGAAGTGTATGGTGTTTCCTGAAACATCTAAAAAACAAAGCAACAGAGCCTAGGGCACTTCCACTTATGGTCCTGCAGCTTAGGGAAATTAAAACCAAAAAGATACAGCCACCCCAAAGTTTGGGATGGCTCTGTTTACAAGAAACTCGTTTACGGTACAAGTTCAATATCGCATAAAGCGAAAAATGGATAAAGAAGTTGTGGTACTTACGTACAATGCAATATCACTCAGCAATGACATCTATGTCATCAGGCCCATAGCAGCATAATGAGTGGATTCAGGTATGATGATTCTAACTGAAATAAGTCAAACAGAAAAAGAAACATCATAAGATATCACTAATACACGGAATGTAAACTTGGCTACACAGGAACTGAATTTCAAAACAGAACATGGTCCCAAATTTAGAAAATCAACTTATGCTTTCTTAAGGGAAAAGGTGAGTTGGGGTGCTGCATAAAACCAGAGATTGAAATGAGCACAGATAAAGTTCCTTAAGCCAAATATGTAATAGACAAGAGCTACTCCTTGCTCAATGAAATGGACTCAAAACCCCATATTAAACGCCTAATAATGTACCTGACTAGTAAGTACCTTAAAACCTATGGATTGCTATGTCTCTGAAAGTGAATCAATCGTGAGTACAGGGGCAAAAACGCAGCAGTGATAGGATTGGAGAGTTTTGGTGAGCAAATGAAGACCCTTTGAAGTCATATTGCATGGTACCCATTCCACGGGTCTCAACTCTCCAGGTTTAAAGGATTCTTCCTTCAGCTAAAACATGCATGAGGAACCCAGAGTATGATCAACCGTGTGATCGGGAGACGTGTTGAAATATGTCTCAGTTCTCGTCCCCTGGTACTCGGGTGCAACATTCCAGATGCTTTACTAACACTCTCCCGACTTGGAGAGTCAGTGCCTTTAACCTCCTGTTTGGCCCAGTTTGCAAATTCCGCGGAAGATGAACAGGAATAGGGAGAACCAATGAGAGACTAGCTGGAGGTGTCTGGACGGGCAAATTTAACTCTCATTTCCCACCAGGAAGAGGAATTAACCAAAGGCTCAGCGTGCCATGCCGGAACCAGATTAGGGCCTGAAGCAATCCTGCGGTGTTGCGGCCAGCTCACAAGAAAGCGAGTTGAAGAAAGGAGCTCAGGGGCACTGTAATTCACAAACCTGCAGAGTTATAAATGACAGCTATCATCCAAACATATACTGAAGTAAGGCTGCCAAGAGGACTTGAAAGCCGGGCAGAATTGCAGGAAACCGATTTCAGGAGGTAGACTGGAATTGCATTTAAAGCATAGGAAAAGAGGCAGAAGGTCGACAATGATGCACTTGGCCAAAAAGGGCGTATGCGTTTTTTCCTGAATATATTCAGGAAAAAACGCATACGCCCTTTTTGGCCAACCAAGCAAGCTTGCAAAGGAAATCTGCACTACAATGAAGTCTCACTTCCCCCCTGTCAAAAGGGCCATCTGAAAAAAGTGTAAAATCCAGAAAGGCAGGACAGGCCATGGAGAACTGGGAGCCTTGTTATGCTGATGGGCGGGATGTAAATTGCCAACAGCCACTCGGGAGAAGTGTATGGTGTTTCCTGAAACATCTAAAAAACAAAGCAACAGAGCCTAGGGCACTTCCACTTATGGTCCTGCAGCTTAGGGAAATTAAAATCAAAAAGACACAGCCACCCCAAAGCTTGGGACGGCTCTGTTTACAAGAAACTCGTTTACAGTACAAGTTCAATATCGCATAAAGCGAAAAATGGATAAAGAAGTTGTGGTACTTACGAACAATGCAATATCACTCAGCAATGACATCTATGTCATCAAGCCCATAGCAGCATAATGAGTGGATTCAGGTATGATGATTCTAACTGAAATAAGTCACACAGAAAAAGAAACATCATAAGATATCACTAATACACGGAATGTAAACTTGGCTACACAGGAACTGAATTTCAAAACAGAACATGGTCCCAAATTTAGAAAACCAACTTATGCTTGCTTAAGGGGAAAGGTGAGTTGGGGTGCTGCATAAAACCAGAGATTGAAATGAGCACAGATAAAGTTCCTTAAGCCAAATATGTAATAGACAAGAGCTACTCCTTGCTCAACGAAATGGACTCAAAACCCCATATTAAACGCCTAATAATGTACCTGACTAGTAAGTACCTTAAAACCTATGGATTGCTATGTCTCTGAAAGTGAATCAATCGTGAGTACAGGGGCAAAAACGCAGCAGTGATAGGATTGGAGAGTTTTGGTGAGCAAATGAAGACCCTTTGAAGTCATATTGCATGGTACCCATTCCACGGGTCTCAACTCTCCAGGTTTAAGGGATTCTTCCTTCAGCTAAAACATGCATGAGGAACCCAGAGTATGATCAACCGTGTGATCGGGAGACGTGTTGAAATATGTCTCAGTTCTCGTCCCCTGGTACTCGGGTGCAACATTCCAGATGCTTTACTAACACTCTCCCGACTTGGAGAGTCAGTGCCTTTAACCTCCTGTTTGGCCCAGTTTGCAAATTCCGCGGAAGATGAACAGGAATAGGGAGAACCAATGAGAGACTAGCTGGAGGTGTCTGGACGGGCAAATTTAACTCTCATTTCCCACCAGGAAGAGGAATTAACCAAAGGCTCAGCGTGCCATGCCGGAACCAGATTAGGGCCTGAAGCAATCCTGCGGTGTTGCGGCCAGCTCACAAGAAAGCGAGTTGAAGAAAGGAGCTCAGGGGCACTGTAATTCACAAACCTGCAGAGTTATAAATGACAGCTATCATCCAAACATATACTGAAGTAAGGCTGCCAAGAGGACTTGAAAGCCGGGCAGAATTGCAGGAAACCGATTTCAGGAGGTAGACTGGAATTGCATTTAAAGCATAGGAAAAGAGGCAGAAGGTCGACAATGATGCACTTGGCCAAAAAGGGCGTATGCGTTTTTTCCTGAATATATTCAGGAAAAAACGCATACGCCCTTTTTGGCCAACCAAGCAAGCTTGCAAAGGAAATCTGCACTACAATGAAGTCTCACTTCCCCCCTGTCAAAAGGGCCATCTGAAAAAAGTGTAAAATCCAGAAAGGCAGGACAGGCCATGGAGAACTGGGAGCCTTGTTATGCTGATGGGCGGGATGTAAATTGCCAACAGCCACTCGGGAGAAGTGTATGGTGTTTCCTGAAACATCTAAAAAACAAAGCAACAGAGCCTAGGGCACTTCCACTTATGGTCCTGCAGCTTAGGGAAATTAAAATCAAAAAGACACAGCCACCCCAAAGCTTGGGACGGCTCTGTTTACAAGAAACTCGTTTACAGTACAAGTTCAATATCGCATAAAGCGAAAAATGGATAAAGAAGTTGTGGTACTTACGAACAATGCAATATCACTCAGCAATGACATCTATGTCATCAAGCCCATAGCAGCATAATGAGTGGATTCAGGTATGATGATTCTAACTGAAATAAGTCACACAGAAAAAGAAACATCATAAGATATCACTAATACACGGAATGTAAACTTGGCTACACAGGAACTGAATTTCAAAACAGAACATGGTCCCAAATTTAGAAAACCAACTTATGCTTGCTTAAGGGGAAACGTGAGTTGGGGTGCTGCATAAAACCAGAGATTGAAATGAGCACAGATAAAGTTCCTTAAGCCAAATATGTAATAGACAAGAGCTACTCCTTGCTCAACGAAATGGACTCAAAACCCCATATTAAACGCCTAATAATGTACCTGACTAGTAAGTATCTTAAAACCTATGGATTGCTATGTCTCTGAAAGTGAATCAATCGTGAGTACAGGGGCAAAAACGCAGCAGTGATAGGATTGGAGAGTTTTGGTGAGCAAATGAAGACCCTTTGAAGTCATATTGCATGGTACCCATTCCACGGGTCTCAACTCTCCAGGTTTAAGGGATTCTTCCTTCAGCTAAAACATGCATGAGGAACCCAGAGTATGATCAACCGTGTGATCGGGAGACGTGTTGAAATATGTCTCAGTTCTCGTCCCCTGGTACTCGGGTGCAACATTCCAGATGCTTTACTAACACTCTCCCGACTTGGAGAGTCAGTGCCTTTAACCTCCTGTTTGGCCCAGTTTGCAAATTCCGCGGAAGATGAACAGGAATAGGGAGAACCAATGAGAGACTAGCTGGAGGTGTCTGGACGGGAAAATTTAACTCTCATTTCCCACCAGGAAGAGGAATTAACCAAAGGCTCAGCGTGCCATGCCGGAACCAGATTAGGGCCTGAAGCAATCCTGTGGTGTTGCGGCAAGCTCACAAGAAAGCGAGTTGAAGAAAGGAGCTCAGGGGCACTGTAATTCACAAACCTGCAGAGTTATAAATGACAGCTATCATCCAAAAATATACTGAAGTAAGGCTGCCAAGAGGACTTGAAAGCCGGGCAGAATTGCAGGAAACCGATTTCAGGAGGTAGACTGGAATTGCATTTAAAGCATAGGAAAAGAGGCAGAAGGTCGACAATGATGCACTTGGCCAAAAAGGGCGTATGCGTTTTTTCCTGAATATATTCAGGAAAAAACGCATACGCCCTTTTTGGCCAACCAAGCAAGCTTGCAAAGGAAATCTGCACTACAATGAAGTCTCACTTCTCCCCCGTCAAAAGGGCCATCTGAAAAAAGTGTAAAATCCAGAAAGGCAGGACAGGCCATGGAGAACTGGGAGCCTTGTTATGCTGATGGGCGGGATGTAAATTGCCAACAGCCACTCGGGAGAAGTGTATGGTGTTTCCTGAAACATCTAAAAAACAAAGCAACAGAGCCTAGGGCACTTCCACTTATGGTCCTGCAGCTTAGGGAAATTAAAATCAAAAAGACACAGCCACCCCAAAGTTTGGGATGGCTCTGTTTACAAGAAACTCGTTTACGGTACAAGTTCAATATCGCATAAAGCGAAAAATGGATAAAGAAGTTGTGGTACTTACGTACAATGCAATATCACTCAGCAATGACATCTATGTCATCAGGCCCATAGCAGCATAATGAGTGGATTCAGGTATGATGATTCTAACTGAAATAAGTCACACAGAAAAAGAAACATCATAAGATATCACTAATACACGGAATGTAAACTTGGCTACACAGGAACTGAATTTCAAAACAGAACATGGTCCCAAATTTAGAAAACCAACTTATGCTTGCTTAAGGGGAAAGGTGAGTTGGGGTGCTGCATAAAACCAGAGATTGAAATGAGCACAGATAAAGTTCCTTAAGCCAAATATGTAATAGACAAGAGCTACTCCTTGCTCAACGAAATGGACTCAAAACCCCATATTAAACGCCTAATAATGTACCTGACTAGTAAGTATCTTAAAACCTATGGATTGCTATGTCTCTGAAAGTGAATCAATCGTGAGTACAGGGGCAAAAACGCAGCAGTGATAGGATTGGAGAGTTTTGGTGAGCAAATGAAGACCCTTTGAAGTCATATTGCATGGTACCCATTCCACGGGTCTCAACTCTCCAGGTTTAAGGGATTCTTCCTTCAGCTAAAACATGCATGTGGAACCCAGAGTATGATCAACCGTGTGATCGGGAGACGTGTTGAAATATGTCTCAGTTCTTATCCCCTGGTACTCGGGTGCAACATTCCAGATGCTTTACTAACACTCTCCCGACTTGGAGAGTCAGTGCCTTTAACCTCCTGTTTGGCCCAGTTTGCAAATTCCGCGGAAGATGAACAGGAATAGGGAGAACCAATGAGAGACTAGCTGGAGGTGTCTGGACGGGAAAATTTAACTCTCATTTCCCACCAGGAAGAGGAATTAACCAAAGGCTCAGCGTGCCATGCCGGAACCAGATTAGGGCCTGAAGCAATCCTGCGGTGTTGCGGCCAGCTCACAAGAAAGCGAGTTGAAGAAAGGAGCTCAGGGGCACTGTAATTCACAAACCTGCAGAGTTATAAATGACAGCTATCATCCAAAAATATACTGAAGTAAGGCTGCCAAGAGGACTTGAAAGCCGGGCAGAATTGCAGGAAACCGATTTCAGGAGGTAGACTGGAATTGCATTTAAAGCATAGGAAAAGAGGCAGAAGGTCGACAATGATGCACTTGGCCAAAAAGGGCGTATGCGTTTTTTCCTGAATATATTCAGGAAAAAACGCATACGCCCTTTTTGGCCAACCAAGCAAGCTTGCAAAGGAAATCTGCACCACAATGAAGTCTCACTTCCCCCCCGTCAAAAGGGCCATCTGAAAAAAGTGTAAAATCCAGAAAGGCAGGACAGGCCATGGAGAACTGGGAGCCTTGTTATGCTGATGGGCAGGATGTAAATTGCCAACAGCCACTCGGGAGAAGTGTATGGTGTTTCCTGAAACATCTAAAAAACAAAGCAACAGAGCCAAGGGCACTTCCACTTATGGTCCTATAGCTTAGGGAAATTAAAATAAAAAAGACACAGCCACCCCAAAGTTTGGGATGGCTCTGTTTACAAGAAACTCGTTTACGGTACAAGTTCAATATCGCATAAAGCGAAAAATGGATAAAGAAGTTGTGGTACTTACGTACAATGCAATATCACTCAGCAATGACATCTATGTCATCAGGCCCATAGCAGCATAATGAGTGGATTCAGGTATGATGATTCTAACTGAAATAAGTCACACAGAAAAAGAAACATCATAAGATATCACTAATACACGGAATGTAAACTTGGCTACACAGGAACTGAATTTCAAAACAGAACATGGTCCCAAATTTAGAAAACCAACTTATGCTTGCTTAAGGGGAAAGGTGAGTTGGGGTGCTGCATAAAACCAGAGATTGAAATGAGCACAGATAAAGTTCCTTAAGCCAAATATGTAATAGACAAGAGCTACTCCTTGCTCAACGAAATGGACTCAAAACCCCATATTAAACGCCTAATAATGTACCTGACTAGTAAGTATCTTAAAACCTATGGATTGCTATGTCTCTGAAAGTGAATCAATCGTGAGTACAGGGGCAAAAACGCAGCAGTGATAGGATTGGAGAGTTTTGGTGAGCAAATGAAGACCCTTTGAAGTCATATTGCATGGTACCCATTCCACGGGTCTCAACTCTCCAGGTTTAAGGGATTCTTCCTTCAGCTAAAACATGCATGTGGAACCCAGAGTATGATCAACCGTGTGATCGGGAGACGTGTTGAAATATGTCTCAGTTCTCGTCCCCTGGTACTCGGGTGCAACATTCCAGATGCTTTACTAACACTCTCCCGACTTGGAGAGTCAGTGCCTTTAACCTCCTGTTTGGCCCAGTTTGCAAATTCCGCGGAAGATGAACAGGAATAGGGAGAACCAATGAGAGACTAGCTGGAGGTGTCTGGACGGGAAAATTTAACTCTCATTTCCCACCAGGAAGAGGAATTAACCAAAGGCTCAGCGTGCCATGCCGGAACCAGATTAGGGCCTGAAGCAATCCTGCGGTGTTGCGGCCAGCTCACAAGAAAGCGAGTTGAAGAAAGGAGCTCAGGGGCACTGTAATTCACAAACCTGCAGAGTTATAAATGACAGCTATCATCCAAAAATATACTGAAGTAAGGCTGCCAAGAGGACTTGAAAGCCGGGCAGAATTGCAGGAAACCGATTTCAGGAGGTAGACTGGAATTGCATTTAAAGCATAGGAAAAGAGGCAGAAGGTCGACAATGATGCACTTGGCCAAAAAGGGCGTATGCGTTTTTTCCTGAATATATTCAGGAAAAAACGCATACGCCCTTTTTGGCCAACCAAGCAAGCTTGCAAAGGAAATCTGCACCACAATGAAGTCTCACTTCCCCCCCGTCAAAAGGGCCATCTGAAAAAAGTGTAAAATCCAGAAAGGCAGGACAGGCCATGGAGAACTGGGAGCCTTGTTATGCTGATGGGCAGGATGTAAATTGCCAACAGCCACTCGGGAGAAGTGTATGGTGTTTCCTGAAACATCTAAAAAACAAAGCAACAGAGCCAAGGGCACTTCCACTTATGGTCCTATAGCTTAGGGAAATTAAAATAAAAAAGACACAGCCACCCCAAAGTTTGGGATGGCTCTGTTTACAAGAAACTCGTTTACGGTACAAGTTCAATATCGCATAAAGCGAAAAATGGATAAAGAAGTTGTGGTACTTACGTACAATGCAATATCACTCAGCAATGACATCTATGTCATCAGGCCCATAGCAGCATAATGAGTGGATTCAGGTATGATGATTCTAACTGAAATAAGTCACACAGAAAAAGAAACATCATAAGATATCACTAATACACGGAATGTAAACTTGGCTACACAGGAACTGAATTTCAAAACAGAACATGGTCCCAAATTTAGAAAACCAACTTATGCTTGCTTAAGGGGAAAGGTGAGTTGGGGTGCTGCATAAAACCAGAGATTGAAATGAGCACAGATAAAGTTCCTTAAGCCAAATATGTAATAGACAAGAGCTACTCCTTGCTCAACGAAATGGACTCAAAACCCCATATTAAACGCCTAATAATGTACCTGACTAGTAAGTATCTTAAAACCTATGGATTGCTATGTCTCTGAAAGTGAATCAATCGTGAGTACAGGGGCAAAAACGCAGCAGTGATAGGATTGGAGAGTTTTGGTGAGCAAATGAAGACCCTTTGAAGTCATATTGCATGGTACCCATTCCACGGGTCTCAACTCTCCAGGTTTAAGGGATTCTTCCTTCAGCTAAAACATGCATGTGGAACCCAGAGTATGATCAACCGTGTGATCGGGAGACGTGTTGAAATATGTCTCAGTTCTCGTCCCCTGGTACTCGGGTGCAACATTCCAGATGCTTTACTAACACTCTCCCGACTTGGAGAGTCAGTGCCTTTAACCTCCTCTTTGGCCCAGTTTGCAAATTCCGCGGAAGATGAACAGGAATAGGGAGAACCAATGAGAGACTAGCTGGAGGTGTCTGGACGGGAAAATTTAACTCTCATTTCCCACCAGGAAGAGGAATTAACCAAAGGCTCAGCGTGCCATGCCGGAACCAGATTAGGGCCTGAAGCAATCCTGCGGTGTTGCGGCCAGCTCACAAGAAAGCGAGTTGAAGAAAGGAGCTCAGGGGCACTGTAATTCACAAACCTGCAGAGTTATAAATGACAGCTATCATCCAAAAATATACTGAAGTAAGGCTGCCAAGAGGACTTGAAAGCCGGGCAGAATTGCAGGAAACCGATTTCAGGAGGTAGACTGGAATTGCATTTAAAGCATAGGAAAAGAGGCAGAAGGTCGACAATGATGCACTTGGCCAAAAAGTGCGTATGCGTTTTTTCCTGAATATATTCAGGAAAAAATGCATACGCCCTTTTTGGCCAACCAAGCAAGCTTGCAAAGGAAATCTGCACCACAATGAAGTCTCACTTCCCCCCCGTCAAAAGGGCCATCTGAAAAAAGTGTAAAATCCAGAAAGGCAGGACAGGCCATGGAGAACTGGGAGCCTTGTTATGCTGATGGGCAGGATGTAAATTGCCAACAGCCACTCGGGAGAAGTGTATGGTGTTTCCTGAAACATCTAAAAAACAAAGCAACAGAGCCTAGGGCACTTCCACTTATGGTCCTGCAGCTTAGGGAAATTAAAATCAAAAAGACACAGCCACCCCAAAGTTTGGGATGGCTCTGTTTACAAGAAACTCGTTTACGGTACAAGTTCAATATCGCATAAAGCGAAAAATGGATAAAGAAGTTGTGGTACTTACGTACAATGCAATATCACTCAGCAATGACATCTATGTCATCAGGCCCATAGCAGCATAATGAGTGGATTCAGGTATGATGATTCTAAGTGAAATAAGTCACACAGAAAAAGAAACATCATAAGATATCACTAATACACGGAATGTAAACTTGGCTACACAGGAACTGAATTTCAAAACAGAACATGGTCCCAAATTTAGAAAACCAACTTATGCTTGCTTAAGGGGAAAGGTGAGTTGGGGTGCTGCATAAAACCAGAGATTGAAATGAGCACAGATAAAGTTCCTTAAGCCAAATATGTAATAGACAAGAGCTACTCCTTGCTCAACGAAATGGACTCAAAACCCCATATTAAACGCCTAATAATGTACCTGACTAGTAAGTATCTTAAAACCTATGGATTGCTATGTCTCTGAAAGTGAATCAATCGTGAGTACAGGGGCAAAAACGCAGCAGTGATAGGATTGGAGAGTTTTGGTGAGCAAATGAAGACCCTTTGAAGTCATATTGCATGGTACCCATTCCACGGGTCTCAACTCTCCAGGTTTAAGGGATTCTTCCTTCAGCTAAAACATGCATGTGGAACCCAGAGTATGATCAACCGTGTGATCGGGAGACGTGTTGAAATATGTCTCAGTTCTTATCCCCTGGTACTCGGGTGCAACATTCCAGATGCTTTACTAACACTCTCCCGACTTGGAGAGTCAGTGCCTTTAACCTCCTGTTTGGCCCAGTTTGCAAATTCCGCGGAAGATGAACAGGAATAGGGAGAACCAATGAGAGACTAGCTGGAGGTGTCTGGACGGGAAAATTTAACTCTCATTTCCCACCAGGAAGAGGAATTAACCAAAGGCTCAGCGTGCCATGCCGGAACCAGATTAGGGCCTGAAGCAATCCTGCGGTGTTGCGGCCAGCTCACAAGAAAGCGAGTTGAAGAAAGGAGCTCAGGGGCACTGTAATTCACAAACCTGCAGAGTTATAAATGACAGCTATCATCCAAAAATATACTGAAGTAAGGCTGCCAAGAGGACTTGAAAGCCGGGCAGAATTGCAGGAAACCGATTTCAGGAGGGAGACTGGAATTGCATTTAAAGCATAGGAAAAGAGGCAGAAGGTCGACAATGATGCACTTGGCCAAAAAGGGCGTATGCGTTTTTTCCTGAATATATTCAGGAAAAAACGCATACGCCCTTTTTGGCCAACCAAGCAAGCTTGCAAAGGAAATCTGCACCACAATGAAGTCTCACTTCCCCCCCGTCAAAAGGGCCATCTGAAAAAAGTGTAAAATCCAGAAAGGCAGGACAGGCCATGGAGAACTGGGAGCCTTGTTATGCTGATGGGCAGGATGTAAATTGCCAACAGCCACTCGGGAGAAGTGTATGGTGTTTCCTGAAACATCTAAAAAACAAAGCAACAGAGCCAAGGGCACTTCCACTTATGGTCCTATAGCTTAGGGAAATTAAAATAAAAAAGACACAGCCACCCCAAAGTTTGGGATGGCTCTGTTTACAAGAAACTCGTTTACGGTACAAGTTCAATATCGCATAAAGCGAAAAATGGATAAAGAAGTTGTGGTACTTACGTACAATGCAATATCACTCAGCAATGACATCTATGTCATCAGGCCCATAGCAGCATAATGAGTGGATTCAGGTATGATGATTCTAACTGAAATAAGTCACACAGAAAAAGAAACATCATAAGATATCACTAATACACGGAATGTAAACTTGGCTACACAGGAACTGAATTTCAAAACAGAACATGGTCCCAAATTTAGAAAACCAACTTATGCTTGCTTAAGGGGAAAGGTGAGTTGGGGTGCTGCATAAAACCAGAGATTGAAATGAGCACAGATAAAGTTCCTTAAGCCAAATATGTAATAGACAAGAGCTACTCCTTGCTCAACGAAATGGACTCAAAACCCCATATTAAACGCCTAATAATGTACCTGACTAGTAAGTATCTTAAAACCTATGGATTGCTATGTCTCTGAAAGTGAATCAATCGTGAGTACAGGGGCAAAAACGCAGCAGTGATAGGATTGGAGAGTTTTGGTGAGCAAATGAAGACCCTTTGAAGTCATATTGCATGGTACCCATTCCACGGGTCTCAACTCTCCAGGTTTAAGGGATTCTTCCTTCAGCTAAAACATGCATGTGGAACCCAGAGTATGATCAACCGTGTGATCGGGAGACGTGTTGAAATATGTCTCAGTTCTCGTCCCCTGGTACTCGGGTGCAACATTCCAGATGCTTTACTAACACTCTCCCGACTTGGAGAGTCAGTGCCTTTAACCTCCTCTTTGGCCCAGTTTGCAAATTCCGCGGAAGATGAACAGGAATAGGGAGAACCAATGAGAGACTAGCTGGAGGTGTCTGGACGGGAAAATTTAACTCTCATTTCCCACCAGGAAGAGGAATTAACCAAAGGCTCAGCGTGCCATGCCGGAACCAGATTAGGGCCTGAAGCAATCCTGCGGTGTTGCGGCCAGCTCACAAGAAAGCGAGTTGAAGAAAGGAGCTCAGGGGCACTGTAATTCACAAACCTGCAGAGTTATAAATGACAGCTATCATCCAAAAATATACTGAAGTAAGGCTGCCAAGAGGACTTGAAAGCCGGGCAGAATTGCAGGAAACCGATTTCAGGAGGTAGACTGGAATTGCATTTAAAGCATAGGAAAAGAGGCAGAAGGTCGACAATGATGCACTTGGCCAAAAAGGGCGTATGCGTTTTTTCCTGAATATATTCAGGAAAAAATGCATACGCCCTTTTTGGCCAACCAAGCAAGCTTGCAAAGGAAATCTGCACCACAATGAAGTCTCACTTCCCCCCCGTCAAAAGGGCCATCTGAAAAAAGTGTAAAATCCAGAAAGGCAGGACAGGCCATGGAGAACTGGGAGCCTTGTTATGCTGATGGGCAGGATGTAAATTGCCAACAGCCACTCGGGAGAAGTGTATGGTGTTTCCTGAAACATCTAAAAAACAAAGCAACAGAGCCAAGGGCACTTCCACTTATGGTCCTATAGCTTAGGGAAATTAAAATCAAAAAGACACAGCCACCCCAAAGTTTGGGATGGCTCTGTTTACAAGAAACTCGTTTACGGTACAAGTTCAATATCGCATAAAGCGAAAAATGGATAAAGAAGTTGTGGTACTTACGTACAATGCAATATCACTCAGCAATGACATCTATGTCATCAGGCCCATAGCAGCATAATGAGTGGATTCAGGTATGATGATTCTAACTGAAATAAGTCACACAGAAAAAGAAACATCATAAGATATCACTAATACACGGAATGTAAACTTGGCTACACAGGAACTGAATTTCAAAACAGAACATGGTCCCAAATTTAGAAAATCAACTTATGCTTGCTTAAGGGGAAAGGTGAGTTGGGGTGCTGCATAAAACCAGAGATTGAAATGAGCACAGATAAAGTTCCTTAAGCCAAATATGTAATAGACAAGAGCTACTCCTTGCTCAACGAAATGGACTCAAAACCCCATATTAAACGCCTAATAATGTACCTGACTAGTAAGTATCTTAAAACCTATGGATTGCTATGTCTCTGAAAGTGAATCAATCGTGAGTACAGGGGCAAAAACGCAGCAGTGATAGGATTGGAGAGTTTTGGTGAGCAAATGAAGACCCTTTGAAGTCATATTGCATGGTACCCATTCCACGGGTCTCAACTCTCCAGGTTTAAGGGATTCTTCCTTCAGCTAAAACATGCATGTGGAACCCAGAGTATGATCAACCGTGTGATCGGGAGACGTGTTGAAATATGTCTCAGTTCTCGTCCCCTGGTACTCGGGTGCAACATTCCAGATGCTTTACTAACACTCTCCCGACTTGGAGAGTCAGTGCCTTTAACCTCCTGTTTGGCCCAGTTTGCAAATTCCGCGGAAGATGAACAGGAATAGGGAGAACCAATGAGAGACTAGCTGGAGGTGTCTGGACGGGAAAATTTAACTCTCATTTCCCACCAGGAAGAGGAATTAACCAAAGGCTCAGCGTGCCATGCCGGAACCAGATTAGGGCCTGAAGCAATCCTGCGGTGTTGCGGCCAGCTCACAAGAAAGCGAGTTGAAGAAAGGAGCTCAGGGGCACTGTAATTCACAAACCTGCAGAGTTATAAATGACAGCTATCATCCAAAAATATACTGAAGTAAGGCTGCCAAGAGGACTTGAAAGCCGGGCAGAATTGCAGGAAACCGATTTCAGGAGGTAGACTGGAATTGCATTTAAAGCATAGGAAAAGAGGCAGAAGGTCGACAATGATGCACTTGGCCAAAAAGGGCGTATGCGTTTTTTCCTGAATATATTCAGGAAAAAACGCATACGCCCTTTTTGGCCAACCAAGCAAGCTTGCAAAGGAAATCTGCACCACAATGAAGTCTCACTTCCCCCCCGTCAAAAGGGCCATCTGAAAAAAGTGTAAAATCCAGAAAGGCAGGACAGGCCATGGAGAACTGGGAGCCTTGTTATGCTGATGGGCGGGATGTAAATTGCCAACAGCCACTCGGGAGAAGTGTATGGTGTTTCCTGAAACATCTAAAAAACAAAGCAACAGAGCCTAGGGCACTTCCACTTATGGTCCTGCAGCTTAGGGAAATTAAAATCAAAAAGACACAGCCACCCCAAAGTTTGGGATGGCTCTGTTTACAAGAAACTCGTTTACGGTACAAGTTCAATATCGCATAAAGCGAAAAATGGATAAAGAAGTTGTGGTACTTACGTACAATGCAATATCACTCAGCAATGACATCTATGTCATCAGGCCCATAGCAGCATAATGAGTGGATTCAGGTATGATGATTCTAACTGAAATAAGTCACACAGAAAAAGAAACATCATAAGATATCACTAATACACGGAATGTAAACTTGGCTACACAGGAACTGAATTTCAAAACACAACATGGTCCCAAATTTAGAAAACCAACTTATGCTTGCTTAAGGGGAAAGGTGAGTTGGGGTGCTGCATAAAACCAGAGATTGAAATGAGCACAGATAAAGTTCCTTAAGCCAAATATGTAATAGACAAGAGCTACTCCTTGCTCAACGAAATGGACTCAAAACCCCATATTAAACGCCTAATAATGTACCTGACTAGTAAGTATCTTAAAACCTATGGATTGCTATGTCTCTGAAAGTGAATCAATCGTGAGTACAGGGGCAAAAACGCAGCAGTGATAGGATTGGAGAGTTTTGGTGAGCAAATGAAGACCCTTTGAAGTCATATTGCATGGTACCCATTCCACGGGTCTCAACTCTCCAGGTTTAAGGGATTCTTCCTTCAGCTAAAACATGCATGTGGAACCCAGAGTATGATCAACCGTGTGATCGGGAGACGTGTTGAAATATGTCTCAGTTCTCGTCCCCTGGTACTCGGGTGCAACATTCCAGATGCTTTACTAACACTCTCCCGACTTGGAGAGTCAGTGCCTTTAACCTCCTGTTTGGCCCAGTTTGCAAATTCCGCGGAAGATGAACAGGAATAGGGAGAACCAATGAGAGACTAGCTGGAGGTGTCTGGACGGGAAAATTTAACTCTCATTTCCCACCAGGAAGAGGAATTAACCAAAGGCTCAGCGTGCCATGCCGGAACCAGATTAGGGCCTGAAGCAATCCTGCGGTGTTGCGGCCAGCTCACAAGAAAGCGAGTTGAAGAAAGGAGCTCAGGGGCACTGTAATTCACAAACCTGCAGAGTTATAAATGACAGCTATCATCCAAAAATATACTGAAGTAAGGCTGCCAAGAGGACTTGA